>NC_090973.1:4401677-4701677 GCF_040807025.1 Struthio camelus | reverse complement strand
GATGAGCAGGCAGTCAGGTGGATTGAGAACTGGCTGAATGGCAGAGCTCAGAGGACTGTGATCAATGGCACAGGGTCTACTTGGAGGCCTGTAGCTAGCAGTGTGCCCCAGGGGTCAACACTCAGTCCAATCCTGTTCAACCTATTCAATAATGACCTCGATGAAGGCACAGAGTGCACCTGCAGCAAGTTTGCTGATGATATTGATGTATCTGTGTGAGAAATGCCATTTGAAAGACCTGAGGATGTAACTAGGTGTAATTATTGTACATAATGCTTGGCTGAGCACCCACTGTTCCAGGAAGAAGCTCATTACTCAGTCTTTCACAGAGAGTTAACAAAACAAGGCCTTGAAGAAAGGAGCAAGATGACACCATAAGTCGGCCAGATAAGTATCCACATGAGCTTGAAGAGAACAAGGACAGGTGATAAACTGAAGAGAACTGCCTGGACTACAGGTGAACTATCCTAATCAGCATAGTAAAGAACCCACCCACGAACAGGGAAGCTCCCCCCTAACAACCAGAGCCCCTTCCCCATGGAGCATGTGTAGTAGAAAAGAAGGATACTGTAACTTTAAAAGAAGACGAGACCTAACAGGAACCAATGGAAATGAGGATAACTTAATGTAGTTGTAAATTGTACTGATAACTGTAGCTCAAACTGTATGAAGTGTCGGCTGTGTAGTAATCAGGTGTGCCTGATTTGTGGAATTATCCACTGAGCACCCTGCACAAAATAAAGCAGCGTCTACTCCCTAAACGCGACTTTGTTTGTATGTTTAGAGAGTCTGCTTCAAAACAAGCAACAACACTAAACTGGGAGGAGTGGCTGATACCCCAGAGGGCTGTGCTGCCATTCAGAAGGACCTCAACAGGCTGAAGAAATGGGCAGAGGGGAACCTCCTGAAGTTCAACAAAGGCAAGGGCAGGGTCCTGCACCTAGGGAGGAATGCTCTGTGGAGAAGGTCTTGGGAGTCCTGGCGGACAACAAGCTAACCATGAGTCAGCAATGTGCCCTTGCGGCCAAGAAGGCCAATGGCATCCTGGGCTGCATTAGGCAGAGTGTTGCCAGCAGGTGGAGGGAGGTGATCCTGCCCCTCTCCTCAGCCCTGGGGAGGCCACACCTGGAGGACTGTGTCCAGTTCTGGGCTCCCCAGGACAAGAGAGACATGGCCCTACTGGAGAGAGTCCAGCAGAGGGCTACAAAGATGATGAGGGGACTGGAGCATCTCTCTTCTGAAGAAAGGCTGAGAGAGTTGGACCTGTTCAGCCTGGAGAAGAGAAGGCTGAGAGGTGATCTCATCAATGTGTACAAGTATCTGAAGGGAGGGTGTCAAGAGGATGGGGCCAGACTCTTCTCTGTGGTGCCCAGCAATAGGACAAGAGGCAATAGGTGCAAACTGAAACACAGGAAGTTCCATCTGAACATGAGGAAAAACTTCTTGACTGTGAGGGTGACAGAGCACGGGAACAGGTTGCCCAGAGAGGTTGTAGAGTCTCCTTCCACTCTGGGATTCTGCAAAGATTACCCCAGGGATAATTAATACTGCTTTCATGGGCATTTGGTTTTTGTAGCTTTTCATTTCCACTGTTCAAGTCTGGCACAGGCTGCAAAACTTTTGTGAGAGCCTGCTTTCATGAGGTATTGCTTAATTACATCTCCTAACCAAGGCCTGATCACCTAAACTACTGCAGCATGCTTTTCTGTCCTGAAATATAGCCTTGCCCCACTCAGCTCCATTCTGAAAGTTGCTACAAAGATCATAGTCTGAACTTACTGCCTGAAACACAAAGAGCGTTCTTCTGTCATAGCAAGACCAAAGTTGCTAAGGGCTTGCACGACTTCTCCTCCTTCCTATGTTACTTCCCACTAAGTACCCAGAGGACAGCTCTGACTTCCAAGCCAGCCCTGACAGCAGCTCCCACTCTCTGCCTGCTCAACACAAAAAAGCAGAAGCATGTTCCCTTCTCCCCTGCTGTCTTCACACTTGGCAGGAGCTTTCCAGATGCATCATATTCCTATTACCTCCTGAAAATTCTTGCTGGGATGCTCAAAACCCATGAAAAATATCAGGCTACTGCTGCAGTGAGAGCAGTGCTTATCATTCAGAATAAGACTCCCCATTGCCTTGTATTCCCACCTGCATTTGTTGCCCTTCTCTTCTGCTAGTTGTAAGCATTTGGGAAAAGGACTGATTTTTTTTTTCTGATTCTCTTTCCTGAGCTCACTAGCAGGGCCCTGGAGTCCATCCATGACTATGGCCTGTAAGTTCTAAGGCTATACACAAATGTGAATAGATGAAAAATATCCAGTAGTTCAGCTCATTTCCACTGTTGAAGGCAAAGCTTTTGGCCATAACACAGTAAAGAAAATTGAAAGCCAGAACTAACCTACACTGCCATCTTCATTGTCAGCAATTTCATCATCAAGTCTTGTTCTTTCCTCCTCGGGAGTACATATCAAGGTTTTCCTAATGAAAAGACAAGCAAGATCAGAGACAAACATGCAGAAGAGCTGATGTGTGCACACTTGATGCCTACAGGGTAACTTTGTTCAGGCTCTGCAACATAGTAACTTTATCGAGGAGCTGCAGATACACAAAAGATTAGCACACAGGTCTACCATGCAGAAAGCAAGGAAGGACCATTGGAATACAACCATCTAGGTTTACCTATTTTCACATGAGACATTCTACTGTAGGCTTATCTCTTTTAATCTAATAGAGATGAGAAAATGAATGCATATTTTAATGCAAGAAAACCTGTACTTTTCAATTGAGGTCATGGCCTACTTTGCCTCTCTGTTAACATGTTTATTCATGGCCCAGGACATGTTAACCAAAAAAAAAAAAAAAAAAAAAAGTGATTAACAAAGTAAAAAGGAGGACAACCACAGAGATTCCTGAATTATATGAATCTATCTTTCCTTTTTACCCTAGAGTTCTCAAAGGGCAGGGCAGTGGTACCCACAGGGAGCACCCAGGAGGAGAGAACAGGAACATCATTCTGGTACCCAGCATTAACCACAAGAATTTCTGCTCTAAACCAGGGTTTAGCAAATGTGGAAGTCACCGTGAATTTCTTATTCAGATACAAAATTGAGTGTGTCAGCTAGTCACAGGCTAATAATGCACCAGCAGAATCATGAAAAAAGCAGTACTTACCCAGCAGACACAAGTGTTCACAGTGGCACTTGAGGGAGATCATATGAAATATTGTGGACAATTCTGATCTCTCTTGAAGAAAAAAAAAAAGAGAACTGAAATTAAAACAAAAAGCAACAACAGCAGCTTAAGAATGTGATCCAAAAACGAAGTGCCTATCATTCAAAAGGACACTAGCAGAATTTAATGCAATGGAGCAAAGCAAAGACAGAGGAAACATGGGTAGTCTAGATAACAGAAGTAGCTCTACGGACAGGGAACCAGTTGCGCTCAGAGGCAATGCTGTCACAGGCACTAATACACATAGATTTGCCATCCCTAAATGCAGTTTGGCTTTGAGAAGGCCTCAAATACATGACAAGGAAATTCTGGAATTGGCTCGCAATGAAGGGAGACGGTCACAAGGGAGCTTAAGTCCATTTATGATAACGATTCTAGGACACATTGTCCTGTGACAGGTGACTAAACCACGGGACCCGGGAGATTCTTTGGGAGGTGATGAGATGTCAAGGAAAACAGGCTCACAGCAATCCAAAGCTCAGTCACAGGGACAAGCACAGGAAGCTTCACAGCCCCTTTCAGCCTGTAGTCTAACCTCACGCCCCAGGCAAACATCATTCTTCAGTGCACGATGGACAATAAGATTTAGTAACCGAGGAGCAAAATCACAACAGATTAACAGCTGGCTGCGCCTATGCGACAGAAGGCGTCAGGCAGTCTTTTTGCATCTTGCAACCCCAGCTGTTATTCTGGATAGGTTTTAGACTGAACGACCAAGTCCTGGAGCAGCTGCTTGTAAACAGAGCATCCATTCAACAATCACAAAAAAGCAAATCAGAGAATGCAGCACAAGGTGCATACACCAACTTCTCACTGTTATTTCACATTTTCTGAGGAAGAAGATAAGTCTTCCCTGCTCAGAGGATACCTCTAGTATGGTCATACCTATCAACTTGTGTCTTGTAAATAGAGAGGGAAAAAAACAGTTCTCTCAGACTGTGACACTCTCTGGAAGAAGGTATTTCAGCTGAATTAGAAAGGTTTGAAACAATGCCTACAAGCAGTAGGACATCTCAATAGAGAATGTGCATAACGACAAAGTCAAATTGACAACTTAGCCAGGTTCTTCAAAGCTAAAAAAAGTTGTTCAAATGTTCACCTTTGATAGAGACATTTCAGAACAAGTGTTTGAGACTTTCCAATCACACACTGCATGTAGGTTCATTTTCCCTCCCACTGAGTGCAGTGAAAAATCCACCTTTTGTATTAGAAAAAGAGAAATTCTTAAGATGGTAGTAAAATAGGAGAAAGAAATTATGGTAAATTGTACAGTACTTAAACTGCTCAGCACGATAGTAATAAATCACTTGGAGGTAACAGCACTCCTCCGACAGGGAGAGGCGTTGGTCTCTCCTGCGGTGTAAACTGCAGGTGGGTCTCCCGTGGTTGTACGTGTCAGACAGGCCACCGCTCGGCTCTCCCGCGCTGCCGGGCTCCGAGGAGACAGCGCCCGCGCGGGCTGCCTCGAGCACCGAGGCACAGACAGGAACGGAGAAACGCCAGGGCTCCTTCAGCGGGGCTGCGGTCCCGTCTTCAGTGTCCGAACTCGACCCGGGCACGAGCCGCATTTCCACTCGCGTCCGCCCGGGACGGCAGCTGATCAGCGCTGAAGGAGCATCTCACCCCGCCAGCGGCCACCAAGATGGCGCCATCGCGGAGGGGAAAGCAGCTGCTGGGTCACGAGGTCAGGACGTTGCCATGGCATCGCCCCCCAGTGCGGGCCTCCCATTGGCCAGCAAGAGGAGGAGGGCGGAGATCCCTTGGAGTGACGGCTCTATCAGCCAATCAGAGACCAGCATGGGTGCGTCCTCAGGGAGAGGAGAAAGGGGGAGAGAGGAGAGAGGAGAGAAAGAGGGAGCGAGGGGGAGGGAGGGAAAGAAAAGGTGTGAAAGAGAGACGTGAACGAGAAGAGGGAGAGAGGAAGGGGAGAGGAGAGCGGAGGCGCGAGCGAGCAGGGCAGCGCAGAGCCGGGACGGTCGCTCGGGGCAGGGCGCAAACAGCCCCTCAGGCAGCAGCGTCGGGAGCGAGGCCCCTCGGCGCCGACAGCCCGGCCGGGCGGCTTCCTCCGCAGCCAGGCCTCCGCCCGGGGCAGGGCGCTGCGCTGCTCTGCAGCCACCCCCGGGGAGAGGAGGGTCGAGCCCCGACCCGCGACGGGTCCCTGGGCGAGCGGGTGTGAGAGAGGAGCGGGAGAAAAGCGGGAGGGGAGAGAGTGGGAGAGAGCGGGTGCGAGCGGGTCTGGGGGGGCTGCGCGGGCGTTGAAACGCCGGCGGGTGCCCTGGCGCTGGGGCGGGGGCAGCGGTGCTGGCGGCCGGGCTGCTTTCCTCCAGGAGCTCCCGAAGGTCAGACCGCAGAACAGGAGAATGCTTGTTGCCCTTGATGATTTGCCGGGTTTGCTCAGCCCCGGGGAAGGGAACAGACTGCTGAGCTGCGGGAAGGCTTCTCTCTCTGCCTGGGACGTGAGGCCCCACTGTCTGCAGCTTCATGAGCGCAGCTCCCGTGCAATCCTGCCACTAGAAAATGGTGCCAAGAATTACTTGCAGGCTGTTCTCCAGTTCCTAAGTGTCACAGACTAGGGGTAGGTAATACAGAGCAGATGCTGATCTTCTTTTGGGGTAGTAACTGTACATAATGGGTGTTTTGCTGCACTGTGTGATGCCACAAGGTGAACCAGGGAGGCCGTTCAGGAGCTGGCTCAGCCTTGGGGGAGGGCAGGGGCAGCTGCAGGGGGCACTAGCTGCATGGCCGGGATGTGGGTAGTGAGGTCGTGGCTGTCTACAAGAGCTATGCCAGAAAATCACCTTTGTCCAATCAGTTCTCTGCCAGTAGCTGACAGGCCAGCAGGAGGCACATGGCTCGGCTATTGATGATGAGGTCACCTCTGCCAGGGTAGCTGATAGGCCAGCTGCAGGAACAAGGCTTGGCTGTTGGTTGTGAGGTCACTGCTGAGTGATGAACTGGTTGGATCACAGCAGACATATGGCTGGAAAGGTGAATGTGAGTCACTTCTAGCTGAGCAGTTGGTAGGGCAGCGGCAAGTGCATGGCTGGGATGTGTGCTCTGGCGATCACTTCTGCCTGAGCAGCTGATAGGTCAGCATGTCTCATGGCAAGGGAAGTTATAGTGTGGTAACTGCTGTCTCAGAGGCTCATAGGCCAGGGACAGGCACATTGTTGTGAAGGTAACTGTGAGGTCACCTCTTTCCAAGTCTCTGATGGGCCAGCAGCAAAAGCACGTGGTCACTCCTGTCCCAGCAGCCTATAGGCCTGCAACAGGCACATGTAAATGTAAATGTCACTGTGAGGTCCCTTCTGTGGGAGAAGCTGGTAGGCCAGCAGCATGTTCATGGCAGGGGATATTCTTTTGAGGAAACTTCTGTCCCTGAAGCCTAGAGGTCAGCAGAAGGTTTATGGTGGGGGTAAGCACTTGGGAGGTCAATTCTGAGACAAAAGACTTGGATGTTGGCTGTGAGGTCACTTCTGTCAGAGCAGCTCATAGGCCAGCAGCATGCACATGAATTTATTCCACTCCATCATCATTATTTAGTACTAGCACATTTAAAATGAAGATGTTATACTCTGGCAAACATGGACATTGAGTGTGACTTTATACATTCTGTTAAACAGAAGGTTGAAGCCTACCAGGGAGCCAGCAAGACTTTTGTAGGCCACTAAATGAATCCAGAGCTGGTGTGAGCAGTGGCATTAGTAATCTCTGCTTTCCAGGGTCTTTGTGCTGTAGAAATTACCCTGTCCAACAGCAGGGAGCTTGTTAGGTTTTCCTACGAGGTCTGCACTGGATCTCTGTTCTTATGTGTTCACCTGCTTTAATATCACCTTTGGGACTGTAACATGTTCGACATCTCTGCTTCTCTGTCCAATCTGCTACGTTCTGATTGGAGAATGGGTGTAAAGGCTCTTGGAGGAGACAGAGGTAATGTCACCCCCAAAGAAAGGCATGAGAAAAATGTCTAGAGAGGCCTCTTGTTGGCAGCAGAAGAGGCACAAGAGAGAGGAAAGATGTGGCCAAGTGAAGCCCCTTGGGACCACTTCATCTGATTCTCTGAGGTTGGAACTGAACATGACCAGGGCTGAAAAGGAATGTTCTGAGAAAGTCCACTTTCAAAGCCTTTGGGGGAATAAAAGCAACTTCAAGGGATGGAGAGTTGGCCTTGCTGTGTTTCCAGGCCCTTGGGGGCCCTGCCTGCTGCCATGTCAGAGCCAGAGGCCCTGCCTCTGTGTCCCTGATGCACCATACTAAGGCAGCAGAGACCTGAGACTCAAGATCCAAGCCATGTGCCTTCTACTGGCCTATCAGGTACTCAGGAAGAAGTGATCTCACAGTCAGCAGCCAAGCCCTGTGGTTGCTCCTTGCCTATGAGATACTCAGGCCTAAGTGGCCTCAATCAACCGTCAAGCCAAGTGCCTGCTGCTGGCCTATCAGGTACTCAGGCAGCAGTGACCTCCAAATCAACATGTGAGCCTTGTGCCTGCCCTGGGCCTATGAGGCACGCAGGGAGCTGTGGCCTCACAATCACCTTCCATGCCATGTGCATTCTGCTGGCCGATCAAGGGCTCTGGCAGAAGTGATCTCAGAATCAAGATCCAAGCCCTGTGTCTGTTGCTGGCCTATGAGGTATTCAGGGAGCACTGACCTGAAGGCATTCAAGCCACATCCCTGCTGCTGGCCTCTCAGTTTCTCCAGCAGGAATGACCTCAAAAGCACATGTCCCACCCATGTGCCTGCTGCTGACCTATCAGGCACTCAGGCAGCAGTGTCCTCACAGTCAGTATCCAAACCATGTGCCTGTTGGGAAGGTAAAAATATTGAATGAAAGGTGCTCCTGAGAAGATAAGGAAGCATCACATGGAAGAGGAACATAATACAGTAATGTGAAAAAAGAAAGCGACAATAATATTCAAAGAGCCTGATACAGTGCCTGAGTGTTTCTCAGTAGAAAACCACTCAGTAAGTCAAAAAGTAAAATACATAACCATGTGTGAAAGTATAATGGCATTGAAATGTATGAAGGCATGCAATAGCAGCATGGTGAGATGCAGCATCACTAATGAGAAACTGCAATGAAATGTGTGTGCTGTTTTGCATAAATGACAGCATGTGATGGACAGGAATTACAAAGAGATGGAGAGGTGCTGGGTGCCAGTGGCCCTGGGCTGGAGCAGTGCTGTGAGTTGTGAGCCCTGGGACCCTGCTGCACAGGAGACACCTGTCCTCCTGCCTGGCCCTGAGTGTAGGGGCCCAGGAGAGGTTTGGTCACCTGTGGGGAAAAATCCCCCTCCAGGACCCGAGCCCAGCACCTGTATCTGCAAAGGCAGCAGGAGCAGCCCCATCCCTGGGAGCAGGTTTGGGGCTGGAGCTGGCACAGTGGCTGCGTGCAGTGACACTGCTTGGGGCACTGAGCCCAGAGAGAAACCACCATCTTCCTGGCTTGGGCGCTGCTGCAGGGAGAGCGTGGCGCAGGCTGTCGAGGTCACGTGGGCTGTGGTTTGTGCACCTGCAGGCGAGGCTTTGATCTCCCGATCAGCCCCTGCAAGGGAATAACGGGCCCTTGGGGGAACTCCCAGAGAGTCAGGGGGGGTCTGAACGCCTGGGCTTCCCTGTCTGCTGTCAGAGGAGTGAAATGCCCCAGCTCCCTGCTCCTGGCCAAGGCACCCACCGCAGGCTGTCCGGGAAGGGATTGACGAACCTGAGCTCACGGGATGGGTCTCTAGCCATGGCAAAGAGGCCTTTCACTGCTGCTGCTCCTGGCACAGCGGGGCTGTAGCAGGGTCAGGGGCTGTTTCTGTTTCCTTCCCTTCCTGACACAGCTGTCCCAGGTGCAGTCCCAGCTCCATGGTCCCTTTGGCACAGGGACAGCCAGACACTCGCACCTTGGGCGCTAGGGCACACACAGCGTATGAGATGCTCAAAGCTCCCAGTCCCCACACTGGGGTACAAGGGGTGACAGACCCATTTCCCTGCCACAGGCTGCCCTGTCCCACTGGGGTGAGTCCTATGATGATGCCCCAGAGCAACGACCGTGACATCCGCAGCGGAGCCATCTCTCATATATGGTCATGAACGGCACTGGAGAAGTTCATTGGAGGGCTGGGCTGTGTCAGAAGGGAGATAACCCCAGATAAAGTCTAAAAAGGTGCCTGCTGCTTCGATTGGCTCCTCCTGCAGCTGGGCCAGCTCCTGTAGATATATATTTCCCTCCTGTCTTTGTTGTCCCTTGTGAGTCGCCGGCAGCTGTGGCAGGGAGTGGGGTGCAGCAGGGCAGTGCCGTCAGGGCAGGAGGCTGCGGATGGAGGCAGAGGGACTCCTCGTCCCTCAGGTGCTGTGGCTGCTCTTCTGGGTGCAGCCCTGCAGGGGTAAGTGCCTGCTTCCTTGTCCCACAGCCCTGGGACCAACGGGCACCAGTGGGGTCATCGGGATCCCTCTGGAAAAGGGGTTTCATCCCACAAAGCAGTGAGACAAGGGGCGGAAGGTGCTCAAGTCCATCCACCCTGTGTGTTTCCTTGTGCCTCTCTGGGTGGGAGAAGGGTATTTGTGCTTCCAGGGCTCGTGTGCTTACAGCAGCTGGTGCCTAAGTGTGTTTATAGCTACCTGATCTTGGGCACCCTTTTGGGATGCCTTGTTCCCCCAGCGCTGTGTCCCTGGAGCTGGCAGTGGGTCAGCTGTAGACTGCGGCACTCAGTGATTCCTAGGGCACAGCCAAGCCCCAGAGTGCCTCGGAGGGTTTCTGTGCTGTTCACTGCCCTGTGGTTGGGGTGACCCTCACCTGAGGAGGGGCAATTTTTTCCCCCCAAGAGAGAAGGGGACCAGGGTGCCTACACCCACAGCCCAGCAGAGAGGTGTCCTTCCCTGGCCAAGGTCAGGGGCTGGATTCATGCCCGGGGCAAGGGGGGATAGAGGCTGGTAGGAATAATGGGCATCATCTTGGTGCTCCCTGGGGACCTGGAAAGTCCTATGGGAGGTGGGTGAGGTTGAGTGGTGCCTAGGGCAGACAGTGGGCAGGGGGTCTGGGGGCTCTGGGAAGAGCAGCAGTGTGTGTGGAGGCTGGGGGTTCAGGGCTGTTCATGGGATAGCAGGCTGGGGAGGAGTGGGTGCTCTGTGCAGAGCCTGACACAGTGTCCAGGTGGGCATGGGCCAGGTGGAGGGGTGGGAGGAGGTGCCAAAGGCTCTGGAGTGGGAATGGCCCAGCAGGACCAGAGCTGGGCTTCCCCCAGCCCAGTGCAGCATGTGGGGAGAGGAGGGACCCCGACACTGCCCCAGGACAGCCCAGAGGGGAGAGGGATCACACCCCAGTGCCTGGGACTCGACCCTGCGCAGGGGACGTCGCACAGCCACAGTGCTGGGGCTGGGTGCTCTCCTAACAGGACCCATGTCTGTGTTTGAAGGTTCTGCGGAGGTGAGGCTGGAGGCTGGAGGCAGGCGCTGTGCTGGGAGAGTGGAGGTGAAACACGAGGGCCAGTGGGGGACAGTGTGTGGCTTTGGCTGGGACATGAAAGATGCTGCTGTAGTTTGTAAGCAGCTGGGCTGTGGATCTGCTCTCCAAGCCCCTCGGTATGGATATTTTGGGCCAGGATCTGGCCCAATTTGGCTGGATGATCTCCGCTGCAGAGGCACTGAGACTGCCCTGTCTGAGTGTAGTCATGCCGGTTGGGGTAAACATAACTGCATTCATGCTTGGGACACTGGAGTGATTTGTTCAGGTAAGGAGTCAGACATTGCCTCACTTTTGGGGTTGGGCCTGGGATCAGGGGACTAACCAGGCTGTGCCCTGAAGGAGAAACGCATGGGTACCAGAGGAGGCCCTGACATGGCTATTCTGGCTGCCAAGCTGGGACTGTTGCTGCTGATGTCCCTGGGGAAAGCCCCAGGTGATCCTACTGCAGTGCTGCACAGACCTCGTGAAGGTCCTGGGGGGCTCAGCCCACCCTCAGGTGGTGCTTCAAGATGGGAGATGAATCCCCCATCCCTGTGTGAGGGGGCCTCTCTTGGTCTCCATCGATCTCCTCCTGTTCTGCCAGGACCTGGCTGGCAGTGCTGGGGGTGCCCATGCCCCAGACACCAGGGACAACTTCCTTGGCACCCCAGGGAACGACAGGAGAAGGCCAGGGCCGCTTGGGTCATTCCCCTCACCAATGCAAGTCCCTCGGTTGAACCAAAGGGCTTTTCAGAGGGGAGAAGAGCAGGGCCTGGGGCAGAGGAGCAGGGTGGCATGCAGCACCTCGCACCCCATGCCCAGGGCTGCCCCACGAGGACTGGTCCCATGCAGGCTCGGGGCTTGGCGGCTGCAGGGCTGTCGGCTGCTCCCTCCCATGTCACCACATGCTCAGGCCAGCCTTGCAGGGTCCCCAAGGTTGTCACAGCCCCACACCCCTCCCCGGGCATGCGTCAGAGGGGGCAGCTGGCCCAGACACTGACCCGGTTACAGCTGCACCATTTCTGTGCCTGGGACATGTCTCCCTGCACAGACACCCCAACACCCCAGGACACCCCCGGGAACAGGTTGCATTTTGGGCTGCTCCAAGGTGATTCCTCAGCCTGGCCCTGAGCTCCCCAGAGGCTGAGCAGGCTGCAGCAGCCGTGAGTGCCTGGGCCCATTTTCCTGGACCAGGCGCTGCAGTGCCCAGGGCCTGTGCTGGGCAGGGCTGGGCGTCTGGGGCAGCAGCATTTCCCTGAGCAGCACCTGTGGCTGTGAGGTCTGGGGTAGTCACCAGTCCTGGGTGCTGTGTTGGGGGTGAGAGGAGGTGCAGGGGGCCCTGAGGGGTTTGTGTCATCAACACCCACTGACAGCTGCTGCTGGGATGTTTGTGGAGCATTTTGGATGTGGCTGCCTTGGAAATCATGTGGGATGCAGGTATATAACTGCCAGAAGCCTCTGTGAACTCCCTGTCATCGGTGGGTTTTTCCAGGATTTGTCCAGCTGGTTGGAGGAGACAGCCCCTGCTCAGGACGTGTGGAGATCAGAGATGGAGACCAGTGGAGAACAGTCTGTGACTCACACTTTGATCTCAAAGCTGCCAACGTTATCTGCAGGGAGCTGCAGTGCGGCACAGCCCTGTCCGTCCCTGGAGCAGCTCCCTTTGGAGAGGGGGTCGGTCCCATCTGGGACAAAGAGCTGCAGTGTGTGGGGAATGAATCCCTCCTCCCCTCCTGCCCCAGGATGTCCCTCAGCAACCAGACCTGCAGCCATGCGAATGATGCTGGTGTCACCTGCACACGTGAGCATTCAGGGAGGAGGTGTGAAATGCCTCCCGTGAGCCGTGCGCTGTAGGGTAGGGGAGCAGGGAAGCCACTGTGCTCAGCGTGGTGTGAGTCCAGGAGGGGTGGAGTCATTGTCTGCAATCTTGAAATGATGTGGAAGGAGGAGAAAGGGCTGCTATCCCTTTGGCGTCTCCTTGAACACCTGAGGGTGCAAGAGCACAAAGCCCTCCTCACTTTTTCTCCTCTTTCCCCAGAATACACAGGATTCAGGCTGGTGAATGGCAGCACGGCGTGTTCGGGGCGGGTGGAGATCCAGGTGCTGGGGACCTGGGGAACCCTCTGTGACTCTCGCTGGGACATCCCCGATGCGCACGTTCTCTGTCATCAGCTCAGTTGTGGGTTTGCTGAGTCCGTTCCTGGAGGAGGGCATTTTGGGAGAGGAACCGGCCCTGTCTGGAGAGACACCTTCCACTGTGACGGGACCGAATCCCATTTGGGACAGTGCCCTGTGACTGCCCTGGGGGCCTTCCCATGCTCACATGACAATGATGCTGGTGTTGTTTGCTCAGGTGAGTTCAGGGAAAATGCAGGATTAACTAAACCTGCCCCTTGTGTGTGACACAGCAACTCAAAGCAATGACAAACTGAATTTCTTCCTGGAGAAGCCCTGGCTTCCAGTGGAGGGGTTCAAAGGGCTTTGCCAGCAGGCAGACCATTTTACCTGGTGAGAAAGGAGGAGTGAGCACAAAAGAGGCATCTCTGCCTCCCCAGGGCAGACAGTTCAAGTACCGGGGGCGAGCATGAGGCCTGGGCTCCTCTACTCTCCTCCTGCAGCACAGGCACAGGATGAGGCTGCAGGACACAGTTCCCTCCTTCTAGCAAACAGCCCCTTCCTAGACCTGCAGAGAGTGCTGCAGACCTCAATCCCACTGCCCGCAGGGGCTGCCCTGGGTGCATCCAGCAGGAGCAGTGCCTGAGGCTGAGCTGCACAGCAGGGCTGGGATGTGCCCTCGCTTCTTGTCAGTATGCGTTCCAAACTCATGCTGTTTTGTCAGAAAGACCCCCTCCTCCTGCTTCCGGCTGAGGACACCAGCTCCCAGTCCCCGATCCATGAGGATGCAGAGGGGCAGAGACGTGTGGGCTCTCCCCTGGGTGTCACAGCAGGGGCTAGTCCCAGTGTGGAGACAGAGCAAGGCTCGTGTTCATCCTGTGCATGATTAGAGTGAAAAAAGACAACAAATCCCTTGGAAAACTGCCATCCTTGAGCTCCTCACTGTGAGCTGGATACGGATGGGTGAGCTCCAGGGTGTCCAAAGGCATCAGGAATGGGAGACACATGGCAGGGTGCAGGGCTCCTCGGTGTCACAGAGAGTCCAGGGCATTCCCCCTCTCTCTCTGGGCAGGGCCCTCTGGCTCCCTGCGGCTGATGGATGGAGGGAGCCGGTGTGATGGGCGAGTGGAGATGCCCCTGCATGGGACGTGGAGCAGAGTCCTGGATGACCAGTGGGACATGAACGATGCCAGCGTGGTGTGCCGGCAGCTCCAGTGCGGAGAGGCAGAGCAGGCCTACAACCCACCAAAGCCGGAGCGAGGGAGGGGCCCTGTGGGGCTGAGAAGGGTCCAGTGTGCAGGGAAGGAGACTCGCCTGACCCTCTGCAACACCTCGCTGCCTGAGGCAGCGCTAGCAGGAATTGCTGAGGATGTGGGGGTGGTTTGCTCGGGTGAGTCGCTCTGACAGTTCCCGAAGCACTGCACTGCCCCGTGCCGCAAGGCCTGATGAATGGGGTTTCTCCTGGCTGCAGGGAGCCGGCGGGTCCGGCTGGTGAATGGGACAGGGTGCTGTGCTGGAAGAGTGGAGATCTACTACCAGGGCACCTGGGGGACCGTCTGCGATGACTCCTGGGACCTGTCCGACGCCACCGTCGTTTGCCGTCAGCTGGGCTGTGGGGTGGCTGTGCAGGCGACCGGCTCTGCTCGTTTCGGGGGAGGCTCTGGGCAGATCTGGCTGGACGACGTGAACTGCTCCGGGGGTGAAGCTGCTCTCTGGGTCTGCCCTCACGGGGGCTGGGGGCAGCACAACTGCAGGCACAAAGAGCACGCAGGAGTCGTCTGCTCAGGTCTGTGCTGGGAGTGGTGATGGGAGCCTGGTGCCCGGGGAGGTAGGGATGAGGGGAGAGCAGGGCATGGCCGAGACTGCCCCTGGCTGCCCCGAGCCCCCTTCCTGCCCCCGTCCTGGGGACACCTGTGCACTGTCCCCATTGGACCTCGTGAGGGTTATAGGGAGAGCCCAGCCGTCCGCAAGGGTTAGAGGGGAGGGCACTGCTGCACCTCAGGGACTTCTCTCTGCTCCCTGGGTGAAAGGGTGACTTGCCAGCAGTGCCCTCTGCCTCTCTGAGCCCTGAGGTAGCCAGAAGGGTCCCTGCTTCTTGGAGTAACCCTTCCTGCCCATGGATGCTGCAGAATAACCTGGGGCATTGTCAGGGGTGCTTTAGGTTTCTCTCTCCTCACCCCCGGACCAGCTTGTTCCCTCCAACTTTGTGCCTTTCCTTCCAGAGTTCATGGCCCTGAGGCTGGAGAACAGCGATGGCTGCTCTGGGCGCCTGCAGGTTTTCTACAACGGGACATGGGGCAGTGTTTGTTCCAACTCGATGACTCCTGACACCGTGTCCCTGGTGTGCAAAGAGCTGGGCTGTGGAGATGGAGGGTCCATTGAAATAAATGTTCCAAGTGGCAGGGTGTCTAGCCCCACATGGCTGGATCGTGTTGAGTGTGGGAAGACAAACAGCTCCTTTTGGCAGTGCCCCTCTGCTCCCTGGAACCCACAGTCATGTGATGACCAACGAGAAGTGACCCACATCACCTGCAATGGTAAGGCTGGAGCTACCTGGGCACAAAGGCTCACACCAGGTCTTGCTCCCTGTTCAGCAAGGTGCAACGCAGAGAAAGAGCTTGGAGTGGCTTTTACTTTGCGTTTCAGGCCGTTCTGCTGTCAGTGACACAAACACAACATCAGCTCTCAGAGTGACACACATCCATCAGCAATAGCTGTCCTGAGCTCCCTGCATAGCCCAAGGAGAGGCAGAGGCACCTCCAGGCAGTGCCTCTTCCACCTTACCTTGGACACTTCCGGAGGTGCCTGTTGCTCTCTGTTGCCCGTAGAGAGGGCCCAGACAACCACCTATTAGCTTGGGAAGTCCATGCAGAGCATCCCACTCATGGCTGTGGTTTGCTGAGGGAATGGGAAGGGAGAGAGTGCAACCAGTCCTGGAGGCTGAGGGTTCTGTAGGAAACAGGCCCTGGCCAGGGCACTGCTGGCACCGGAGCTCAGACAAGCCTCCCCTCTGGCAACATCCGTCTGTTCCATTGCTAGTCATTAGTCCTTGAAGGGTGAACAGTCAAGGGCAGCCCTGGAATGCAGCGCTGTTATACACTGCATTACTGGGAGTTTCAGCTGTGTCCATGACCAAGGAGGCACTGGGAGGTTCACGCACAGGTCAGTCCTGCTCCCATCTGCATGACCCCCATGAAGCAGCCCCTTCAGCACAGTATTTCCTTCTGCAGGGAGACGACCAGAAACCTCCTCAGCCCCAGTGGCCAAATGCCCCAACTCTACGAGCTGCACAGGTACTGCTCCTCCGTGTGTCCTTCTTCCCTGGCCAGGCTCTCCCAGCTGCCCCAGTGATGTGGGGGTTTCTACCTTTTCCAGAGATGGAGAAGATTCGTGCCGTGGGAGGAGAGGACCGGTGCTCGGGCAGAGTGGAGGTTTGGCACCATGGCTCCTGGGGGACAGTATGCGATGACTCGTGGGACATGAAGGACGCCGAGGTTGCATGCAGGCAATTGGGCTGTGGCCCTGCCATGTCTGTCGTGGGGGAGGCTGTGTTTGGGGAGGGGACGGGTTCCATCTGGCTGAAGCAGGTGGAGTGCAGAGGGACAGAGCTATCTCTCTGGGACTGCTGGGCCCGGCCTGGGGACAGTGATACCTGCCAGCACAAGGAAGATGCTTCTGTGAATTGCTCTGGTGAGTGGCAGCACTTCATCCCCTCATTTTGGGACATGTTTCCCCAATTGGGTCCTCACAAGGCCCCAGAGCTCGTCAGAGGAAGAATGTCCCTGGGGAGGTCAGGTGTCTGGTGGCAGGTGGGGAGCAGCTGTTGTGGGAGCAGCTGTTGTGGGGCCAGGTGTCGTCAGGCCTCTGGCCATGGGACTCCTGCATCCCGTCCCCCAGGCGCATCCCCTGGGCTGCTGGTGCTGTTGTCCCCATGGCCCAGAGTAGAGGGCCCTGGGCCTCTCCCGGGGACCCAGAGAAGGACAGTTCAGATGGGACTTGTAGGGAACATCTGCAGACACACACACACACACGCACACACACACGCACACACACACACACATGCAAATGCATCTTTCTCTCTCTCTCTCTCTCTCTGCTCTGCAGCAGCACCCAGGATGATGACAACATCACCCCTCCGAGCAGGTAACCTCCCCTGTTCCCTGGGGGTTGATCTCCCGAGGGCCAGGCTGTGACCTGCAGCCCGAGGGAAGGGGCTCTGTGCTGGGGTGCGAAGCCACAGAGAAGAGGCTCTGGGGTGGGAGTGGGTGGCTTTGGGGAGGGCTGTGATTCACCCGGCAGTGTGGAGCTGCCCCTGACCCACCCCTGTGCCCCTTCCCCATGCTGCCATGTGTGGGAGGGTCAGGAGTGGGGTGTCCCTGGGCCCCTACCTCCCCCAGGCCAGAGGCTGCCTCGTCCATGTCCTTGCCCATGCAGATGCTACCCAGGTCCGTGCGAGGGAGAGCGGGAGAGTCTCGGTGCCTGTTGTCATCTGCATCATCCTGGGGGCCCTGCTCTGCCTGCTCCTGGCCCTCCTGGTGGGGCAAGTGCAAAGTGCCAGGGCTCAGCGCAGAGGTGGGTCCTTCCTCATTGGTCCCAGGGTGGACGATGCCTCTTGGCAGCCCCACGGGTGCTGTAGGTTGTCCATGAGGGGCACAAATGGAGCTGGGGTAGGGGTGCTGCCTCCTGTCCTATTCCCTGTCCCTTCACTGTCTGGCTGTGGGACACCAGCAACCAGGAGAGGAGAGAGCCCAAACCTGGGAGGAGATGGTGATGAGTGAGGAGATAAATTGCAGCAAGGGGCTGGGGGAGATGGGAGCAGCAAAAGACATCTGAGGATGCTGCTGTCCATGCTCTGGGCAGTGCTGGAGGGGAGGCTGTGGGGCAGGAGTGGTGCCGGGAGGAGCGCAGGGCAGGGGGGATCTCTCGGTGTGGGTGTCCAGTCCTTGGGCTGCTCCCTCCATCCAGCCTTGCCCACCCGTGGTGGGGCAGGGGCCATGCTATGGGCCCGTCTGGCAGAGAGAGGGGAGCTCCCTGGGGAGAGGAGACTTAGGAGTTGCTCCAGGGTCAGACCAGGGACCAGACCCTGGGCCAAAAGGGGCATGGGGCTGTCTCTGAAGAGATAGCATGAGGGTGACATTGCCCCAGGCCATCTCCCCAGGGATGCTGTTGTCATTGGGGACGTGGCTGTGGTGCCTAGACAGAGCAGTGGGGTTGGGCTGTGAGGTCAGTCCTGGGCTAGCCCAGGGGGAAGGGCTGGGTGACCGCGTCGGGGTCTGATCTCCTGTCCCCATGTCTCTGTGCCAACCCTGCCTCTGTCTCAGGCTCCAGGAGGTCCCTGGAGCCCTTCTCTGAGGCCGTGTACCAGGAGATCGACTACAGCTGGGCGTGGGAGAAGGAGGCGCAGTTCAGTCACTCAGGTCGGTGTGGGTCCCTCGTGGGAGGGAGCACGTCTGCAGGGCCCTTTCCCCTGGCCTTGACCCAGGGCAGGACCTTGGCAGCCCCCAGGCCAGTGGTCCCCGCAGCGCTGGGCCATGGGGGTCTGAGGGGAGAGCAGCGCAGTGCTGGGCTCAGGAGAGGAGCTGCCTCCCCACCAGCTCTGCCTGTCCCAGCCCAGGGCACAGCGCCTCCCTGCCTGCCCCACTGCACCCCGAGGTTGTGCCTGGTGGGTGAGGGAGGGGGCTGTCCCCAGGCAGCTTGGAAAGGCCCTTTGAGATGAGGTTGTCCCATGGGAGCAGGAGGAGTCCCTGAGCCCTCCTCCCCGTGCAGTCCCTGCTGTGTGGGTGCCCATCCCCAGCAGCACTGGCCATGAGCAGGGTCATCAGGGCTCACTCTGATAACACCTGCTGCTCCTCTTGCCAGGCTCCTCTTCAGAGAGGTCCCTGACCAAGCTGCAACCCGAGCCTAGGGACAGTGAGGAGGAGGATGGTCCTGGGTCAGCACCAGGTAATGGAGGGGGAGACAGAGGAAAGGTCGGTCTCTCCTCCCTGTAGCTGTGTGACCAGCAGCAGCGTCACTGAATGTCACCATCGGGGTGGGGAGGAATCGCCCTCGGGAGCGTCTCCAGAGCCGTACAGAGCGGGCGAGGGTCAGACGTGCCCATCTGAGCTGGGTGCCCGCAGCCCTGTGCCCTACGGGGTCACAGGGGGACTTCCTGGGCTTGACCTGTCCCTGCCTCCAGCAGGCCCCAAGCTCGCCCCAAGGAGCCGAGCCGCAAGGCACCGGCATCTCCCCAAGCACACAGGGAGTCTCCACAGCCAGCTCTGGTGCAGAGCCTGGCACTGCCGACCCTGCGGCTGGGTGAGAGGGGTCCCTGCTGTCACACACACGCTCCTGCGACCCCAGGGGAGGTGGGCAGGATGCTGGATCTCCTGTGACCCCACCAACACCAGCAGCTCAGCCCCTCCTCGTTCCTGCACGCCCTTGCTTCCTCTGCTCTGCGGGAGGGCTCTTCTCATTGCCACCTGCTCCCCTCTTCTTTCAGATGTCCCTGTTCTGCCCAGAGGTGACCCAGCAGACGGCTATGATGATGCCAGGGAAGTCTCTGACCCTGGGGAGGATCTTGTTCCTGGGCAGGGAGATTGGGAAGCACCCAGGGAAGCGGAGGAGGGAGTCGGACCTGGGGAGGCCCAGAGAGGTGAGGGGGAAACACAGTGGGGCTGGGGCCTGGGGTGCCGTTCGTGGAGCCCGAAGAGTCGCTGCACTCTGAGAGCTCGACCTGCCGGGATGGGGAGGGAACCTGCCCCAGGAGTTTTCCTAGTGGGGAAACTGGGGGGAGATAACAGGCTGAAAATCTCAGGGAAATGAGAGGAGGGGGAGGAAGGGGATTTACAGCCCAGGAGGGGCACACGCATGGGGCCAACTGCAACACACCGACCTTGCTGCTTCCAGGGGAGAGCCTGCACTCTCGCAAAAGTGACAGAGCCCCTGGAGCCAAGAGAGCTGCCCTATCCCTGCCCCCCGTGGACACGGGGTACGATGATGCTGAAGAGGCATCTCTGGCACATCCCCATGAGGACACCAAGGCTGTGAGACTGGACCCTGGTGCCAAAAGGTCCCCGAGCCTGGGGCCAGGGGAGCCCACCTCTGCCATGTGGTTGGGAGCTCCTGGGATGGAAGAGAGGTCTGTGCAGCTGGGAGAGCCCTGAGTGCCAGACACCAGTCTCCCTTCTCCCACTGGTGTCAAAATTTTTTCTGTTAGAGCATTTTTTTCTATTTTCATGTCTCTACTTTTACGCCATGCATTGGTATTTGTTCTTATTAAAACCATTTGGGAGTTTGCTCCAGAGCTGGTGCTTCCCTCCCCACGTGTTGGGGTGTCTCCTCGAGACTGATCAGGGAGAGCAAAGCACCAAGAAACTGCAGCAGGGAAGGGGCACGTCTTGAGAGCAGCAGGCTCTGAGACAGGATGTGCGCCTGCAAGCGCCCATGGTCCCTGGAGGGTGGGAATAGTGAGCAGTCCAGCTGGAGGATATTCCTGCTGGCAGAGACATTTCCATCCTGCAACCACACGCAAGAGTTTCCAGCCAAAGTGGGTCTCTCCGCAGGGTCCTGTAATGCAGGGTCCCGTAATGCCCCTCTGGGCAGGGAGGTCCAGACTCCTCACCCTGGGAGTGCCCCTGCTTGCTCTTTTCCCAGGGGCTGTGCCTGGGCCTCCCTGACCCAAGGCATGGTGGCCACCACAGAGCTGCAGTGACAGGGTTAGCCCTGCTTTGCCGCCCCACAGGAGTGAGCCTGGAGGTGACAGCAGGGCCCTGAACACCCCAGCCAGCCCCAGAGGGCTCATTGCCCAGGGATCCCCTCCCCACAGCAGTTGGGAGGCAGCTCTGCTTCCCGCTGCCCCAGCACATGGCACAGAGCAGGTTGTTTGGGTGCCCGGGGCTGGGATTTCCCCTCCTCTGGCTCTGCAGGGACTCCTGTTTCCAGGGGCTGCTCCTGGTTCCCGCAGCCCTCATGGACCCCCGAGCACTCCTGGCACAGCCCAGAGATGGCTCCTTCCCAGCAGGCAGCACCAGGGCCCTGGGCAGCTCCGGGACCCCCCAGTCCACCCCCACCCCTCTGCCCTCCTGCTGCTGGGCTGCGGGGGCAGGAGAAGGAGCTGCCTCGCCTGGGGTGCCAGGTTGGGTCTGTGCAGGGGAATATCTGTGTGCAGGGTGCAGGGGACAGGAGCAGGCAGCGGTGGGAAGGGACGTTTCCTTCAGCAGGGCAGGAGGCAGAAGAGGAAGAGGGCAGGGGACTGGAGAAGGGATCACCCCAACACACGGGCTCCAGCCCAAAGTCATGGATCAGCCCCCAGCCTCGGGATGGGCCCATCCCCGAGGCTGCTCATAAGGGCGTATTTCGATGGCAGAAAACATTTCATGTCCATCCCTAAAGCTGGTGCCGATGGGCGCTGAGACAGGATCCCTGTTCCTAGGCCGGGATTTTAATGGGCTGAGCCCCACTGCCCACAGGCGAGACCCTCTCACACAGGAGCCAAGTGGGGAGGAGGGTTCGGTGGTTGTGCAGCATCTGGCACCCAAACTGCCCTCCCTCCTCCAGATGGGGGCAGGTCTCTGATCTCCGCATCCCGCTGGCCCTTCCTGAGGGGTTCCCCATACCACACACTGATGGGCAGTGGGGCCAAGGCCGAGCATACAAAAACACACTCCACCTTTGTCCTGGCTCATTTCCTTTCCTGCACTGAGCTGACACCTGATCTACTCAGAGAGATCTCCTGCAATGGGGAAGAGTCACCAAATGCCTCTGTGTCTGGATCTGTGTCTGTATCTATAGGATCTATGTTAATATCTAAAAAATTTTTAACATTAAAAAATGTTGAGATTCTGTGACTAAACTGGCAGTTTTTGAGAGTAGCATTTTTTCCTGCTTTAATTTTCTTTTCCTACACTGAAATTATTTATGTACCCTATTTTTTCCTTTGCATTTTTTTCTTTCCTTCATCATCCCCTCCTCCCACTACTTATGCATCCATCCTCCACTCAAGTTACTGGTTTCAGCCTTCCCAGCCCCAGGCAAGCATGGGGCCGTGCAGCTGCCGCCAGCTCTCCCTGCCCAGCTGCCTGAGCACAGCTCGCCTCTCCCCTGCAGCCGGCACTGTCAGGCCACCAGACAAAATCAGACCTGTGTGCCCAGGGTCTGGTGCCTCTCTCGAGAAGGCAAAGGGTAACTCCACCAGCCCCAGTTCTGCCCAGCGCTGACTGCTTCGCAGGAGGGTTTCAGCTCTGGGTCCCAGGAGAGGGGCAGCTCTCCTCTCCCCCAGCAGCCAAGCCACAGCCCAGCAGTGAGGGCTGTGTGAGGCCCCTTCTTCCTCCAGCTGGGACAGGGCAAAGCCAGGCTCCCCGCTAGGAACAGCCAGGGCTCGGCAGCACTGCAAACAGCAGGATCCTGCCCTCGAGGAGAGGAGGGAGCCCATGGCTGTTACCAGCACCCTCTCCCGCAGCAGCGTTTTCCCATGCCCCACTGGGAGCTCCTCCAGTGCCAGGCCCTGTGCTGACCCTCCACGGGCAGCAGCACGTCCCAGAGCTGTGGACATCCCGGCTCCTATCCAGGATGGAGCACTGGTGCTGGGGACCTTGCAGGAGGGCTGGGCCATGTGTGCAGAAGTGGGAAGTGATTATGGGAGGGGACTGGATTCCCAGTGTAGGCATGAGGGAAAAGCACCAGTGCTGCTGATGGTGACAACGATGGTGTCACCAACAAATCCCTGAAGCAGTGGGGCAGGGCTAGGGTGACCTTGAAGGCTCTGGGGGCAGCCAGGCCTCAGACACCACCTTCAGCTCTGCGACCTGGAGCCTCCCTGCTGGCAGCCCCCTGCCCTGAGGCAGCCCCCTCCCTCCCTAGCCCTGGCCCATCTCCCTGTGGGAGATGCGGGGCTGGAGCCTGAGCCCCAGCAGGAACAAGGGTTGTGTTTGCAGTGTCCATGTGCGTTACCCACCTCCGTGGGGTCTCGCTCTGTGAATGCTTTTCTCACACGGGCTTCCAACAGCCAGGGTTCAGAAGAGCAGTGCCTGCTCTGATCAATCCCATGGCCCCTCGGCCATGGGGTGACCACCTGCTCAGCAAGCCCCAGGGCTGGCACTGCCCCTCTCCTACCCTATGGGGAGATGTGGAGCCAGGCTCAGCCCTCACCCAAAGGACACGCTCTCCCTGAGGGCTGGCACAGGGACCCCTCTGCTCAGCTGCAAAAACATCACCACACAGACACACATGGACATGGGCCAGAGATGGGCCAAGAGTGACAGAATGAAGACATACCCCTGCTCCCTCTCCAGGATGATGTCTTTGGCATCCTCAGGAGACATTTGCCAGCACCAAGATCAGACCTGCAGCCAGATCTCTCACCTTGGCTGTAGGAAACAGCGTGCTGGCTCTAAAGCTCCACACAGAGCCCATAGCAGGAGCTGAGGGGCACAGCATGAGCACCTAGGTCCATAACCAGAACATGATGCATCCAAATGATCTGTTTGCTTCACAGACATTCATGGACAGAGTGTTTATAAACATATACATATATATATATATATATATATATAATATATATATATATATAAAAACATATATAGATATATAAAAGAAACCTAATCCATTGGGAACTTTTGCTTAGGGAATGCTCATGTGGGGAATCCAAATCTTATAAACAGGAGAGTTGGCTGCTCTCTGGCTTTTGAGGGTAGTCTCTGCCACAGGTGTCCTTGCAACAGCATCTTCAGGTGGAGCAGGTGAGAGTCCCTGAATGGGGTTGTTCCAGTAAATCCTTATTATCCAGCTGGCCTGTGGTCCTACATGCCCACTCCAGAGCATGCATGATCCATTTCTATTGATAAAGGACTGTATTAAACAAATGGGAATGTCATCTTTGTATCACAGTTACAACTTCAGTTCCAAAGATCTTGCCACAGTGCAAAAGATGTTTGCATCATCATCCCATTGTTTCCCCCCTTTACCTGCCTCCCCCTTAGCTCTCCTTTCTGCTGGTGGCAGTTTTCTGATGCTCTTGATGACCTCACAATGCCTTCCTGCTGACCTACATGCTAATGGCCAGTCCGGCTGATGTAAGGAATTGACCTCACAATCAGCACCCTAGACACATCCTCTCACTCACCTCTCCCTCTCCCCTTCCCCTGAGCTCTCTTCTCCATGGGGAAGGTTTTCTCATCTGCCTCATGACCTCACAGCACCTGCCTGCCTGCCACCCAATCAGATTGCTGCAATAAAAGTGACCTCACAAACAAGCTCCCAGCCAGGCCAGTTTGCCTGCCTCTGCCTCTGCCCTCTCTCCTGGGGGCTTTCTCCTGCCCCTGAGGACCTCACAGTGCCCAATCAGCTGCAGTCATAGAGGTGATCTCACAATCACTAGGCCAGTACTGTCATGTTACCTGCTTCTCCCTCCTTCCTCCCTCCAGCCTCTTATGTCTTCCTCATGGGCTTTGCTGTACCCTTGATGACCTCACATGGCTGCCCACCTGCTGCTGGCCAATCAGCTGCTGTGAAAGAAAAGGGGATGTAGCCCTCTCCTCAGAGGGCATTTTGATGCACTGGATGACCTCTCAGCTCCTGCCTGTTTGCCTACTGCTGGCCGCTCAGCTTGTTGCAATAGTTAGTGACACAAAAATCCATGTCCCAACAGCATCAGTTTTATCTCCCTCTCCCCTTGCCCAGAGATGTCATTTCAGCTGAGCAGGTTTTCCAAGGTGCTGGCTTGCTACTACTGTAAGCCTACACTTTCTGGAGAGGACCAAGGGGATGGAGAGTCAGGACATAAAACACCCCTGGAGATGCTGGGGATCGAACCCAGGACCTCCTGCATGCAAAGCAGGCGCTCTTCCACTGAGCTACATCCCCTTACAACCTGCTGAGGGGTGGGACATACACTCGTCCCAAAATGTGCCCTTGACAAGCACAGCCCTGTTCCCCCCTGCTGCTCTGAGATCCTCAGCAGAAAACAGCATTCAAACCCTCTTACTGGGCCACAGGCTGGGATGGGGGAAGTGGAGATTGCCTCTCAGCGGGGACTAGTCCTGGACCAGGGCTGCACCATGGGACACTGCCCCTCCAACATCTCTGCAGTCGATGGGGGCAGGAGAAGACTCGCTGCAGGCATTGCTCCCACGCTCTGGCCCTCCCAGGGAAGGTCAATGGAGAGGAACAAATCCCTTCCCCGAGTCTCCTCTGCCACCCTGTGCAGCACTCCTGTGTGCAGCACATCTGTCCCTGACACCAACAGCAGGAGTGAACACGCTGAGGGAAATGTCCTCCCCAGGTGAGGTGCCCACAGCTCCAATCCCTCCCTCCCCAGGGTGTGCAGTGGAGGGGCCACGGGAGCAGGTAGAGGTGATCCTGGGCAGGGAGCTGCCCACAGCCCCTCACCTGGTCACCAGGCCTCCCCCTGCTCTGCTCTGGCCACCAGCACCTGGTGGTGGGTGAAGGGCAGCATCCTCTTCCCCTTCCCTGGGGCTGGGGACGTGCCTGGCCTCAGGGACATTCCCACTCCAGCAGCACTGGGGACTGTCCTGATGCCAGTGGTGGGGTCTCTGTGGCGCAGCAGGGCAGCGCGTTCAGCTGTTAACCGAAAGGTTGGTGGTTCGAGCCCACCCAGGGACGGTGCCCCTTGGTGGGGTGCCTGGAGGACTGTGCTGCCCGGCATCCTGGCTTTTGCTCATGGTCCCCATGCACTAGCACCCATGGTAACCTGTGGTAACCCCGTGGCTCTGGCTCAGGCTGGTGAATTGCTCAGGGAAGGACCTGTCTCCTGAACCAGGGCTGCTGTGAACAGAGGGGTCCTTGCTGGTGGGGCTGGTGCCACTGACCTTCCCATTCACACCTCTGTGTGTGCAGAGGTTGGTCTTACTGAGGGGTTTTATGCTGGGACGGAATAGGAAGGGGGATTGACAGTGTAAGGATCAGCACCAAGCCCGAGACACATACACTTTACTATGGCTAAAATACAATAAATCAGGGCTTAGTGAATGCTGTCCATTCTGTCCTGTGTCATCCTCCAAAGAAGAGAAGAGAGGGAAACATGAACAGCCACAGATGAACAACAACAGCATGGCGAAGAGGTGGCCAAGAGGTTACAGCGATGCACTGCTAATCTATTCTGCACTGTGCACAGGGGCTCAAACCCCATCCTTATCAAAGATGATCCTGTTTCTGGCTCAAGACCCACCTGGAAGGAGTCTTTTGGGGTAGTGACTGTCCTGCAGTCACTGTCCCTACAGACTAGCATTTTCAAGCTCATTCTCAAAGCTGGCAAGACAATCACCTTGTTTGCATGGACAGCCCCTTCCTCTCACCCCTCCTCCCATTTGTGTTCAGTCACAACAAAAGCCAGGCTTCTCTGGAGGTACATCCCTGGGGAGCCAGCTCTGGGACAGCAGATCTGCTGGTGGCTGGCACATGCGTGTTGCTGTGGGGCGTCCTTTCTGGACCATGTGGGATGGCCAGAGAAGCTGGAGAGCAGCACGGAGGATGCACATAAGTCCTCTTGACCCTGAGCTGAGCTGAGCTGTGCCCTCCCCATCCTTGATGGAAAGGACTGAAGAGGGAACAGCAGGTGTCCACACTGGGTGGTCCTGTCTGCACATCTCGTTCCTGAATGGGGAGAAGGGAGGGTGCAGTCCCACGGGGCAGTGAAAGAGGCCATCTCAGTCCTCGCCCCAGCAAGTGCGTGGGGACATGGGAGAGATTCTGCCATCTGCCTGATGCACAGACAGCTCTGCCAGAGACCTCTGTGGCAGGGTCAGGCCTTCCTCCACCCCAAGCACAACCTCGGGGGAGAGGACAGCCCTCTCAGTCCAGTCGGTGCTCGATCCTTGGCCTGACTTGTTGCCTGGAGAGAGGCTGAGACTGGAGACAGAGCAGCATGCCCTGGGTCACAGCTGCAGCTGAGACCTGACGGGAGAGTAGGGTTCAGCAGCAGCAACAGCTGGCAAGAGGACCAAAGCAGCTTGTGGGGTTGCAGGAGCAGGTCCTCTTGCTCTGTGCAGGGACGGGGAGCTGCAAGGTGCTGCAGCTGGACTGGACAGGGCAGCCTGATGCGTGAGTGTGTTTGGGTAAGGAAACACACACTGGGGAGGTTTGAGATGTTTGTGCTGTGAGCTGCTGCTGAGGGGACAGAGAACATAAAAGCAAAGTCTGTGTGCAAGGTGCAGGAGAGATGACCTTCGGTCTCTGATCTGGGCCTGTTGTGAAGTCACAGTTTTACAGTCAGCTTTTAGCCTCCTGCTAGACTCCTGCAAGGGAGTCACTGCATTTCTGTCCTGTCTTGTGCCCTTTCAGCAGGAAGGAGCCGATTCAGAGGGATGTTCATGAGGGGTCCCAGATGGAGCCCTCTCTGCTGTTTCTCTTCCACATCAGATCCTGCTTTTCCCTTCCCTTTTACACCTCTGATTCCAAACACCAGCACCAAGAAATCTTTGGGGAATTGATCACAACCAGAGATTCAGCATTTTGTAGGAAACATAGCTCTCACTGAAGTCCCTGCTGCATGGCAGCTGGTTAAACAGCCTCCTCCCTGCAACTCACATTCAGCACTTGTCCCTCTACATCTGTGGCTGGGATGCCGAGGACAGCCCCCACTCTGTGCTGTGCTTTGTCTCTTGGGCTACAAATCCCCTCTGTTTCCATAAACCCAATTTTCTCCTTCTCAGGCCCACTGCCCTTGGGAGGGGAGTGGCCAGGCTGACTACCTGCCCCTCTATCTCCATCGGACATCTCCCATAGCATTGCAAATGAGGGGAAGAAATTACCATTGGCAGAGCAGGATACCTTTAATGCAATCCTACTATGAGGTTTGGCAGGTCAGAACAAATGAGCCTGAACATCCCTTATGACCTCAGCTGTTACTCTCAGCATCAGCATTCACTTGAGCTTCCCCAACAGCCGAAAGCCCAACTACGGGCCTTTAGTAACAGTGGGACTTCACTTGGACCACAAGCCCCATTTTCCTCAGGGTTCCTTGCCTCTTACGGATACTTCTGGAAAATGGCTCCAGAGGAAATACTGTGGTTTCTTCACATGACTTCTCCAAAGGTGCTCTTCTGGCTTCAGTTGCCTTGCTTGTCTTGTCAGCAAAATACATAGGAAAGGAAGATCTTCCCAGGGGCTCAGATTGGAGGAAAGACAAGAATCCCTTCCCCCATTACTCTGAAGTGATATTCCACCTGGAGGGCCACAGAAAAGAAACAGCAAAGGTTATTACTGGCATCTGTTGTTTTCCAGGGCACGAAGGTCATTTCTCACTATCTCTTTTGCCCCTTGCCTTAAGCCTGCCTGTCAGCACTCTTATGCCCTTCAGCTAATACTGGCAGGTCTGACAATCACGTTTTTGATGTGATAAAAGGAGCTAAATGATCACTGAGCTAAACAGAAAGTGCCCATGCCCTGTCCCTGAAAGGCCCAGCAGGTACATTCCCGCTAGAAACAGGGCCAAAGAGGGCCTTCTGATGTGTTTCCTGAGAACGCACTAGTGACAAATGCATTGCAAAACTAGAGCAGGACAAGGCTGGTCAAGGGCCAAATGAACACACAGGAAGGGGTCTTTCATACCCCCTGCCCCTAGAAGTCCTTAGTGCACAAGGAGGACCTCAGCCAGTAGCACGTACCTGTTTTGGCATCTTCTGGATTTTTTTAACCAGTTTCTCAGGTGGGGGCATGGCGTCAGCACTGTCCTTCCTCCTGCCCTTCTCCACCTTCTGTGAGGAGCTCCCTCCGATGGCTGGGAGCACACTGAAAATACACATTGTGGGGAGGTGGTGTGAGCACAGCGCGAGTTTGGTCTCCACTCTGTGCTCCCAAGCTGGGCGCCTACTTCTGCAGCAGAAGGCAGTCCCGCAGCAGAATGATGTGGGGTCGACTGCCTGTGTTCACATCCACAGACACAGAGATCACCCCCAGCTGAAGCACCCAGGGCTCCATGATGTGCTTGGAGGAACGCTCAGGATGCCCAGGCACAGGCTCTCTCTCGAGGCAGCAAGGAGAGGAGCAGGGGCCTTTACAAAGACAGGCTCTGTGAGACACACTTACCCCATCCTGGCAAATGTATTAAACACTCCTTGATGGTCCCAGCTACCTTGCGCTTAGGTATGGAAAACTGATTCTTCCTGGAGACCCAGGGTCAAAGAAGGAGAAAGTGATCAGGGGTGTAAAGGCAGTCCTGCCATCGTGGGATCAGGAGTCACTGTGCCATGTGAGAAAAGGCATTCAGAGATGCCCTAAACCTCGTGTCCACAGGAAACATCTCACTCAGAAAAGCACAAGGCTGCAGGATCACCCTCCTCCATGCCTCCAAGTGTCTCACCTGCCACGAGACGCTTTGACCTCAGCTTTCTTCCCCTTTCCTTTCTGCATATTGGTAGCTGTTATTCTGGGTGGAGGATGCCTCTCCCTGAAGAGGAGACGCTTGGCAGGAAGAGTTCCTGCAAGCAGGAGACAAGAAAACACTTCAGGACAGCATTGTGGAGACCTTTGGAACAGGAAGGATAGGCAGATGCGCTCAAGCTTGTGATAAAACTGTGAGGCAGGCCTCAAGCTGATTCCTTTCAAAGCTTGCTTCCTGGGTGGTCTTTGGTCTTTCCAGACACTGGCTTAGACTATCTGTCTTTTCGTTTTTACTGGGCAATATCTTTTCTTGTGGAATTGGTTTTCTCATGTTCTATCCCATTCACTCGATGGAAAAGGGGGCTTGCTGGGATGTCCTGGTGACCGAACAGAGCCTCTCTGGGGGCCATCATTTCACACAAGGCAAGCCGATCCTTGGATCAGTCTACTGATCTCACATGCCTACAACTCCTCTGTTGACACAGTCAACACAAAGGCACTGTTTTGGGAATGTGTAGGAGAGAGTAGGAAAGAAAGGTTAGAACACCTTGCTTTGAAAATGAAAGGAAGTCTTGGCACAGGCTACCAGACTTTTTAACCATCTGACTTTTCCCATCCTGAGTCCCTTGAGAGTTCCCATATGGGTAAGCAGCATCACCTCCAGTGCCTCATGCTACCCCTGGGAGCCATTGCACTGGAGCCTTGGCTCCAATGCCCTACCCAGCAGCACAGGAGGAGAAGGCACAAACCCCTGCCAGGAACCAGCTGTTCCATTCCCTTTTTGCCACTCGCGTTGTCTTTTCCCATCTCCTCTTCCTGGCTGGGCTTCGCAGGTGCCACAGGTGGTTTTCTAGCTCTGCTCTCAAGCTTGTACCTGGAAACAGGAAAAAAGACACCAGTTCAAATGAAGGACACCACACTTCCTTTGCACCTTGTGTGAATAAGGGGGACACAGGGGCATTTGGGAGCTACTGTGAAGTCCTCCTTTTTGCAAAGCAGAATATACAGAACATACCAGATTCTGGAGGAGCATCCTAGCAAGCTGAGTGACATCATGAAGACCTCCAGAGCCTGGAGGGGTGTGAGTTTCCTCCTCAGGCTCTTCAAGAGCTTCCCTATCCTTCCTTGTAGGAAAGCTCATTCTAACCCAGATCCTCTGGGCTGCCACTGTGACCATCTATCATCTCCTGTTCATGTTCATGTCCAGGCAGAACAGGCTACTCTCCTTCCCTACAGCTTCCCAGCACTATTTCTAACTCCTCTCTCACCCTCCAAAACACTCGCAGGCCCTCCCAAGCTGATGTTTGTGTATCTGTAAAAAGGAACCTCCATCTCCCAGGCAGGTAATGGAACAAAACACTGAGCACAATGGGAGCCAGCACAAAGCTCTCCAAAAAACCCCACTGGGCACAGGCTCCACTTGGGCCTAGACAGGCCTCCCATCAAAAAAACCTTTGACCCAAGAAAATACATGCAGGACACATTTCATTCACACAGGTCTCTCAGAAGACATGGAAATGTCCCAAGCCAGTGACTAGTATGGACCTGTACTTGAACTCACATTGGAAAGAGTTATTCTCAAATGACTTTCTGAACAGCCTTCACAAGCGCTGGCAACACAACGCTACCAAACATGCCTTGAGAAGCTGCTTGCTTGGCCAGCCAGGGGCTAAGAAGCAACAAACCATACTCACTCAGGAAAGACAATGACATGACCAGACCAGGTCTGAGAAGCTGCAGTTTCAGTGCCCAAGAGGACTGAATCCCTCATCTCTGGCATCTGCAAAGGTGAGAGACACATGTGAGATGAGGCCAAGGAAAGTATCTCATCGCTCACAGGGGCAGCAAACTTTTCCACTGCTCAGAGAAGGTGCTGCCTCTCTGAAATGTTGAATCTCTCTCTTCCTCGCAGCAGCCCCTCAGTTATACAGCAGAACAGCTGGAGGGAAATACATGAGAAAGGCTAGGAACACTGCTTTTTGCAAGGCTGAGAATGCAGAGACTCAACCCAGACACCAGGTCTTTCCTAATGCAGGAGTCAATGGAGGCAAGCACAGGGGAAGGCATTTCACTAGCCGGGGGTCCTGGCTGCTCCGTTTTCTTTCCCTGCTGGCTTGAGTTGATGCCTCCTGAGCTGAGAACAAAGGGCTCAGACGTGGGGTTAACCCCCACAGTCTCTCCTAACATTCAGACGGCTGCCTGTGCACCATGGAGGAATAGAGAGACGCAGCCCTTCCTTTCCCTTTGCACAGAGGGTTCCAACTATGAAGGCCAAGTCTCTGGTGTCTTTTTAAGGGGCAGGTGAGGGTCCTGCTCTGGGACCCACTGGGAACAAAGGCTGGAGAAAAGGCCCTGGCCCAGAGAATTGACTGAGAAGGCACCATGGACTAAGTGAGAAGGAAGAGACAGAGCTGGGAAGCAGGCTTGGGCTACAGCCTGCTTGCATCTCTGGCTTAACCCTCAAGGGGCTCAGCTCAGCCTGCTTCCACACCTCCCCTTTCCAGCTGCACCTGAAAGCCCAGGCTGAAGCACAGGGCTGCACTAGAGACCTGGGCAAGGACATTGGGCTCCAGTGAGTCTCTCTGTGACATGCTGCAGCCACCACTAGCAGCGGGCAGGTGCACACTTCAGGACAGAAAGACTCCCTGTGTGCTGGTGAGAGTGTAGGGCCCTGGGAAGAGCTGGTCAGCACAACTAGACCAACACAGCAACAGCAGCAACAGGGCTCTGGCCCCACCTGGGCCTTGCTCTGCCTGTGCCTCTGCTTCCTGCCCAGACAGTGGGGTGAGCAGCGATCTCCGCACAAATAAACCTACACAGACACAGACCTAAAAACACCACTGAGCAAGAGGATGAGAGTGAGGAGATATTCTGGCCAGCTGCTATATGGGAGAGAAGACACATGTGCAGGCCCTCCAACTTCAAAGAGAGAGGACTGAAGTCACCAGAGACTGGCCAGAGATGTCTGACACCCCAGATGGCCCAGGCAGGAGGAGGAGGGAAGGAACTCACTGTTCCTTCACCACACCACAGTGCAAGGGCATCCCATGAAGGGCTCAGGCCAAGCTTCCAAAGGGACGCACATGTCCCTTGATGCCTAGAAATATTGTTACCTCGCTTAAGGGGAAGCTGTTGAACTCACTACCTTACCATCTCAGACATGGCCAAAGGACACATGGGTTCAAATGTGAGCCTGAAACAAGGGGGCACTAAACCATGGCTGTCTGGAAGATGGGAAGTCTACTGGGAAAAAAAACACACAAGACCTGCCCTTTCCTTGGACTTTTTCCCGAAGCACATGCAAGCAGTGCATGTGGCTGCATGAATCTTTGGGTGGACCCAGTACAGCCTATTCCCAGGGTCTTCTCTGCTGCCAAATCCTCTGAATGCTCAAGACAAACTGTCCAGGGAGCTGGCATTACTCCAGGCCAGGACTGTCCATGCCCCTAAACAGGTCATGGCAGGCTAACAGAATTGCATTCACTCATGATTTCAAAAGGACCACAGGTAGCACTGCAGAAATGGAAAGCTTACCCCAAGAAGAGCTTCTAGCAGCTGCTCGGTCCCATTCAGCCTTCTCAGAAAGTCTCTGTAAAATCTCATTTTCACATCTACCCCTTGAATAACAAGCATGCCAATGTCCTTCAACACAAGGGCAGCATTCTTCCCACTCTCGAGGCAACAGGAGAAAAGATGCATGGTCTCTTCTATGCAAGCCTCCACTGCTTTCCAAGGAACAGAGATGTTCGAGGCTACACGAGCATACTTCAGGGGCTCAGAGAGCTTATGACCTAGGAAGCAGCAAAAGAGCAACAAAGTCACGAGCGCAGCAGGCTAACACAGAGCATGGGCAGCTTTGAGGTCTTCAAGCAAGACCCTGCCACAGAGCTGTCGTCTTTAAACATCTGGGAAAGCTCCTGAAGGAAGCTGATATCACTGCTCCCTAGGAGAAGTTCAAAGCACTCTACAACCGGATGTACAAAGTGCAATGGGCCAAGCGCAATGCTTTCTTCCCTACAGACATAGAAAGAAAGGGCCCTAGCCATCTCGTAGGACCATGAGGCATGATGGCAGGACAGGGAGAGGAGAAAGGGGGCCAGTTCCCATGCTGAGGGAGTAGGTGCCAGGTCATGATACTTGTGCCCACACTCAATGCCTTCCAGGGCGGGAGAGATTTAGCTGTGCCACGTCACATGAACGCAAGGAAGGAAAGAGGGGAAGGAAAACACAAGCACTGCATGACACCCCTTCAGATCCTTCTGGCCACCCCCAGCACCCTCAGAAGTGCACAGCAAACATCCCTGCTTCTGGTGCCAGAGGTCCATCTCCAAGGAGTGCCAGACTGATGTTGCCATCACAGAGAAGATGGAGTCCTTTCAAAAGAAAGACCCACTCCAAACACAGCTCGGAGCTCCTGCTGCCCCACAGGCATCACCAATGTCCACTACCACTGCAGTGCTGGCAGCACTGACCAACCATCTCCACAAAGCTGGCCTCTGACGGCTTTTCAAACACACTAGTTTCCCCATCTCCATTTCAAGGCTCTCTACAGCTGCCTTGGACCCACTTCTAAGTAGAAGGAGAGTGCAAGAGCCACCATGAATGCTGGTATTTGCCTTTACACGGTCTGGTGTGGCAGTAAACACAGACCAATGGTTTTAATGAAATCTGATGAGAAGAAGCATCCCCAATACCTCTGGTGTGTAGCCAGCTGTTAAAGCAAGGCCGAGAGAAAGGGAGTCTACTTGTATTGTACATGAGGATGACAGGATAATTAAAGCAAATGAAGGTGTTCTCAGGACCTGGTGAAGGAACTCTGGCTGTCTAACACTGAACAGCAGTTATGCACAGCCCACAGATGTCCCACGCGGAAGCCAAAGTTTCAGCCTGTCTCCTTACCAGGAACATAGGCCTTATCATAGGTGAGGCCGTGAACCTCTGCAATATTCTTCGAAAGACGGAACACGGGTCTGCGAACTGTCAGAAGACCACGCTTCCCACCACCAGCTTGCTCAGTCACAATATCAAAGGTCCCAAGCCGAATAACTCTGACTCCCTGAAAAGAGGAAGGAAGAGAAGAATTACGAGACTGTTAGGTGGACAGGCTGGAGACTTGTCAGAGCATGGGGCTTGGTGCCCTGCCTGCTCCTGCCATACAAAGGGGACAGATGGAGCTCTCTGGGAAAGAAAGCTTTGGAGAAGCCTTGGAGCAATTCTTTGTAAGAACTTTCCAGATGCTTTCCTCCCCCTCCTCTTCACCCTCTCAAAAAGACAAGTCAAAGCCAAGACGTCATCCCTCACACACATAAGAGGCAGAAGAAGGGTTTGGTGGGGAGGCCCAGGATGGCAGACCCACCTGGTTCAGCATCAGCTGATGAACAATGTAGTTAGCCACACCTTCCCAGACAGCAAGGGTCTCTGGAAAAGAAGTGAAAGACATGTCATGCTCTGGGTGGGCCAGCTCAAACCATTCAGCACATGCCTAACCAAGGAGATGACAAGTGCAAGCATATTCAAACCGCATCCCCCTCCTCAAACACACCCCATTCCCTGGCAGGGGCGGCAGGGCTGGGGTGGGCACTGCCTTGAAGCTATAACCTTTTGTCTGCCCCCAGGAGGGCTCTGGAGCTGAAACAGAGGCATTAGGACATGCACATCCTGCCACGGGACATCCACAATGTGTCCCTGAGCTCAAAGCCTGCTCTGCCAGTCTGGAGGCACAAGGAGATCCAGTGGGAAGGAGCTAGAGGCAGAGGCCCGTCTCCCAGACAGAAAGCCCCACTGAGCTGAGTCAAAGGCCAAGGATTCATTTCCAGCACAGGTGTTTCCGACGGCCTCTCCAGAGCCCAGCAGGAGCTGCAGGACCCCTCAGCCTCCTTCACACAGGTCTCCTTTCCTTCCAGATGCAGATCTCCCCCTCATCCCTCCCTGGGGATATTGGCAAGGGATTTCCACCCCTCAGAGCACAGTGCTGTGCCCACAGTAGTCCGGGGGCTCAGGGCATCCCCAGGCTCTCCCCTATGGGGCCAGTTTCCCTGTATGGGATCCCCGCACACACAGGCTCTGCATGGCCACCAGAGCATCTCCAGCTGCTTCCCCCACCTGGAGCTCGGGTGGGCCATCCCCACTGCAAGGCCAGCAGTGACCCTTGGGGCAGGGACTTCTGCCCAGGGGGCCCCAGGATGGCAGGGGCAGCATCAGGGCCAGGACCCAGCAGTCCTGGTGGCTGCACTGGCACCTGAGCCAGAGGGGACCGTCAGTCAGGGCTCTTGGGGCACCCACCAACTCATCCAGCCTCCCCCCAGCACCAGGGTTTCCACAGCCATGTCCAGAGTTAATGATCTCTGCCACGGCTCCCAGGAAGGACATCCTGAAGGCCTTACCCTGGCGGGGGAGCGCTGGCACCCTCTGCCCACGCCGCCTCCCCTGGCCAGCGTCCCAGAGCTCCATCCTTGTCCTCCTCGCCCTGGGTCACCCCCGCAGCGGGAGGTGATGAGGAAACAGCTCCTCTCCTCCTCCTCCTCCTCCTCCTCCTTCTCCTCCTCCTCCTCCTCCTCCTCCTCCTCCACACGTCCCGCAGCCCCGCACTGCCCCGGCCTCCCCTCGCCGGCTCCCGCTGGGCTCGGTGGCTCCTGGCAGCAGAGCGGTGCTGAGAGCAGCCCCAGCGCCTGGGCTCCCCCGGCCTCGCCGGGACGTGTGGGGAGAGGCCGTGGCCGGGCGGGAGAGGGGAGCTGTGGCTGTGACCCGGGATGTCCTCTGTGACCACAGCCCATGTCACAGAGGGGCACGTCCCCCCCTCGCCCCAGGGCCCCGGGGGGCCAGGGCTGGCCCTGCAGCAGTCAGGGGCTGCGTGGGCAGTTGGGAGGCTGCCGCTGCCCCCACGCAGGCCCTGGGGCAGGGATAACCCCACCGGGGTCCCGGCTGGGCTGGGCACTGTGGCTGCGCTCACCCCAGCCGTGGTTCCCATGCGGGAACCCGGCTGCAAGGGAGGGCAGTGGGCACCCACCCGGGGGGGCCCTGCAGCGGGCAGGGGTGGGGTGGGGTGGGGTGTTTGGTTTGCACTCTTTTTTGGTTTAAAAAGGTTTCTGTAGCAGCCCCTCACTGTGCAGCAGCAGGACGTGACCCCCAGGAGCACCCACAGCCCTCCCAGCCATTGCTGCACGCGGCCCCGGGCCGAGCTGGGGGCAACTCCTCCCCAGCCCCTCTGCACCGGGATGAGCAGCAGGACGGTGCCCATCAGTTGGGACAAGCGGCAGGATGGTGCCCATCTGCTGGGATGAGCAGCAGGACGGTGCCCATTTGCTGGGATGAGCAGCAGGATGGTGCCCATCAGTTGGGACAAGCAGCAGGATGGTGCCCATCAGCCCCACTTGCACCCCACTGCCTGGGCGCTCCCGGCCCTCCCGGCCCCCCAGTCCCTGGACACCTGCCCTGGCTCTCACCCCACTGAAGGAAGCAAACAGCAGGGTGGGAGGAAAGTCCTCATGGAGAAGTCAGTGGTCATACAGTGCCTGTCTGGAGAGGTCAGACCACAGTCAAGAAACACTAAACAGCGTTCACCATGCAGGGAAGCTATGAGCAAAGTCCCACAGCGACCAGCGCTGGCATCTGCCCTCCAGGGCTCCTTCACACACCCCACACCCCTCCTGTGAGGGTTTTGTGGTGGGCAACATGTGAAAGGCTGCACAGAAGGTTAAACAAATGGATAGCAAAGAGCTTCACCAGCCCCTCAGCACAACGGTACGGACACACTTCCAGGCCCACGTCCCATAGCCTCGAGCTGCTGGAAACAGGGAAAGTCTGCTGGAGGGGGAAGAACAAAAATCATTCTCTTGTTCTCCTTGTTTCTTGGACACTTTCCCTCAGCACCTGCTAGCAGCAACAGGTGGGACCGCTGTTAGTGGGCCAAGAATCATCATGAACAGGGCATATGCTGGATCCAAAAGCTCAGGCAGCACTGTTTTGCCTTTTTGCCTCCTCCTACATAAACACCATTATAAAGTAGATAAAAAAAGAAAAATATTTATTTCTGAATAACTAAACATACCAGTATTGTACTTTTAATGGCCGTGCAAGGTAACACCCAGGAGGAGATGGGGCCAGGAGGGGCTGGACTGAGAGGGGAAGGCACCACACAGACCCAGCCCCGACCTCCCCAGGCACCGCATTCGCTGGGGGCCCAGCCAGAGACCCTTGCGATTGGGGCTGGCTTCACTCCATCATTACACCTGCCCTCCCCACCCCTCGTAGGGCTGAAGCTGAAGGTTGTCCGTGACCAGCCTCTGGGGCTGGGGGTTTTAACACAACCTATAGTGCACAGGCAACCCAGTGTGCGCACACACACAGTGCACACACGTTTTGCAAACACACCCCACAGCATGCACATATATTCCAAAGTGTGTGTACACACACACACACACACACACACACACACACACACACACACGTAGTGCAAACACTCTGTAGTGTGTGCATACCCCAAAATGTGCACACATACTCTGGAGTTTGCATATTGCATAAACACCACAGTGCTCACACACCCCACAGTGTGCACACATACTCCAAAATGTGCACGCACACACACACACACACAACACAGTACGCACACACCCCACCATGTGCACACATACTCCAAAGTGTGCGCATACATCCCACAGTGGGGGCGTTCACCCCAGTGTGCGCCCACACCTCAGGGCAGGGTCTCGGGGAGGACCTGCCTGGCCCCAAGGTGGGGCTCCAAATGCACCCATGAATCCATGAGTCCTGAGTCTCTGGGGCAAGAAACCACTGTCCCTCCCAAACCACTTTACCCTCTGTGCCCCTTGTCTCTCCCTGTCCTTGCCGCCCTTGGCACAAATATCATAGTGTTGCTCTGTCTTTCCCACCTCTCTGTGCTGCCCTTGTCCTTCCCCTTGGACTCTCTGGGTAGGGGGAGGTTCAGATGCAATTCAGACACCAGCCCTGTGGGTCCTAGCATGCAGACATGTCCTTGACATGGAGGTGCCCAAGTCCCCCTCTAGACTGTGGGGCTCTGGGCAATGCATTTTGGAGGCTGGGAGTGAGCCAACTCTCTCTTCAGGACTCCCCATCTTTAGGACATTGGACTATTTCCCTGGGGTGTTGGGCTGGGCTGCAAGCTGCCCTCCAGAAGGGCACAACTCTCCCCTTGCATCTGGGTGTCATCTCACTGCCCCATGGAGAAGCCATCTAGGTGCTAAGGCCGTGACAATGCTGCTGGGCAGCTGGATGTGGGCAGCTGGAATGAGCCTGATGTGTTCCTGGCTAGAAGGGGAGGGCTGAGACCCCCCCTCAGGTGCTCTGAGAAGGGCTACTGAGCTTGGAGATCTACACTTTAGGACTAGATTCCTCTGCTCTCAGCAGTGTTGTTTCCTTTTAGGGTAGCATGAGTGCAAGTGTCCTCCACTTTGGGGGCACAGGGCAGCTGGGAAGAAGAGGGATGGACAGGCCAGCTCTCCTCCCTCTGCACCAAAGACACAGTGAATCCTTTTGCCCCTCAGGAATCACAGCTCTTCACTGCTTATCACTGCCAAGTGCAGTTGCAGTGCTGAGGATCTCTGTCACCAAGAATCCTCCCCAGGGATGACAGGGGAATCTAAAAGAAAACAAACAAAATCCTTAAAACTATGAATGATCCCCCACTGTGTTCGGGGCAGAGTTAGGCTCGGGTGGGTACAGACGGGTGAGACCATGGGTCCCATGTCCATTAGCAGAGCTCAGCTCCCCTGGCCACAGTCAGGGTGTGATCTCACACCCCTTTCCTGCGAGGGTGGCAGCCAGCGGTCACCACGGGCTGGTCCCTTCCCTCTGCGGTGCTCCAACACTCAAAGCAGAGCAGGAGCGGAGGGGAGGAGAGTCCGGACGCAGCTTGTGGGGACAGACGCGGTGCTCCCCCGAACCACCCCCGCTGCCACAGCAGGCGTGTCCTCACTGCAGCCTTCGCGTAGGGGCTGCAGCTTTCCTGCGGACACATCCGGCATCACCAGGAGGACTTTGTCTTTTCAGGGCTATTCTCCTTATTCCCACACCGTCCTGCGGTGCAGCAGGACACCGCCCGCCCCGCCCCGCCCCCACCCCTCCGCCCCGCCTCCACACCAGCGCGCATGCTCCGACCCGGCCCCGCCCCTCAGGCCCCGCCCCACCCCCCCCGCATGCGCACTGCCACCCCCGCCTCACCGGCCAGTCCCACCCCGGGAGGCCCCGCCCCACCTCCCAGGAGCCAATGGGGGAGCACGGGGTGGGCGGGACTTTGGGGCTGGAGGCGTCACTTCCGGAGTGGGGGGCGGGGCTGGGGGTGCTGCAGCTGCCGGTGCTGGAGGCTGAGGAGCTGCCGTGTGCGGGGCCGGGGACAGAGGGCTGGGGACAGAGCAGGGCCTCGGCGGAGGGAAGTGTGTGTGGAGCGAGACACCTCGTGTGGGAGCTGCCGTTCTTGCGGCGGGTGTGAGGGGGAAAGGGAAGGGGCGGCCCCGAGCGGGCGCTGTCCTCGCCGGGCCGAGGAGCAGGCCGGGAGCGCGGCCTGGCGGGGGGAGCGTTGTCAGGGCACTCACGGGTCAGGGCCCGGGTTTCCCGGGTGTTTTTCTTCTCTATCCATCCGTTTGTTCAAATGTCATGTGTATAAACTTACTGTTGTCCCAATGAGGTTTTTTTCCATTTTTTTCTTTAAATAAGAGGTCACAAGTCCTTTTTTTAATATTCCTGTCACATTCTTATGCAAACATAGGAGTTTTGTAATTATTTTAGAGGAGGTCCAGGAATTTGGGGAAAGCTTGTTTTGTGTTGCAAAACGACAAGCTCTGCTTGTGACCTGCGACCAGCACATGTCATAAGAAAACGACTAATGAGGGCAAGTGTGGAATCTTGGACTTGAAACTCTAGCCAGTTGCTTGCTTCGTTTCTGAGAAACTTTCACATGCTGTTTGAAGGGCCTGTTTGCCCGAGTTCAGACTTCGTACCCAGCCAGTCAGTATTAGGAATATGGTCAGCCTGCCAGACCCATGCATTTAATTGTCCCTGAAAGTCGACTGGTGGTTTTTCTCTTATCACTTTCCCATCTGTCAGGGCAGGTATCAAGGGAGGTGAAACTTGGGGCCCAGAGTGGTCTCAGAGAAAGGATCTGATCGGGTACAGAGTCTCTATTACCATCCTGGATTGAATGGCTTTAAAGCACAATGAGCGTGGGATACCGTGGGTGTCGGTTGTAGGTCTGCCCCTTGAAAAGGTGGATCTTTGGTGACAATGAAGATATGAGTTTTTGGAGGAAAAGGGATGTATATGAGGAGACCTTCAATGTCTGTGTGTTTTCTTGATCATCAGAGCCTGTGTTGCTTTAATGGGGACTCCTTCCCAAATGGGGACAGTCTCCTGACTAGCCTCTAAACTGCAAGTGAACATCTTTAAGGTGCCAGCTCAGTGTGCTGGTGTTTAGTTTGAGTGGGCTAGCTCTGCATGGATGCAGATATGGTTGCAAATGTTCATGTTTTCCCTTGCAGGTTAGCACCTAACTCTCAGTATTCCTCCCCAATGGATGCCCAAGGAGGAGGAGCTGGTGGCTTCCCCATCTTCCAGCTAGTGAAACTGATGTAGAGAAAGGAAAGGGCTTCTGCCAGGTTTAGGTGGAAGAAAGTGGGAAAGGACGCCAGCTCTCCCTCCTCTCCCAGTCTTGCTGCTCCAGAAGAGTGGTGCTGCAAGCTGACGGGATGTTTTCCCTTGTTCATGTGTGCAGCAGAGGTGGTAGCCAGATTCAGCTCTTCGAAAAGCCTTTCTTAACTGGCAGGTGGCTTCTTCACAATTGAATGTGACAACATGGAAACCGCCCATTTCTGTCTTTCTCTACTTCTCTCAGGCATTACAGAGCAGCAGAAAATGCTCGTGACCAGATCCAGCCAGTGAAGCAAGCCAGTGCAGGGGTAAGCTTGTGTTGTTTCTTATTTCCTTTTTAGGGAAAGCTGATTGACTGTTTTCAACCAGAAATACCTGCACTCTTCCTTGTATGCTGTTGAGTGAAGAATGTTCTCATGCCAGGTGTTATTCCCAGGGGAAGGGGGAGCATTCTTCAACAAATGGCACTTTCCCAGAGGTCTCGTGCTGTCATTTATTTTGTTTCTACGCCATTGTGAATATATGAAGAAAAAGCAGTATTTAGGAGGCATGACTTATCCCACTTCATCTGGGCAGCAGAAAACAGTCTAAAGAAGAATCTGGTCCCTTTGTGGACCATCATCTTTCGTCCAGATGAAGACATGGTCCCCTTGGCCCCTGGGGAAAATGAGGAAGAGGGTGATTTATCCGAGGTGCTCTGCACAAGTGAATCAGAAAGCAATAGATTTCCTCAAGGAAGGCTTCCCACAGGGGAAGTGCAGAAGAACAGCTTAGACTCTGCACCTTTCTGCAAGGTGTATACAATTGTCGGAGACTGATAGCACCCCCTCCGTTCTTTAGCTCTTTGCAGTTATCACTTCTGTTTCTCATTCCCCAGCAGAGCTGCCATTCCAGCTCTAGAAGTGGGGCTCAACATGCTTTCACTCAGGACAAGTTCTGTCCAGTTTCCCTTCACGCAGTGCTTGGATAGAGCAAAGAAATAGATAAGAACTCAGTTTTGCAAAGCCAAAAGCTTGGGCCAAATTGTTCCGTTCTTGCTCAGAAATGCAGCAGCTGCGGTCTCATCCTGGGCATCATCTTGTTCTGGTTCCAAGTGTGGTTAACATACTGCGCGTTGCCCACACAGGAGAGACAGTTTAGTACTCCTCCTCAGTGCATCATAGGGAGTGTGATCTCCTTGTAGTTCCATGCGCTTATTGGAGATTCACACTGCTCTCTGCTCATACGGGACACTTGAGGAACAATACTGCAACTCCAAAAGTGTCTGGCAGGTCCTGCCTCTGCCTCCTGCCTGCTGCACAGTGTAAGCCTTGGCAGGTAACTCAGTGTTCTCTCACGCGTCAGTTGTGGTGGCATTCGGGGAAAAAGCCAGAAGTGGCTGCCTTCGAAAAGACTGGAAGTATCAAGTAGGTGGGTGTGGGATATGAAGGTCCTGATGCCCCCAGAAAGAAGGAAATAGGAATTGAGAGCTAACAAAGGTGAATATGTTCCACCTAATTTCAGTTGTCAAGAGCGTCTAAAGCTTAGGTGTGAGCTTAATCTAAGCTGAGGTCTGAGCTGAGACCTAATCTCTGAATCAGGCAGCTAATTCCCCTGCACTAGGCCCCTGGCTGTACACAAGCTTTGAAGATTGTTGTCTGTTTTAAGCTTTGTTTTCTTAATCGTAGCATTGTAGACCAGGACTATGGCTGGGAAGTCAATGGTTGGAGCTTTGCTGTGGGAGCTAAGAAGATTGTTCCTACTTTCCATCAAGCTGGAGAGGAGTGGTGAACAGCCTCTCTGCGAAGGATAGTGCCATGTCATACCCAGCAGCACAGTTTCAAAGGTAGCTTCCCTTTGATGTTTTTCCCATCTGTGCAGGTATTGTACTTCTGCCAGCCCCAGGTCTCACTCGCCTGAGTGCTCCGGGGGCCTCACCTGCTCTACGACAAAGTCTGAGTTGTGTTTGGGGGCAAATCCTGGGGCTGTCATTGCTGGGCAGTATGATCTTAAAAACACTGTCCTCTCTCCTTTTATTTCCCCCAGCTCCAAGCCCAAAAACTAGACGTGCAGACTTGGGAGGCTTCTGGGCAACTGATAAATTGCTGGACCAGCCGTGCCACTTTACCAGCAGCTGTTTCTTTCTTCCTTTACAGGAATGATCTTCTCAATTTTGTAGATTCTGCTGTCTTCAGGGCTCATGTTTTGAAGTTCTTCAGGGTAAAATGTCTCCTTGATGGTTTTGTGACTGAGTCTATTAAACAGGACACGGGTATCTGACCCCTTCTCTCAGCTCCTACCATACAGCTCACAAGCTACATTTCCTTACTCCACCGTGTCCCTGCCCTTGCCTGCTAGCTGGGGAGGTGGCTCTGTGGGAGGAAGTTCATGTGTCTGTGGCAGAATCTGAAGCCCTCACAGCAAAGCATTTTCTCCAGCTCTCAAATCTTGTTTCTTTTTTTCTTTTTTTCTTCTTTTTTTTTTTTTTTTGGCAGGGAGGTGGAGGGTTTGGGCAGAAAAGGTGTTCTGTGTCCTTGGAAAAATGAAGACCCCAGGAAGAGGCTCTGCCTTGGCTAAACTGAGGTGTTTGAAGTGCAGAGAGCCACAGGTTGGAGTGCCCTTGCCATCCCTGAAGAGAATAAGTTGGTTTTGCAGTGGGATGCAATTCATCCTGAGGAAGATGCCTAGGAGGAGATTCAGTGCAGAGAGCTGGACACCTAACTGTGGGTGCTGGTGCGGAGGTACCTCCCCGTGAGCTGGGTAGTAATCTCTCCTGGAAATGTACTCAGTGCAGAGGAGTGGGGAGTAATTCCAGAGACCAGCCTTCCATTGCTTCAGCAGCTATCGAGTGCCATTTTACATTTCCTAGGATGTCCAACCTGTTATCTAGCTGTTGCAGCAGTGGTGAGTGGAAGTTCAGGGATAAGAGGAGCAGGAGTTGTGTAGTGTGGCTTGTGATTTATGCTGAAGAGGCAACAGTGGGACTTGGGGGCTGGGGATCAGTTTTTTGCTCTCGCATGGGGTTTCTGGTGAAGACGTTGGGCCCCAACAAATGGGGTCAGGTTTCAGGGGTGCTGCAGGCTAGGCCTGAGGAATATCAGGAAAGTTGAGGTTGCAGAGATTGTATGTCAGCACTGCGAGGCAGTGCTTGAGGATGGAGGATAATGTGGGGAGAGTTACACAGGGCTGGGGCAGCAGGGATGTGTCGACTGCACTGAAGCAGACCATTGAAACTCTGTGTGTCTGTGTGTGTCATTAATGGAAGAGTGGCCGCACATCAAAAGTGCTACTTGAGGGCAGAGCCGTTTGTCCCTTTCCTTTGTCTTCCTGCAAGCGATGCCTGTGATGCTTTGGTCTAATCAGTGCCTGGGGAGGGACATGGATTTCCGGCACCAGCTCCATCTCTAACAGCCCTCAGCAAGCCCCGTTAAACCTCCAAGACACTTTATTCCTGTGATTTCACTTCACACTGTGTGACTTTCCCCTGGGAGCTTGTAAGATTGTGGGAACCACAGTGAGCTTGTCATTGCCTCTAATCTGCAGGGTGGCTAGTAGGAGAACTTAAGAGTGTTGTTAAGTACAAAGTTTTTAATGAGCACGTGATGTAATCTGGTTTCATTTGTTTCTCATGTTTAAGCCTAACAAAGTTACACTAACGTATTTCAAATGAACTTCATGAATGTCCTTTTCCAGTGGCGATCTAGTGCTATCCCATGTAATATGCGTGGGACAGTGGGACGTCTGTTATGAAATGTAGCCTTCTAGGGTGCACTGATGTCCCAGAATTTCAGGCCTTCCTCTTCCTGCTGGTTCTAGTTGTCTGCATGATGATTCTCCTTGGGAATATCCACGTTTTTGTGCTGGTGACTGCGGAGCAGCATTCCTGTCCTTTCAATCCTGCCAGGGATAGGATGTGTTAGTATCCTATTCATGAGATTGGGAACCCCTTCTGCCACAGAAAGACTTTCTCAGCCATCTCCTTCCACCTCACTGTAGTAAAAATTTTCTGCAGCAGCCTGGTGACTGTGTATCTCTTACCAAAACCCAGCACCCTGACAAACCCTAGCAAAGGGTTTTCTGTCTTTTACACAGCCCTGCCTCTTCTAATCAAGATGCTCAGGTTGCCATTGGTAATCCCATCCCCAAATACTGTGTTTAGGCTAGCTGGGAAGCAGGTACATGAATTATATTCACAATTACAGCAGAAACAAATCAGTGCCAGGTGTGTCACAAGTGCTGGGCTCAGCACTGGGGAAGGAGCCTAGCGCAATCCCCCCATGTCCCTCTGAGGCCCACTGCCACCACGCAGGCAGCAGCACAGCCTTGGTGCCAGGGGCTGGGGGAGCACAGCCAGGCTTCTATGTGACACGGCCCTTGGGAGAAGGAGCAACCTGGAGTGTGCCAGTGCTGGGCCTGTCTCACTGCAGGCTGCATAGGGGCTAGTCCCTGCCCTCACAGTGCTTGCTTACCAGGGGACCTGTGTCGCCGGTAACTGCCAACCCTGGTCCATCCCTGTCCTGTGAGCAGTGTAGGGGATTAACAGGGCTTGGGAAAGGGACAGGAGTGTCTGGGAAGCTCTCACAGCCCTGTGTACACTTGATGGCTGCAATATGCAGGCTCTCACCTTCTTGGCTTCCTTGGTCAGGTAGTGACCTCTCAGTTTTCTCCTTTTTTCTTCTGGGCAGTAGCCCATTGCCCCAAAGGGAGCCCAAAGGAGGGAGGCTGCAAAAGCCTACAAGGACAACAGATGCCTTGGTTGTGGGGTTCCCCACCTCAGATGTGAGCTGGCTGGCACACGGGGCTGAAGACCACGCTGGCGCACAGCCTTTGTGGCCCAGCCTTTTCCCAGAGTGTCATGGGCCCCAGCTGAAAAGGCAGGCGCTCCTTTCGGGAAGGGCTGCATGCACCACACACCTGCCCCAAGCCTGAGGTGAAGGGGGCGTCTCAGTGAGGCGGTGGGGAAGTGGAGGAAGGATGGGTCTGCTTGGTGGGGCCGGGAGAGAAGCAAAGATGGTCTCCTCCTCTGCCCACGCCATGGCTGCTCCGATGAGCGTTTTCGGGGGCAGGAGCTCAACCTCACACTGTGCTCCCCCTGGAGCCCACCACCTATGCCCACGAGCACAGCCCCCGCCAACATCTGTGGTCTCAGCTGTGTGCTTAGCTGGTACCTGAGCACCGATGCCACTGCTTGCTGTGTCCTGCTCTGTGTGGGCGTCCGACAGGGCTCTCCTGGCCCTCTTCTGAGCCTGAAAAAGAAAAGGAATTATTTGCAGGGCAAGGGATGAAGCCAGCCCTAGTCCTGGAGAAGGGGTGAGGATCCCCCCTGCCCGGCCTACTCCTCCATGCAAGACTCTGGGGATCAATCGCATCAACAATCGCAATCGTGTTGGGTTGAAGGGAACCTCTTTCTCAGCTCCCAGTCTGTTGCTTCCAGAACTGCAGGCATCCAGCGGAACATGCCGCATACTGAGCCATGCTCAGCCTTGTCCTGTTTCTTGGTTAGCAAGGTCTAAAAAGGCCTAAGCCCAGATTTGGCCTATGGATGCTCAGAGGCTCCTTCTGGAAAGACCTCCCTGACCCTGACCAGGAGCAGTGCACAGCATCTTTCCTGGGAAATGCGAACAGATGCACATGCGAACAGATGCAATGCGAACAGATTTTGAGAGGGGATCTCATCAACGTGTACAAGTATCTGAAGGGGGAGTGTCAAGAGGATGAGGCCAGCCTCTTCTCCGTGGTGCCCAGCAACAGGACAAGAGGCAATGGGCAGAAACTGAACCACAGGAAGTTCCATCTGAACCTGAGAAAAAACTTCTTGACTGTGAGGGTGACAGAGCATTGGAACAGGTTGCCCAGAGAGGTGGTGGAGTCTCCTTCCCTGGAGATATTCAAAAGCCGTCTGGATGTGATCCTGGGCAATATGCTCTAGGTGACCCTGCTTGAGCAGGGAGGTTGGACTAGATGATCTCCAGAGGTCCCTTCCAACCTAAACGATTCTGTGATTCTGTGATTCTGTGATTCTGTGAACAGGCACTTTGCCATCCCTGCCCATCACATCTCACTGACTGGGCTACTGTTAAGGTGCTGTGAGTCCCGCAGAGCCTTCTGTGCCTCCAACACCCTGACACAGGCTCCTAGATGTCGGTGCAAGCACTAGCTCTGAGTCCCATCAGGCTGGAAGCATTGTGGGACCCGCTGTGCCTTGGTTGGGCGCCCCTTGTTCAGCTCCACCAGGAAAGAGGCCCTGGTGCCATTTCCTGGACCAGGAGTGGGGCAGAGCTGCCAGCATGCTGTGCTGCCCTGCCTGAAGGCCTCACCGGCTCTGTATCCTCCTCTGCAAACGGCCATCTACGCTGCTTCTGCCTAGGAAGCCTCCATGGCGTCCTCATGGCTGTACTGGCAGGTTGTCTGTGCACTGCCTGCAAAGAGAGGAAGGCCAAATTATCAGGGAGAATCACCAGCTGTCAAGGTGCTGTGGCCACCGCACAGCCTTATGGGCCTCCAGCACCCCCACACAGACTTCTACATGTCCCTGCACACACTGGCTCCGAGCCCCAGCACGCTGTCAATGTGCTGGCACCCTCTGCACCCAGCTTGGCCACCTCTCCTTCCGATCCACAGCAAAGGGGCCCTGCTCCCACTTCCTGCCACAGCAGTGGCATGCAGCTGCTACCACACTCTGCCACCCTGGCCCAAGCCCTCACCAGCTCTGCTCTCTCCTGGGCAGAAGGCCTTCCCGGGCGCTGCTTTTTCAGGACCCTCCGTGCTTTCTCCCTGGCCATGCTCGCAGCTTGCTTCTGCGCCACCTGCAAAGCCACCAAGGGCACATTGTCACCGAGCATCACCAGCAGAGCGAGGGCAAGGGGCTGCTGCATCCTCAGCACCACTGTGGGCACACGACCAGCCCCACACAGGAAGTGCCACACCTTCGGGACGGGCGCTTGCTGCTCAGGCTGCATGCCTTTTCCAGAGGCCTGCCCGTTTTCCCTGTGTGCCTGGAAAACATGCACGGAGGAACCCATGGCCACAACCTGGACAAGCTACGCGTGCACACAGAGCAGCACACACCTGAGCATGTGGGGGTTAGGAGCGGCACTTACGTCCTTGCTGCTGGGTACGGAGACCGGGACTGGAAGTGGGAGGCTTTCCAGGCTCTACAACAGAAGAAATTGGTGGCACAGGCACTCAGAAGGAGCCTTCTTTGGCCCTTTGGCAGGCAGCTCCCACGCACAACATGCCTAGCCCACCTCAAGGCACCCAAATCCTTAAGGCAAGAGTCACAAGCCAAGAGCCCAAGAGCCCCGACCCCTTTGCCCTGACTCCCACCACAAAGGGTTCCCACCCACGGCCCTGCTAGGCCCTCGCCTCGGGCCTCTGCCGCCTGCCTGCTCCCAAGTAGCCCCCCTGCAAAGCCTTACGAGCACAACAGATGCCTTGGCTGGCAGGGCTCCCTGCATCACAGGGCAGCTGGCGGGCAGCACACGGGGCTGAAGACCATGCTGGCGCACTGCCTTTGCGCCACCTTTCCCCAGAGTGCCTAATGCGGGCCCCAGCTGCACGTCCAGGCCCCAGCGGCAAAGGCAGCTGCTCCTTTCAGGAAGGCCTGCATGCACCACGTGCCTGCCCCAAGCCTGCGGCCAAGCTGCCGTCTCAGGGAGCCAGTGGGCAAGCGAGGGAATCATGGGTCTGCTTGGTGGAGCCGGGAGAGAAGCAAACATGGGCTCCTTCTCTGCCCACGCCAGGGCTGCTCTGCTCAGGAGCATTTTTGGGGGCAGCAGCTCAACCTCACATCACCCTCCCCCAGCAGACCACCACCTCTGCCCACCAACAGAGCCCCAACAAAGCCCTTCCTCACAACCTCTCGCGCCTCAGCTCGCTCCTTAGCTCATACCTGAGCACCGATGCCGCCGCTGCTGCTCGCCGCCTCCTGCTCTCTCCCGGGCTCCGAGGCGACCCTGCTGGCCCTCTCCACAGCCTGACAAAGCAAAGGAGGCCTTTGCAGCGCAACACAGCACGCCAGCCCTACTCCTGGCCAACGTGGTGCCAAGCAGCAACAGCGCCCCTCTGCTCAGCAGCCTCCCACCTCACCTCGCTCCCTTTCCAAGGGCCCACAAGTGAGCCCGCACCACAGCCAGCCCACCTCTCTGCTCCCACGCCAACTACAGCCTCTCTCTCTTCCCTTCCCTCCACACCAACTACGCAGCTTTTGCCCTGCACCTTCCCACCACAAGCAGGGTCTTCCCCACGGTGCCGAGCTCCCTGGCAGGTGCCAGGCACCTGGCGCTGCCACCGCCAGTGCCACCCCTGGCCCACCCATCGGGCCCACCTCCCCGCAACCCACTCGCCCTCCTCTCCCCACACACCCACACACCAGCCTCTCTCCCTCCTGCCTCCTCCCACCATGGCACCCATGCCCCCACCGACACTGCCGCTCCCTCCTCCTGCTGCCTGCCACCCACCACCACTTCCAGCACCGCCTGCTTGCCCACCGCACAACAACCCGCCCCAGTGCCCTTAGCAGCCCCCCGCCCCTACTCCTCCAGGCAACACCCCTCCTGGCCATCAAGCACTTCCAGGCACAAAGGGGCCATCGGCGGTGCTGCGCTCAAGGCAGCCCCGCTCTCACCTCCCAGCCTCTTCCCTCCACAACTCCACTAGCAACGACTTCACCAGCCTCAGACCACATTTGCCCTGCACATCCTCAGAAGCTCCTTCCTCAAAGACCTCCCGCACCCCCACCGCCAGCACTGCACACCAGCCTTGCTGGCAAACTCCAAGAGCCACTGCCCCATCCTTGCCTGGCCCGGCCCGGCCCACTGCTGGCGCACAGCCGCCAAGGTGCTGTGGCCACTGCAGAATCTTTTGTGCCTCCAACACCCACCCTCACACGGCCTTCTCCGTGGCCGCTCAGATGCTAGCTCCGAGCCCCATCACGCTGCCGGTGCTGTGGGGCACCCACTGGGCCTGCCTTGGGTGCCCCTCCTTCAGAGCCACCACCAAAGGGGCCCCCGGGCCATTTCCTGACACAGCACTGGCACACAGCTGCCACCACACTGCCCTGCCCTGGCCCCAGCCCTCACCAGCTCTGGTGGCTCCGCGCCAGGAGGCTTTCCCCGCCGCTGCGCCCTCAGGAACCGCCGCGGTTTCTCTCTGGCCGTGCTCACAGCTGCTCTGGCGGCCACCTGCAAAGACACCAAGGCCACATTGTCACCGAGCATCACCCACGCAGGGACAGCAAGCTGCTGCTACATCCCCAGCACCACTGTGGCCTCGGCACAAGCCCCGCACAGCGGACGCACCTTCGCCACGCGCACTTGCTGATCAGGCTGCATGCGGGGCCCCTCCCTACCTGCCTACACCTCATGCTGCTCGGGCCAACGGGCTCCCACCACGGCCACCCAACACAGCCGCCCTCCTACGCTCACCACCATGCCCACCTCTCCCCACACACACACCCTTTCCCAACAATTCTCAGCAAACCTCCTCTTCCCCTACCCGCTCCAACACTCCCACCTGCCCACCACCAACTCCTCCTCGCCCACTTGCCGCCACCCACCACAACACGGCCCTGCTCCCACCTCCACCCGCCCAGCCTCACCCTCCAAACGCCTCACACCCCGCAGCACCAACAGCCTCGCCACATCACCCCCAAACACAGCCCTTCCCCACGCCCATGCAGCACTCGCCCACCGCCGCCTCTACTCTTGCCTCCTACCCTCCCTCTAACACGCACACCAGCCGCACAGCCTGCACTTTTCACCCTCTTTTCAACAGGCCTCTTTTTTCTGTGGGCCTAGAAAACCTGCACCGAGCAAGCCGTGGGCACACCCTGGACAAGCTCCGAGTGCACAGACAGCAGCACCCGGCTGAGCATATGGGGCTTAGGAGTGGCACTTACGTCCTTGCTGCTGGGTGCGGAGACTGGGAGCAGTGGTGGGACAGTTTCCAGGCTCTACAAGAGAAGAAATTGGTGGCACAGGCACTCAGAAGGAGCCTCCTTTGCCCCTTTGGCAGGCAGCTCCCACGCACAACATGCCTAGCCCACCTCAAGGCACCCAAATCCTTCAGGCAAGAGTCACAAGCCAAGAGCCCAAGAGCCCCGACTCCTTTGCCCTGAGTGCCACCACAAAGGGTTCCCACCCACGGCCCTGCTTGGCCCTCGCGTCAAGACCTCTGCTGCCTGCCTGCCCCCAAGTAGCCCCCCTGCAAAGCCTTACGAGCACAACAGATGCCTTGCCTGGAAGGGCTCCCTGCATCACAGGGCAGCTGCCTGGCAGCACGCGGGGCTGAAGACCATGCTGGCGCACAGCCTTTGTGCCCCCTTTCCCCAGAGTGGCATGGGGGAGATGCAGGTCCAGGGCCCAGCTGCAAAGGCAGCTGCTCCTTTCGGGAAGGCCTGCGTGCACCACACGCCTGCCAGGCATCTCGCTGAGGCACTGAGGCAGCGGGCAAGGGGAGGAAGGATGGGGCTGCTTGGTGGAGCCGAGAGAGAAGTAAACATGGGCTCCTTCTCTGCCCACACCATGGCTGCTCTGATGAGCATTTCCTGGGGCAGGAGCTCAACCTCACACTGCGCTCCCCCAGCAGACCACCGCCTCTGCCCAGTAGCCCGAGCCCCAACAAAGCCCCAACAAAGCCCCTCCTCACAACCTCTCGCGCCTCAGCTCTCTCCTTAGCTCATACCTGAGCACCGATGCTGCTGCTCGCCGCCTCCTGCTCTCTCCGTGTCTCCGAGGCGGCCCTGCTGGCCCTCTCCACAGCCTGACAAAGCAAAGGAGGCCTTTGCAGCGCAACGCAGCACGCCAGCCCTACTCCTGGCCAACGTGGTGCCAAGCAGCAACAGCGCCCCTCTGCTCAGCAGCCTCCCACCTCGCCTCACTCCCTTTGCAAGGGCCCACAAGTGAGCACGCACCACAGCCAGCCCACCTCTCCGCTCCCACGCCAACTACAGCCTCTCTCTCTTCCCTTCCCTCCACACCAACTTGGCAGCTTTTGCCCTGCACCCCCACCGCAAGCAGTGTCTTCCCCACGGTGCCTCCCAAACCCCCACAGGTGCTTCAAAATACCACTACAGACACTAGCTCCGAGCCCCATCAGCCTGGTGCTGTGGGGGCACCCAATGGGCCTGCCTTGGCCACCCCTCCTTCAGAGCCACCACCAAAGGGGCCCCGGGGCCATTTCCTGACACAGCACTGGCACACAGCTGCCACCACACTGCCCTGCCCTGGCCCAAGCCCTCACCAGCTCTGGTGGCTCCACGCCAGGAGACCTTGCCTGCCGCTGCGCCCTCAGGAACCGCCGCGGTTTCTCCCTGGCCGTGCTCGCAGCTGCTCTGGCGACCACCTGCAAAGCCACCAAGGCCACATTGTCACCAAGCATCACCCACGGAGGGAGCGGAAGGTGCTGCTGCATCCCCAGCACCACTGCTGCCACACGACAAGCCCCGCACAGCGCACCGACGTTCGCCACGCGCACTTGCTGATCAGGCTGCATGCGGGGCCCCTCCCTACCTGCCTACGCCTCATGCGGCTCGGGCCAACGGGGTTCCACCACGGCCACCCAACACAGCCGCCCTCCTACACTCACCACCATGACCACCTCTCCCCACACACACACCCTTTCCCAACAACTCTCAGCAAACCTCCTCTTCCCCTACCCGCTCCAACACTCCCACCCGCCCACCACCAACTCCTCCTCGCCCACTTGCCGCCACCCACCACAACACGGCCCTGCTCCCACCTCCACCCGCCCAGCCTCACCCTCCAAACGCCTCACACCCCACAGCACCAGGCGCCTGGCCACCTCACCCCCAAACACAGCCCTTCCCCACGCCCATGCAGCACTCGCCCACCGCCACCTCTACCATTGCCTCTTGCCCGCCCTCTCACAGCCACACCAGCTGCACAGCCTGCACTTTTCACCCTCTTTTCATCAGGCCTCTTTTTTCTGTGCGGCTACAAACCCTGCTCCAAGGAACCCATGGCCACAACCTGGACAAGCTACACATGCACACAGAGCAGCACATGCCTGAGCATGTGGGGGGCTAGGAGCGGCACTTACATCCTTTCTGCTGGGTGCGGAGACCGGGACCGCCATTGGGATGCTCTCCAGGCTCTACAAGAGAAGAAATTGGTGGCACAGGCACTCAGAAGGAGCCTCCTTTGGCCCTTTGGGGGCACATTGCCAGGCAGCTCCCGCGCACAACATGCCTAGCCCACCTCCAGGCACCCAAATCCTTAAGGCAAGAGTCACAAGCCAAGAGCCCAAGAGCCCCGACCCCTTTGCCCTGACTCCCACCACAAAGGGCTCCCACCCACCGCCCTGCTAGGCCCTCGCCTCGGGCCTCTGCCGCCTGCCTGCCCCCAAGTAGCCCCCCTGCAAAGCCTTGTGAGCACAACAGACGCCTTGCCTGAGGGGCTCCCTGCATCACAGGGCAGCTGGCGGGCAGCACGCGGGGCTGAAGACCATGCTGGCGCACTGCCTTTGCGCCACCTTTCCCCAGAGTGTAATGGGGGCCCCAGCTGCATTGCCAGCTGCAAAGACAACTGCTCCTTTCAGGAAGGCCTGCATGCACCACACGCCTGCCCCAAGCCTGCAGCCAAGCTGCCGTCCCGGGGAGCCAGTGGCCAAGCGGGGGAATCATGGGTCTGTTTGGTGGAGCCGGGAGAGAAGCAAACATGGGCTCCTTCTCTGCCCATGCCAGGGCTGCTCTGCTCAGGAGCATTTTCGGGGAAAGTAGCTCAACTTCACACCACCCTCCCGCAGCAGACCACCACCTCTGCCCACCACCAGAGCCCCGACAAAGCCCTTCCTCACAACCTCTCGCTTCTCAGCTTGCTCCTTAGCTGATACCTGAGCACCGATGCCGCCGCTGCTGCTCGCCGCCTCCTGCTCTTTTGCGGGGTCCGAGGCAGCTGTGCTGGCCCTCTCCACAGCCTGACAAAGCAAAGGAGGCCTTTGCAGCGCAACACAGCACGCCAGCCCTACTCCTGGCCCACGTGGTGCCAAGCAGCAACAGCGCCCCTCTGCTCAGCAGCCTCCCACCTCGCCTCACTCCCTTTCCAAGGGCCCACAAGTGAGCCCGCACCACAGCCAGCCCACCTCTCTGCTCACACGCCAACTACAGCCTCTCTATCTTCCCTTCCCTCCACACCAACTTGGCAGCTTTTGCCCTGCACCTTCCCACCACAAGCAGTGTCTTCCCCGCGGTGCCGAGCTCCCTGGCAGGAGCCAGGCACCTGGCGCTGCCACCGCCAGTGCCACCCCTGGCCCACCCATCGGGCCCACCTCCCCGCAACCCACTCGCCCTCCTCTCCCCACACACCCACACACCAGCCTCTCTCCCTCCTGCCTCCTCCCACCATGGCACCCATGCCCCCACCGACACTGCCGCTCCCTCCTCCTGCTGCCTGCCACCCACCACCACTTCCAGCACCGCCTGCTTGCCCACCGCACAACAACCCGCCCCAGTGCCCTTAGCAGCCCCCCGCCCCTACTCCTCCAGGCAACACCCCTCCTGGCCATCAAGCACTTCCAGGCACAAAGGGGCCATCGGCGGTGCTGCGCTCAAGGCAGCCCCGCTCTCACCTCCCAGCCTCTTCCCTCCACAACTCCACTAGCAACGTCTTCACCAGCCTCAGACCACATTTGCCCTGCACATCCTCAGAAGCTCCTTCCTCAAAGACCTCCCGCACCCCCACCGCCAGCACTGCACACCAGCCTTGCTGGCAAACTCCAAGAGCCACTGCCCCATCCTCGCCTGGCCCGGCCCGGCCCACTGCTGGCACACAGCTGCCAAGGTGCTGTGGCCACTGCAGAGCCTTTTCTGCCTCCAACACCCACCTTCACACGGGCTTCTCCATGGCCGCTCAGACGCTAGCTCCGAGCCCCAGCACGCTGCCGGTGCGGGGGCACCCACTGGGCCTGCCTTGGGTGCCCCGCCTTCAGAGCCACCACCAAAGGGGCCCCCAGGCCATTTCCTGACACAGCACTGGCACACAGCTGCCACCACACTGCCCTGCCCTGGCCCCAGCCCTCACCAGCTCTGGTGGCTCCGCGCCAGGAGGCTTTCCCCGCCGCTGTGCCCTCAGGAACCGCCGCGGTTTCTCTCTGGCCGTGCTCACAGCTGCTCTGGCGGCCACCTGCAAAGCCACCAAGGCCACATTGTCACCGAGCATCACCCACGCAGGGACGGCAAGCTGCTGCTACATCCTCAGCACCACTGTGGCCTCGGCACAAGCCCCGCACAGCGGACGCACCTTCGCCACGCGCACTTGCTGATCAGGCTGCATGCGGGGCCCCTCCCTACCTGCCTACACCTCATGCTGCTCGGGCCAACGGGCTCCCACCACGGCCACCCAACACAGCCGCCCTCCTACGCTCACCACCATGACCACCTCTCCCCACACACACACCCTTTCCCAACAATTCTCAGCAAACCTCCTCTTCCCCTACCCGCTCCAACACTCCCACCCGCCCAACACCAACTCCTCCTCGCCCACTTGCCACCAACCACCACAACACGGCCCTGCTCCCACCTCCACCCGCCCAGCTTCACCCTCCAAACGCCTCACACCCCGCAGCACCAACACAGCCCTTCCCCACGGCCATGCAGCACTCGCCCACCGCCGCCTCTAGCATTGCCTCCTGCCCGCCCTCTCACAGCCACACCAGCTGCACAGCCTGCACTTTTCACCCTCTTTTCAACAGGCCTTTTTTCTAACGTGGCCTAGAAAGCCTGCACCAAGAAACCCAGCTGCGCAACCTGGCCGAGCTGGCAGCACCTGGGTGAGCATGTGGGGGGCTCGGAGTGGTGCTTACGTTGTTGCTGCTGGGTGCAGAGGCTGCCATCCCGGCTGGCGTGCTCTCCAGGTTCTACAACAGAAGACATTGGTGGTCCAGGCACTCAGAAGGAGCCTTCCTCAGCCCTTTGGGAGACTGGCAGGCAGCTCCCACGCACAACATGCCTAGCCCATGCAAAGGCACCGTAATCCTTCAGGCAGCAATCCCAAGCAAAGAGCCCAAGAGCCCCGGCTCCTTCCAGCTGAGTCCTACCACAAAGGGCTCCCACCCACCTCCCTGCTTGGCCCTCGCCTCAGGCCTCTGCCGCCAGCCTGCTCCCAAGTAGCCTGCCTCTAAAGCCTTACGAGCACAACAGGCGCCTTGGCGGTGGGGCTCCCCGCCTTCTGAGCTCAGCTGCCTGGCACGCGGGGCTGAAGACCACGCTGGCGCACGGCCTTTGCGCCACCTTTTCCCGGAGTGTAATGGGGGCCCCAGCTGCACGGCCAGGCCCCCGCTGCAAAGGCAGCTGCTCCTTTCGGGAAGGCCTGCATGCACCATGCGCCTGCCCCAAGCCTGGGGCCAAGCTGCCGTCTCGGGGAACCAGTGCCCAAGCAGGGGAATCATGGGTCTGCTTGGTGGAGCCGGGAGAGAAGTAAACATGGGCTCCTTCTCTGCCCACGCCAGGACTGCTCTGCTCAGGAGCGTTTTTGGGGGCAGCAGCTCAACCTCACATCACCCTCCCCCAGCAGACCACCACCTCTGCCCATCACCAGAGCCCCGACAAAGCCCTTCCTCACAACCTCTCACGCCTCAGCTCCCTCCTTAGCTCATACCTGAGCACCAATGCCGCTGCTGCTGCTCGCCGCCTCCTGCTCTCTCCCGGGCTCCGAGGCAGCCCTGCTGGCCCTCTCCACAGCCTGACAAAGCAAAGGAGGCCTTTGCAGCGCAACACAGCACGCCAGCCCTACTCCTGGCCCACGTGGTGCCAAGCAGCAACAGCGCCCCTCTGCTTAGCAGCCTCCCACCTCGCCTCACTCCCTTTGCAAGGGCCCACAAGGGAGCCCGCACCACAGCCAGCCCACCCCTCTGCTCCCACGCCAACTACAGCCTCTCTCTCTTCCCTTCCCTCCACACCAACTACGCAGCTTTTGCCCTGCACCTTCCCACCACAAGCAGTGTCTTCCCCGCGGTGCCGAGCGCCCTCGCAGGTGCCAGGCACCTGGTGCTGCCACGGCCACTGCCACCCCTGGCCCACCCATCGGGCCCACCTCCCCGCAACCCCCTCACCCTCCTCTCCCCACACACCCACACACCAGCCTCACTCCCGCCTCCCTCCTCCCACCATGGCTCCCATGCCCCCACCGACACTGCCGCTCCCTCCTCCTGCTGCCTGCCACCCACCAACACTTCCAGCACCGCCTGCTTGCCCACCGCACAACAACCCGCCCCAGTGCCCTTAGCAGCCCCCCGCCACGACTCCTCCAGGTGACACCCCTCCTGGCCATCAAGCACATCAAGGGGCAAACGGGTGGTCGGCAGTGTTGCGCTCAAGGCAGCCCCGCTCTCACCTTCCCTGCCTCTTCCCTCCACAAATGCACTATGAGGTCTTGAGGCCGTCTCAGCCCACATTTGCCCTATGCCTACTCACAGGCTCCTTCCTCAAAGACCTCCTGCACCCCCACCACCAGCACTGCACACCAGCCTTCCTGGCAAACTCCTACAGCCGCTGCCCCATCCTTGCCTCTCCCAGCCCCTCCCACTGCCGCGGCACAGCCCTCAAGGTGCTGTGGCCACCGCACAGCCTTCTGGGCCTCCAGCACCCCCACATGGCCTTCTACATCTCCCTGCACACACTAGCTCCGAGCCCCAGCACGCTGCCAATGTGCTGGCACCCTCTGCACCCAGCTTGGCCACCTCTCTTTCAGATCCACAGCAAAGGGGCCCTGCTCCCACCTCCTGCCACAGCAGGGGCACACAGCTGCCACCACACTCTGCCGCCCTGGCCCCAGCCCTCACCAGCTCTGGAGGCTCCACAGCAGAAGGCCTTCCCAGGCGCTGCTTTCTCAGCAGCCTCCGCGCTTTCTCCCTCACCAGGCTCCCAGCTTGCTTCTGCACCACCTGCCAAGGCACCAAGGGCACATTGTCACCGAGCATCACCAGCAGAGCGAGGGCAAGGGGCTGCTGCATCCCCAGCACCGCTGCCGCCACACGACCAGCCCCACACAGGACATGGACCTTCGGGACAGGCGCTTGCTGCTCAGGTTGCATGCCTTTTCCAGAGGCCTGCCTGTTTTTCCTGTGTACCTAGAAAACCTGCACCGAGGAACCCACGGGCACAACCTGGCCAAGCTACGCGTGCACACAGAGCAGCACCAGGGTGAGCATGTGGGGGTTAGGAGTGGCGCTTACGTCGTTGTTGCTGGGTGCGGAGACCGGCATTGGAGGTGGGACAGTTTCCATGCTCTACAAGAGAAGAAATTGGTGGGACAGCCACTCAGAAGGAGCCTCCTTTGGCCCTTTGGGGGCACATTGGCACGCAGCTCCCATGCACAACAGGCCTCAAGGCACCCAATTCCTTCAGGCAAGAGTCACAAGCCAAGAGCTCAAGAGCCCCGACTCCTTTGCCCTGACTCCCACCACAAAGGGTTCCCACCCACCACCCTGCTTGGCCCTCGCCTCGGGCCTCTGCCGCCTGCCTGCCCCCAAGTAGCCCCCCTGCAAAGCCTTGCGAGCACAACAGACGCCTTGCCTGAGGGGCTCCCTGCATCACAGGGCAGCTGGCTGGCAGCACGCGGGGCTGAAGACCATGCTGGCGCACTGCCTTTGTGCCACCTTTCCCCAGAGGGCCTAATGGGGGCCCCAGCTGCACGGCCAGGCCCCAGCGGCAAAGGCAGCTGCTCCTTTCGGGAAGGCCTGCATGCACCACACGCCTGCCCCAAGCCTGCAGCCAAGCTGCCGTCTCGGGGAGCCAGTGGCCAAGCGGGGGAATCATGGGTCTGCTTGGTGGAGCCGGGAGAGAAGCAAACATGGGCTCCTTCTCTGCCCACGCCAGGGCTCCTCAGCTCAGGAGCATTTTTGGGGGCAGCAGCTCAACTTCACACCGCCCTCCCCCAGCAGACCACCACCTCTGCCCACCAACAGAGCCCCAACAAAGCCCTTCCTCACAACCTCTCGCGCCTCAGCTCCCTCCTTAGCTCATACCTGAGCACCGATGCCGCCGCTGCTGCTCGCCGCCTCCTGCTCTCTCCCGGGCTCCGAGGCGGCCCTGCTGGCCCTCTCCACAGCCTGACAAAGCAAAGGAGGCCTTTGCAGCGCAACGCAGCACGCCAGCCCTACTCCTGGCCCACGTGGTGCCAAGCAGCAACAGCGCCCCTCTGCTCAGCAGCCTCCCACCTCGCCTCACTCCCTTTCCAAGGGCCCACAAGGGAGCACGCACCACAGCCAGCCCACCTCTCTGCTCCCATGCCAACTACAGCCTCTCTCTCTTCCCTTCACTCCACACCAACTTGGCAGCTTTTGCCCTGCACCTTCCCACCACAAGCAGTGTCTTCCCCGTGGTGCCAAGCACCCTCGCAGGTGCCAGGCACCTGGCGCTGCCACGGCCACTGCCACCCCTGGCCCACCCATCGGGCACACCTCCCCGCAACCCACTCGCCCTCCTCTCCCCACACACCCATACACCAGCCTCGCTCCCGCCTGCCTCCTCCCACCATGGCACCCATGCCCCCGCCAACACTGCCGCTCCCTCCTCCTGCTGCCTGCCACCCACCACCACTTCTAGCACCGCCTGCTTGCCCACCGCACAACGACCCGCCCCAGTGCCCTTAGCAGCCCCCCCGCCCCTACTCCTCCAGGCAACACCCCTCCTGGCCATCAAGCGCTTCCAGGGACAAAGGGGCCATCGGAGGTGCCGCGCTCAAGGCAGCCCCGCTCTCACCTCCCAGCCTCTTCCCTCCACAACTCCACTAGCAACGACTTCACCAGCCTCAGACCACATTTGCCCTACGCATGCTCAGAAGCTCCTTCCTCAAAGACCTCCCGCACCCCCACCGCCAGCACTGCACACCAGCCTTGCTGGCAAACTCCAAGAGCCACTACCCCATCCTTGCCTGGCCCGGCCCAGCCCACTGCTGGCGCACAGCCGCCAACATGCTGTGGCCACCGCAGAGCCTTTTGTGCCTCCAACACCCACCCTCACACGGCCTTCTCCATGGCCGCTCAGACGCTAGCTCCGAGCCCCAGCACGCTGCCAGTGCGGGGGCACCCACTGGGCCTGCCTTGGGCGCCCCGCCTTCAGAGCCACCACCAAAGGGGCCCCCAGGCCATTTCCTGACACAGCACTGGCACACAGCTGCCACCACACTGCCCTGCCCTGGCCCAAGCCCTCACCAGCTCTGGTGGCTCCACGCCAGGAGGCTTTCCCCGCCGCTGCGCCCTCAGGAACCGCCGCGGTTTCTCCCTGGCCGTGCTCGCAGCTGCTCTGACGGCCACCTGCAAAGCCACCAAGGGCACATTGTCACCGAGCATCACCCACGCAGGGACGGCAAGCTGCTGCTACATCCCCAGCACCACTGTGGCCTCGGCACAAGCCCCGCACAGCGGACGCACCTTCGCCACAGGCAGATGCTGATCAGGCTGCATGCGTGGCCCCTCCCTACCTGCCTACACCTCATGCTGCTCGGGCCAACGGGCTCCCACCACGGCCACCCAACACAGCCGCCCTCCTACGCTCACCACCATGACCACCTCTCCCCACACACACACCCTTTCCCAACAACTCTCAGCAAACCTCCTCTTCCCCAACCCGCTCCAACACTCCCACCTGCCCAACACCAACTCCTCCTCGCCCACTTGCCGCCACCCACCACAACACAGCCCTGCTCCCACCTCCACCCGCCCAGCCTCACCCTCCAAACGCCTCACACCCCACAGCACCAACGGCCTCGCCACATCACCCCCAAACACAACCCTTCCCCACGCCCATGCAGCACTCGCCCACCGCCGCCTCTACTCTTGCCTCCTACCCTCCCTCTAACACGCGCACCAGCTGCACAGCCTGCACTTTTCGCCCTCTTTTCAACAGGCCTCTTTTTTCTGTGGGCCTAGAAAACCTGCACCGAGGAACCCACGGGCACAACCTGCACAAGCTACGCGTGCACACAGAGCAGCACACGGCTGAGCATGTGGGGGTTAGGAGTCGCGCTTACGTCGTTGTTGCTGGGTGCGGAGACCGGGATTGGAGGTGGGACAGTTTCCAGGCTCTACAAGAGAAGAAATTGGTGGCACAGGCACTCAGGAGGAGCCTCCTTTGGCCCTTTGGGGGCACATTGGCACGCAGCTCCCATGCACAACAGGCCTCAAGGCACCCAAATCCTTCAGGCAAGAGTCACAAGCCAAGAGCCCAAGAGCCCCGACTCCTTTGCCCTGACTCCCACCACAAAGGGTTCCCACCCACCACCCTGCTTGGCCCTCGCCTTGGGCCTCTGCCGCCTGCCTGCCCCCAAGTAGCCCCCCTGCAAAGCCTTGTGAGCACAACAGACGCCTTGCCTGAGGGGCTCCCTGCATCACAGGGCAGCTGGCGGGCAGCACGCGGGGCTGAAGACCATGCTGGCGCACTGCCTTTGCGCCACCTTTCCCCAGAGTGTAATGGGGGCCCCAGCTGCACGGCCAGGCCCCAGCGGCAAAGGCAGCTGCTCCTTTCAGGAAGGCCTGCATGCACCACATGCCTGCCCCAAGCCTGCAGCCAAGCTGCCGTCTCGGGGAGCCAGTGGCCAAGCGGGGGAATCATGGGCCTGCTTGGTGGAGCCGGGAGAGAAGCAAAGATGGTTTCCTTCTCTGCCCACGCCAGGGCTGCTGGGCTCAGGAGCATTTTCGGGGGCAGCAGCTCAACTTCACACCGCCCTCCCCCAGCAGACCACCACCTCTGCCCACCAACAGAGCCCCAACAAAGCCCTTCCTCACAACCTCTCGCGCCTCAGCTCGCTCCTTAGCTCATACCTGAGCACCGATGCCGCCGCTGCTGCTCGCCGCCTCCTGCTGTCTCCCGGGCTCCGAGGCAGCCCTGCTGGCCCTCTCCACAGCCTGACAAAGCAAAGGAGGCCTTTGCAGCGCAACACAGCACGCCAGCCCTACTCCTGGCCCACGTGGTGCCAAGCAGCAACAGCGCCCCTCTGCTCAGCAGCCTCCCACCTCGCCTCACTCCCTTTCCAAGGGCCCACAAGGGAGCACGCACCACAGCCAGCCCACCTCTCTGCTCCCATGCCAACTACAGCCTCTCTCTCTTCCCTTCACTCCACACCAACTTGGAAGCTTTTGCCCTGCACCTTCCCACCACAAGCAGTGTCTTCACCGCGGTGCCAAGCACCCTCGCAGGTGCCAGGCACCTGGCGCTGCCACGGCCACTGCCACCCCTGGCCCACCCATCGGGCACACCTCCCCGCAACCCACTCGCCCTCCTCTCCCCACACACCCACACACCAGCCTCGCTCCCGCCTGCCTCCTCCCACCACGGCACCCATGCCCCCACCGACACTGCCGCTCCCTCCTCCTGCTGCCTGCCACCCACCACCACTTCCAGCACCGCCTGCTTGCCCACCGCACAACGACCCGCCCCAGTGCCCTTAGCAGCCCCCCGCCCCTACTCCTCCAGGCAACACCCCTCCTGGCCATCAACCGCTTCCAGGGACAAAGGGGCCATCGGAGGTGCCGCGCTCAAGGCAGCCCCGCTCTCACCTCCCAGCCTCTTCCCTCCACAACTCCACTAGCAACGACTTCACCAGCCTCAGACCACATTTGCCCTACGCATGCTCAGAAGCTCCTTCCTCAAAGACCTCCCGCACCCCCACCGCCAGCACTGCACGCCAGCCTTGCTGGCAAACTCCAAGAGCCACTACCCCATCCTCGCCTGGCCCGGCCCAGCCCACTGCTGGCGCACAGCCGCCAACGTGCTGTGGCCACCGCAGAGCCTTTTGTGCCTCCAACACCCACCCTCACACGGCCTTCTCCGTGGCCGCTCAGACGCTAGCTCCGAGCCCCAGCACGCTGCCAGTGCGGGGGCACCCACTGGGCCTGCCTTGGGCGCCCCTCCTTCAGAGCCACCACCAAAGGGGCCCCCAGGCCATTTCCTGACACAGCACTGGCACACAGCTGCCACCACACTGCCCTGCCCTGGCCCCAGCCCTCACCAGCTCTGGTGGCTCCACGCCAGGAGGCTTTCCCCGCCGCTGTGCCCTCAGGAACCGCCGCGGTTTCTCCCTGGCCGTGCTCGCAGCTGCTCTGGCGGCCACCTGCAAAGCCACCAAGGCCACATTGTCACCGAGCATCACCCATGGAGGGACGGCAAGCTGCTGCTACATCCCCAGCACCACTGTGGCCTCGGCACAAGCCCCGCACAGCGGACGCACCTTCGCCACAGGCAGATGCTGATCAGGCTGCATGCGTGGCCCCTCCCTACCTGCCTACACCTCATGCTGCTCGGGCCAACGGGCTCCCACCACGGCCACCCAACACAGCCGCCCTCCTACGCTCACCACCATGCCCACCTCTCCCCACACACACACCCTTTCCCAACAACTCTCAGCAAACCTCCTCTTCCCCTACCCGCTCCAACACTCCCACCTGCCCAACACCAACTCCTCCTCGCCCACTTGCCGCCACCCACCACAACACGGCCCTGCTCCCACCTCCACCCGCCCAGCCTCACCCTCCAAACGCCTCACACCCCACAGCACCAACGGCCTCGCCACTTCACCCCCAAACACAGCCCTTCCCCACGCCCATGCAGCACTCGCCCACCGCCACCTCTACTCTTGCCTCCTACCCTCCCTCTAACACGCGCACCAGCTGCACAGCCTGCACTTTTCGCCCTCTTTTCAACAGGCCTCTTTTTTCTGTGGGCCTAGAAAACCTGCACCGAGCAAGCCGTGGGCACACCCTGGACAAGCTCCGAGTGCACAGACAGCAGCACCCGGCTGAGCATATGGGGCTTAGGAGTGGCACTTACGTCCTTGCTGCTGGGTGCGGAGACTGGGACCGGTGGTGGCACAGTTTCCAGGCTCTACAAGAGAAGAAATTGGTGGCACAGGCACTCAGGAGGAGCCTCCTTTGGCCCTTTGGGGGCACATTGGCACGCAGCTCCCATGCACAACAGGCCTCAAGGCACCCAAATCCTTCAGGCAAGAGTCACAAGCCAAGAGCCCAAGAGCCCCGACTCCTTTGCCCTGACTCCCACCACAAAGGGTTCCCACCCACCACCCTGCTTGGCCCTCGCCTCGGGCCTCTGCCGCCTGCCTGCCCCCAAGTAGCCCCCCTGCAAAGCCTTGTGAGCACAACAGACGCCTTGCCTGAGGGGCTCCCTGCATCACAGGGCAGCTGGCGGGCAGCACGCGGGGCTGAAGACCATGCTGGCGCACTGCCTTTGTGCCACCTTTCCCCAGAGTGTAATGGGGGCCCCAGCTGCACGGCCAGGCCCCAGCGGCAAAGGCAGCTGCTCCTTTCGGGAAGGCCTGCATGCACCACACGCCTGCCCCAAGCCTGCAGCCAAGCTGCCGTCTCGGGGAGCCAGTGGCCAAGCGGGGGAATCATGGGTCTGCTTGGTGGAGCCGGGAGAGAAGCAAACATGGGCTCCTTCTCTGCCCACGCCAGGGCTCCTCAGCTCAGGAGCGTTTTTGGGGGCAGCAGCTCAACTTCACACCGTCCTCCCCCAGCAGACCACCACCTCTGCCCACCAACAGAGCCCCAACAAAGCCCTTCCTCACAACCTCTCGCGCCTCAGCTCCCCCCTTAGCTCATACCTGAGCACCGATGCTGCCGCTGCTGCTCGCCGCCTCCTGCTCTCTCCCGGGCTCCGAGGCGGCCCTGCTGGCCCTCTCCACAGCCTGACAAAGCAAAGGAGGCCTTTGCAGCGCAACGCAGCACGCCAGCCCTACTCCTGGCCAACGTGGTGCCAAGCAGCAACAGCGCCCCTCTGCTCAGCAGCCTCCCACCTCGCCTCACTCCCTTTGCAAGGGCCCACAAGGGAGCCCGCACCACAGCCAGCCCACCTCTCTGCTCCCACACCAACTACAGCCTCTCTCTCTTCCCTTCCCTCCACACCAACTTGGCAGCTTTTGCCCTGCACCTTCCCACCACAAGCAGGGTCTTCCCCGCGGTGCCGAGCACCCTCGCAGGTGCCAGGCACCTGGCGCTGCCACGGCCACTGCCACCCCTGGCCCACCCATCGGGCACACCTCCCCGCAACCCACTCGCCCTCCTCTCCCCACACACCCACACACCAGCCTCGCTCCCGCCTGCCTCCTCCCACCACGGCACCCATGCCCCCACCGACACTGCCGCTCCCTCCTCCTGCTGCCTGCCACCCACCACCACTTCCAGCACTGCCTGCTTGCCCACCGCACAACGACCCGCCCCAGTGCCCTTAGCAGCCCCCCGCCCCTACTCCTCCAGGCAACACCCCTCCTGGCCATCAAGCGCTTCCAGGGACAAAGGGGCCATCGGAGGTGCCGCGCTCAAGGCAGCCCCGCTCTCACCTCCCAGCCTCTTCCCTCCACAACTCCACTAGCAACGACTTCACCAGCCTCAGACCACATTTGCCCTACGCATGCTCAGAAGCTCCTTCCTCAAAGACCTCCCGCACCCCCACCGCCAGCACTGCACGCCAGCCTTGCTGGCAAACTCCAAGAGCCACTACCCCATCCTCGCCTGGCCCGGCCCAGCCCACTGCTGGCGCACAGCCGCCAACGTGCTGTGGCCACCGCAGAGCCTTTTGTGCCTCCAACACCCACCCTCACACGGCCTTCTCCGTGGCCGCTCAGACGCTAGCTCCGAGCCCCAGCACGCTGCCAGTGCGGGGGCACCCACTGGGCCTGCCTTGGGCGCCCCTCCTTCAGAGCCACCACCAAAGGGGCCCCCAGGCCATTTCCTGACACAGCACTGGCACACAGCTGCCACCACACTGCCCTGCCCTGGCCCCAGCCCTCACCAGCTCTGGTGGCTCCACGCCAGGAGGCTTTCCCCGCCGCTGTGCCCTCAGGAACCGCTGCGGTTTCTCCCTGGCCGTGCTCGCAGCTGCTCTGGCGGCCACCTGCAAAGCCACCAAGGCCACATTGTCACCGAGCATCACCCATGGAGGGACGGCAAGCTGCTGCTACATCCCCAGCACCACTGTGGCCTCGGCACAAGCCCCGCACAGCGGACGCACCTTCGCCACAGGCAGATGCTGATCAGGCTGCATGCGTGGCCCCTCCCTACCTGCCTACACCTCATGCTGCTCGGGCCAACGGGCTCCCACCACGGCCACCCAACACAGCCGCCCTCCTACGCTCACCACCATGCCCACCTCTCCCCACACACACACCCTTTCCCAACAACTCTCAGCAAACCTCCTCTTCCCCTACCCGCTCCAACACTCCCACCTGCCCAACACCAACTCCTCCTCGCCCACTTGCCGCCACCCACCACAACACGGCCCTGCTCCCACCTCCACCCGCCCAGCCTCACCCTCCAAACGCCTCACACCCCACAGCACCAACGGCCTCGCCACTTCACCCCCAAACACAGCCCTTCCCCACGCCCATGCAGCACTCGCCCACCGCCACCTCTACTCTTGCCTCCTACCCTCCCTCTAACACGCGCACCAGCTGCACAGCCTGCACTTTTCGCCCTCTTTTCAACAGGCCTCTTTTTTCTGTGGGCCTAGAAAACCTGCACCGAGCAAGCCGTGGGCACACCCTGGACAAGCTCCGAGTGCACAGACAGCAGCACCCGGCTGAGCATATGGGGCTTAGGAGTGGCACTTACGTCCTTGCTGCTGGGTGCGGAGACTGGGACCGGTGGTGGGACAGTTTCCAGGCTCTACAAGAGAAGAAATTGGTGGCACAGGCACTCAGGAGGAGCCTCCTTTGGCCCTTTGGGGGCACATTGGCACGCAGCTCCCATGCACAACAGGCCTCAAGGCACCCAAATCCTTCAGGCAAGAGTCACAAGCCAAGAGCCCAAGAGCCCCGACTCCTTTGCCCTGACTCCCACCACAAAGGGTTCCCACCCACCACCCTGCTTGGCCCTCGCCTTGGGCCTCTGCCGCCTGCCTGCCCCCAAGTAGCCCCCCTGCAAAGCCTTGTGAGCACAACAGACGCCTTGCCTGAGGGGCTCCCTGCATCACAGGGCAGCTGGCGGGCAGCACGCGGGGCTGAAGACCATGCTGGCGCACTGCCTTTGCGCCACCTTTCCCCAGAGTGTAATGGGGGCCCCAGCTGCACGGCCAGGCCCCAGCGGCAAAGGCAGCTGCTCCTTTCAGGAAGGTCTGCATGCACCACATGCCTGCCCCAAGCCTGCAGCCAAGCTGCCGTCTCGGGGAGCCAGTGGCCAAGCGGGGGAATCATGGGTCTGCTTGGTGGAGCCGGGAGAGAAGCAAACATGGGCTCCTTCTCTGCCCACGCCAGGGCTCCTCAGCTCAGGAGCGTTTTCGGGGGCAGCAGCTCAACTTCACACCGCCCTCCCCCAGCAGACCACCACCTCTGCCCACCACCAGAGCCCCGACAAAGCCCTTCCTCACAACCTCTCGCGCCTCAGCTCCCCCCTTAGCTCATACCTGAGCACCGATGCTGCCGCTGCTGCTCGCCGCCTCCTGCTCTCTCCCGGGCTCCGAGGCGGCCCTGCTGGCCCTCTCCACAGCCTGACAAAGCAAAGGAGGCCTTTGCAGCGCAACGCAGCACGCCAGCCCTACTCCTGGCCAACGTGGTGCCAAGCAGCAACAGCGCCCCTCTGCTCAGCAGCCTCCCACCTCACCTCACTCCCTTTGCAAGGGCCCACAAGGGAGCACACACCACAGCCAGCCCACCTCTCTGCTCCCACGCCAACTACAGCCTCTCTCTCTTCCCTTCGCTCCACACCAACTTGGCAGCTTTTGCCCTGCACCTTCCCACCACAAGCAGTGTCTTCACCGCGGTGCCGAGCACCCTCGCAGGTGCCAGGCACCTGGCGCTGCCACGGCCACTGCCACCCCTGGCCCACCCATCGGGCACACCTCCCCGCAACCCACTCGCCCTCCTCTCCCCACACACCCACACACCAGCCTCACTCCCTCCTCCCTCCTCCCACCACGGCACCCATGCCCCCACCGACACTGCCGCTCCCTCCTCCTGCTGCCTGCCACCCACCACCACTTCCAGCACCGCCTGCTTGCCCACCGCACAACGACCCGCCCCAGTGCCCTTAGCAGCCCCCCGCCCCTACTCCTCCAGGCAACACCCCTCCTGGCCATCAAGCGCTTCCAGGGACAAAGGGGCCATCGGCGGTGCTGCGCTCAAGGCAGCCCCGCTCTCACCTCCCAGCCTCTTCCCTCCACAACTCCACTAGCAACGACTTCACCAGCCTCAGACCACATTTGCCCTACGCATGCTCAGAAGCTCCTTCCTCAAAGACCTCCCGCACCCCCACCGCCAGCACTGCACGCCAGCCTTGCTGGCAAACTCCAAGAGCCACTACCCCATCCTCGCCTGGCCCGGCCAAGCCCACTGCTGGCGCACAGCCGCCAACGTGCTGTGGCCACCGCAGAGCCTTTTGTGCCTCCAACACCCACCCTCACACGGCCTTCTCCGTGGCCGCTCAGACGCTAGCTCCGAGCCCCAGCACGCTGCCAGTGCGGGGGCACCCACTGGGCCTGCCTTGGGCGCCCCTCCTTCAGAGCCACCACCAAAGGGGCCCCCAGGCCATTTCCTGACACAGCACTGGCACACAGCTGCCACCACACTGCCCTGCCCTGGCCCAAGCCCTCACCAGCTCTGGTGGCTCCACGCCAGGAGGCTTTCCCCGCCGCTGCGCCCTCAGGAACCGCCGCGGTTTCTCCCTGGCCGTGCTCGCAGCTGCTCTGGCGGCCACCTGCAAAGCCACCAAGGGCACATTGTCACCGAGCATCACCCATGGAGGGATGGCAAGCTGCTGCTACATCCCCAGCACCACTGTGGCCTCGGCACAAGCCCCGCACAGCGGACGCACCTTCGCCACAGGCAGATGCTGATCAGGCTGCATGCGTGGCCCCTCCCTACCTGCCTACACCTCATGCTGCTCGGGCCAACGGGCTCCCACCACGGCCACCCAACACAGCCGCCCTCCTACGCTCACCACCATGCCCACCTCTCCCCACACACACACCCTTTCCCAACAACTCTCAGCAAACCTCCTCTTCCCCTACCCGCTCCAACACTCCCACCTGCCCAACACCAACTCCTCCTCGCCCACTTGCCGCCACCCACCACAACACGGCCCTGCTCCCACCTCCACCCGCCCAGCCTCACCCTCCAAACGCCTCACACCCCACAGCACCAACGGCCTCGCCACTTCACCCCCAAACACAGCCCTTCCCCACGCCCATGCAGCACTCGCCCACCGCCACCTCTACTCTTGCCTCCTACCCTCCCTCTAACACGCGCACCAGCTGCACAGCCTGCACTTTTCGCCCTCTTTTCAACAGGCCTCTTTTTTCTGTGGGCCTAGAAAACCTGCACCGAGCAAGCCGTGGGCACACCCTGGACAAGCTCCGAGTGCACAGACAGCAGCACCCGGCTGAGCATATGGGGCTTAGGAGTGGCACTTACGTCCTTGCTGCTGGGTGCGGAGACTGGGACCGGTGGTGGCACAGTTTCCAGGCTCTACAAGAGAAGAAATTGGTGGCACAGGCACTCAGGAGGAGCCTCCTTTGGCCCTTTGGGAGCACATTGGCACGCAGCTCCCATGCACAACAGGCCTCAAGGCACCCAAATCCTTCAGGCAAGAGTCACAAGCCAAGAGCCCAAGAGCCCCGACTCCTTTGCCCTGACTCCCACCACAAAGGGTTCCCACCCACCACCCTGCTTGGCCCTCGCCTTGGGCCTCTGCCGCCTGCCTGCCCCCAAGTAGCCCCCCTGCAAAGCCTTGTGAGCACAACAGACGCCTTGCCTGAGGGGCTCCCTGCATCACAGGGCAGCTGGCGGGCAGCACGCGGGGCTGAAGACCATGCTGGCGCACTGCCTTTGCGCCACCTTTCCCCAGAGTGTAATGGGGGCCCCAGCTGCACGGCCAGGCCCCAGCGGCAAAGGCAGCTGCTCCTTTCAGGAAGGTCTGCATGCACCACATGCCTGCCCCAAGCCTGCAGCCAAGCTGCCGTCTCGGGGAGCCAGTGGCCAAGCGGGGGAATCATGGGTCTGCTTGGTGGAGCCGGGAGAGAAGCAAACATGGGCTCCTTCTCTGCCCACGCCAGGGCTCCTCAGCTCAGGAGCGTTTTCGGGGGCAGCAGCTCAACTTCACACCGCCCTCCCCCAGCAGACCACCACCTCTGCCCACCACCAGAGCCCCGACAAAGCCCTTCCTCACAACCTCTCGCGCCTCAGCTCCCCCCTTAGCTCATACCTGAGCACCGATGCTGCCGCTGCTGCTCGCCGCCTCCTGCTCTCTCCCAGGCTCCGAGGCGGCTGTGCTGGCCCTCTCCACAGCCTGACAAAGCAAAGGAGGCCTTTGCAGCGCAACGCAGCACGCCAGCCCTACTCCTGGCCAACATGGTGCCAAGCAGCAACAGCGCCCCTCTGCTCAGCAGCCTCCCACCTCGCCTCACTCCCTTTCCAAGGGCCCACAAGGGAGCCCGCACCACAGCCAGCCCACCTCTCCGCTCCCACGCCAACTACAGCCTCTCTCTCTTCCCTTCGCTCCACACCAACTTGGCAGCTTTTGCCCTGCACCTTCCCACCACAAGCAGTGTCTTCACCGCGGTGCCGAGCACCCTCGCAGGTGCCAGGCACCTGGCGCTGCCACGGCCACTGCCACCCCTGGCCCACCCATCGGGCACACCTCCCCGCAACCCACTCGCCCTCCTCTCCCCACACACCCACACACCAGCCTCACTCCCTCCTCCCTCCTCCCACCACGGCACCCATGCCCCCACCGACACTGCCGCTCCCTCCTCCTGCTGCCTGCCACCCACCACCACTTCCAGCACCGCCTGCTTGCCCACCGCACAACGACCCGCCCCAGTGCCCTTAGCAGCCCCCCGCCCCTACTCCTCCAGGCAACACCCCTCCTGGCCATCAAGCGCTTCCAGGGACAAAGGGGCCATCGGCGGTGCTGCGCTCAAGGCAGCCCCGCTCTCACCTCCCAGCCTCTTCCCTCCACAACTCCACTAGCAACGACTTCACCAGCCTCAGACCACATTTGCCCTACGCATGCTCAGAAGCTCCTTCCTCAAAGACCTCCCGCACCCCCACCGCCAGCACTGCACGCCAGCCTTGCTGGCAAACTCCAAGAGCCACTACCCCATCCTCGCCTGGCCCGGCCAAGCCCACTGCTGGCGCACAGCCGCCAACGTGCTGTGGCCACCGCAGAGCCTTTTGTGCCTCCAACACCCACCCTCACACGGCCTTCTCCATGGCCGCTCAGACGCTAGCTCCGAGCCCCAGCACGCTGCCAGTGCGGGGGCACCCACTGGGCCTGCCTTGGGCGCCCCTCCTTCAGAGCCACCACCAAAGGGGCCCCCAGGCCATTTCCTGACACAGCACTGGCACACAGCTGCCACCACACTGCCCTGCCCTGGCCCAAGCCCTCACCAGCTCTGGTGGCTCCACGCCAGGAGGCTTTCCCCGCCGCTGCGCCCTCAGGAACCGCCGCGGTTTCTCCCTGGCCGTGCTCGCAGCTGCTCTGGCGGCCACCTGCAAAGCCACCAAGGGCACATTGTCACCGAGCATCACCCATGGAGGGATGGCAAGCTGCTGCTACATCCCCAGCACCACTGTGGCCTCGGCACAAGCCCCGCACAGCGGACGCACCTTCGCCACAGGCAGATGCTGATCAGGCTGCATGCGTGGCCCCTCCCTACCTGCCTACACCTCATGCTGCTCGGGCCAACGGGCTCCCACCACGGCCACCCAACACAGCCGCCCTCCTACGCTCACCACCATGACCACCTCTCCCCACACACATACCCTTTGCCACCACCTGACAGCAAACCTCCTCTTCCCCTACCCGCTCCAACACTCCCACCCGCCTACCACCAACTCCTCCTCGCCCACTTGCCGCCACCCACCACAACACGGCCCTGCTCCCACCTCCACCCGCCCAGCCTCACCCTCCAAACGCCTCACACCCCACAGCACCAACGGCCTCGCCACTTCACCCCCAAACACAGCCCTTCCCCACGCCCATGCAGCACTCGCCCACCGCCACCTCTACTCTTGCCTCCTACCCTCCCTCTAACACGCGCACCAGCTGCACAGCCTGCACTTTTCGCCCTCTTTTCAACAGGCCTCTTTTTTCTGTGGGCCTAGAAAACCTGCACCGAGCAAGCCGTGGGCACACCCTGGACAAGCTCCGAGTGCACAGACAGCAGCACCCGGCTGAGCATATGGGGCTTAGGAGTGGCACTTACGTCCTTGCTGCTGGGTGCGGAGACTGGGACCGGTGGTGGCACAGTTTCCAGGCTCTACAAGAGAAGAAATTGGTGGCACAGGCACTCAGGAGGAGCCTCCTTTGGCCCTTTGGGGGCACATTGGCACGCAGCTCCCATGCACAACAGGCCTCAAGGCACCCAAATCCTTCAGGCAAGAGTCACAAGCCAAGAGCCCAAGAGCCCCGACTCCTTTGCCCTGACTCCCACCACAAAGCGCTCCCACCCACCACCCTGCTTGGCCCTCGCCTTGGGCCTCTGCCGCCTGCCTGCCCCCAAGTAGCCCCCCTGCAAAGCCTTGCGAGCACAACAGACGCCTTGCCTGAGGGGCTCCCTGCATCACAGGGCAGCTGGCTGGCAGCACGCGGGGCTGAAGACCATGCTGGCGCACTGCCTTTGTGCCACCTTTCCCCAGAGTGTAATGGGGGCCCCAGCTGCACGGCCAGGCCCCAGCGGCAAAGGCAGCTGCTCCTTTCGGGAAGGCCTGCATGCACCACACGCCTGCCCCAAGCCTGCAGCCAAGCTGCCGTCTCGGGGAGCCAGTGGCCAAGCGGGGTAATCATGGGCCTGCTTGGTGGAGCCGGGAGAGAAGCAAAGATGGTTTCCTTCTCTGCCCACGCCAGGGCTCCTCAGCTCAGGAGCATTTTTGGGGGCAGCAGCTCAACTTCACACCGCCCTCCCCCAGCAGACCACCACCTCTGCCCACCAACAGAGCCCCAACAAAGCCCTTCCTCACAACCTCTCGCGCCTCAGCTCCCTCCTTAGCTCATACCTGAGCACCCATGCCGCCGCTGCTGCTCGCCGCCTCCTGCTCTCTCCCAGGCTCCGAGGCGGCTGTGCTGGCCCTCTCCACAGCCTGACAAAGCAAAGGAGGCCTTTGCAGCGCAACGCAGCACGCCAGCCCTACTCCTGGCCAACATGGTGCCAAGCAGCAACAGCGCCCCTCTGCTCAGCAGCCTCCCACCTCGCCTCACTCCCTTTCCAAGGGCCCACAAGGGAGCACGCACCACAGCCAGCCCACCTCTCTGCTCCCACGCCAACTACAGCCTCTCTCTCTTCCCTTCCCTCCACACCAACTTGGCAGCTTTTGCCCTGCACCTTCCCACCACAAGCAGGGTCTTCCCCGCGGTGCCAAGCACCCTCGCAGGTGCCAGTAAACTGTTCCTGGCACCATCACCGCCCCCCCGCCCACCCATCTGGCCCACCTCCCCACAACCCACTCGCCCTCCTCTCCCCACATACCCACACAACCAGGCTGGCTCCCGCCTACCTCCTCCCACCATGGCACCCATGCCCCCGCCGACACTGCCGCTCCCTCCTCCTGCTGCCTGCCACCCACCACCACTTCCAGCACCGCCTGCTTGCCCACCGCAAACCAACATGCCCCAGTGCCCTTAGCAGCCCCCCGCCCCTACTCCTCCAGGCAACACCCCTCCTGGCCATCAAGTGCTTCCAGGGACAAAGGGGCCATCGGCGGTGCTGCGCTCAAGGCAGCCTCCCTCTCACCTCCCAGCCCTCCTGCTTCGGGCTGCTGGAGCCTGGCTTTTCCTCTATGTCCCAATCCCTTCCACACACTGCTGCCCATCACTTGTCCCATCAAGACAGGGAAACTCCTTCACCTGAGGCGAGGCTGAAGGCTTCTCCAGGCTCTGGCTCATGTCCTGGGTCCAGCACCGAATGGTGTCCCAAGCATCGCCTGTCCCTGGGGCGTCGTCAACGACGATCGGCTCGGGCGAGCAGGCCTGTGGCTCAGGGCTCCTTCTCCGCTCTGCAGTCAGCTCTGGGATCCTGGCTCGACTCGGCAAACCTGCTGTTCTGGGGCGCGTGGTCATGTCCCTCGTCTTCCTTGCGTCTCTCTGGCAGGCCCCATCAAAATAAAGGCTTTTACCTACCCCTGCACTGCACACGAACGAGGCACGGGACCAACACCCTGCACATAACATCCCCCTTCCCACCCACCTCTGGGGAAACCTCCCCTGACCCTGGATTTCTGAAGGACTTGCCTGGGCACATTCATCCCTGGCGTGCCGGTGTGCTGCTTGCCAGCAGGCGAGAAGGGAGTGAAACCCTGCCTTTCTATAACCTATTGACCTCTGCCCATGGGGAAGGCTGCACAAAACCTGCTCACCAACCAAAGCAGCAGGGGCGAGAACTATCCCGAAAACACCCTGAGCTAGCTCACCCCTTTGCTCCAGGACTGCGTCCAGACCTAAGCCCCCGTCTTCCACCAACACCCACTACCATTCCTCCCACCCCACATGGCTGGGGCTCACAGGTCCATCACCCCCCACCCCCAGTGCCTCCCTCCCCTCCACTCTCCAAACCCTTCCTCCATTGCAGCAGGGAACCAGCTGTCCCAATGCCTTGTTCCCCTAGCCTGCTCCTCTTACATAGACACAAGGTCGCTTCAAGCAGCGACAGCTCAGTGCCCCACACGTGTCCCCCAGGGCCACCGTCACTGCAGAGACAAGCTCTGGACAGTCTCTGCCTGGCAGGAGAGCAGGCCCGAGCTGAGCACTCGGGAGGCTGCGAGCAGCGCTTACGTTCCTCACGTTGGCTTGGTGGACTGGGAGCCACAGCCTGCGTGGCTCCACACTCTGCAAAAGGAGAAACTGTCAGGTCAGTCGGTCACAAGTAGCCTTCTGTGGTGCTTTCACAGGAGCAAGAGAATTACGCTCTCGGCACATGGGGAAGGCTGGAAATCCACCTGCTCACTGCCCCAAAGCACTGGCCAGGCTTCACCCTCAAGCACCCTGATTGAGCCCACTCCTTTGCTCCACACACAGAACAGCCTGACTTAACCCTCCCTTTAGTTCCACAAGTGGGCACACACTCACCACTTTCTCCCATTTTCTGCAGCGCCCAGCACTGGGCCTCCCGCCCCGTGCGGCTAGGTACCCACACTCTCCCCTCAGGGCTCTCCTCGGCCCACAAACCCTCCCATTTCACTACTCCCACAGCCCTTCCTCAGCACAGTGGCACATGCTACCACTGAGCCTGGCCCCAGAGAGCCTCTTACACAGACGGGATGAGGCAGCGCTTTGGTGCTCAGCGCCACGGTACCCCCCAGGTTTCCCCATCGGCCGGTTGTCCTCCTGGGCTTCGGTGTCTCGCTGCTCGCTGTCAGGGACTGCAATGACACACGGTTCCCCACCCTGAGCAAAGGGGGATGTGGGGAGGCAGAGGGATAGGGCTCCCTCCAAGCAGGGCCCCACATGCGGGGGTTGCAGGACATGCTGCCCTAAGGGCAGCTGCCAGCCCTGGCAACGCCCACAACCCTCCCATTCCCCAGGCGGCACCACACAGCTCTCACTCCACATGCTGCCCCATGGCAGCCCTCTCATCCCACACAGCTTCTCACAAGGGGCCCCGGTGCTCTGCATGCTGCCCCACGGCAGCCCCAGGCCTTCCCACAGACACAGGCAGCTGCTCCCTCAGCCCCCTTTTCCCTTCCAGTGAAAGCACCCACCTTATTTCCACTTTCAATGCAATGGTGTTGAGCCACCCACCCAAAAGGTTCCTTTGTGAGGGACGATTCAGGACTTTTTAGAAAGAGACACATATTTCCCAAGCTCCTAGTTTTGTACTTATACCCCACATCACGCTGTGCATGCCTGGGCTCTCCTCCCGACTCCACGGATAAGCAGCCTGTCCTGCCCCGGGGGGCTGCCCTCACCCCAGCCTCCCCTGCTGCACCAGAGGGGGGAATTGTCCCTAACTGCTGCTGTCAGGCTGCCCTCAGCACCTCATCCCACTCTCCAGCCTCCTCACAATCTTCAGCCTGCTCCCCACCCCACTCCTGGTCCCTGTCCTGCTCCAACGGGCCTTTAGCAGTACAGTCCTCATCCCACACATGCCTGGGCAGAGCCTGCTCTTTCCTGCCCATGACGGCTCCAGAGAGAGCCCCTTTGCCCACGCTCTTCTCAGACTGTTATACTGCATTGTCCCCCTCCTCTCCGATACTATCACTGCCCCAAGATGAACTCCCCGGAGACACCCCAAGGAGCCCCACTCTCGCCTGGCCTTCGACCAGCACCTTTCTCTCAAACCCTGCTGCTTGCAGAGCCTACAGCTTGCCTCTCCTCTGACTTAGCCCACAGGCTGCCCAGTGGGCCAGTGCTAGATCCAGGATGGGGAAACTGAGGCACGGAGGGGAGAGTCAAGGCCCCAAGATGGAGGAACAAGGGCACGAAACAGCCTTTTCCCCTACCTCACAGGGAACACGGGTATCTGGCGGTCTTCGCCACAGGATGCCAAAAGCCTGTGTCCGTTTTCGCCTCTGAGCAGAGGCAGGAGCCCAGGTCTGTGGGAAACCAAGTGAGCTGGCATCAGTGACACGGCACTGGTGGGGCACCAGAGCCCACACGAGGCCGGCACTCACCAAGGCGGAGATGACTTGTGCCACGAAGGAGCCTGTCCCTTTCTTGTAGGAGAGAGCAGGTCTTTGACCGTTGATGAGGGGCTGCACACGGCGGTCGGATGTGGCTCCTGCAAGACACACCAGGGTGCTATGTGATGAGGCTGCCATGGCTCCCAGCTGCCACACCTAGCTTTCCCCAGAAGGGTCTGTCCTTGTGGGAGGAGCAGGGCCATGTTCAATACAATGGAACAGGCCCGTGTCCCCAAGGGCCATGCCACAGTCTGACCCCAGACCCTGTGTCAGGAACCTGGAGGGCACCTTCCCCATTGCCTCCGCTGCCAGAAGCTGAGGGTACTTCTGGCCACGAGGTTCTTACCCAGTTGAGTACACTGGAGCCGCCTTCTTCCTCGGCTGCCTTGCTGCTCGCCTCTCCCCCACGTCTTCAGCTGGATAAAACACCACAGCCACAAGTTCCACAGCATGGTCCCCACGAAGGTGAGAAACCGTCTCACGATGCCCTGCTGGGAAACGGCACAAGGCAGAACTGAGTGTCTCCATGCCTCGGCTGTGGCCTTGCTCTGTGCATGTGCGGTGGCCTTGCTCAAGGACAGGGGACGCACTGATCCAGGTGGGCAGGACAAGAACCCCTTGCACAATGGAGCTGTCAGCCCCAAGTGTGCGGCCACCAGGGAGGGAACCCTGTCCCGTGATCCCCAGCCCCCCGAAGGGGCTGGCGCTGTGCGAGGGACTGTGTGCCTGGGGCTCCAGTCCCCGTGCTGTCCCAGCCCTGGCGGCTGCAACTTGTGCCAGGGCTCTTGGCAGTGGTCTGTGGCCACCTTTCACCTTCATGTCAGCCTTATCATCACACAGAGGCTTTGTGTGCCTGAGGCCAGGCAGTTTCTGGGATTTTAGGACTGAAGGAAAAGCTCTTCCTCTTTTGATGCAGACAGCTCCTGCCCTAAGGGTACCCTTGCCACTTGCCTGGACCCAAAGGGGCTGTTTGGATTTGAAAGAGCATCAGCTTTGTGTGTGTGCACAGGGACCCTGGCCAGCAGGAGGGTAAAAACCGTTCCCCGAGAGCTCTCCCGGGATGGGGATGAGGATGGGGATGGGGACAGGGAGGGGATGTCTGTGGCTGTCAGCTCTGAAGAGCTGTGGGGACCCAGCACGGGACGGCTGTCGTGGCAAAACCATCCAAGGTACCACTTTGGTCCCTGCCTACCACCCCCTCGGGGGTCTGGGGACACTGTGAGGACCGACCCCGGCCCCCAGCCCCATGGCCCTGACCTGCCTCCCATCCCACCCAGCGCCTCCTACCTGCTGCGGCTGCGGCACCCAACTCTGCACTCTGACTCGCCTCCCCATAGCTCGCGCCGAGGGGCGGTGGGATCCTGTGCCTGCTCTGGGGAGAGCCCAGATCCTCCTGCTGCCCCGCGCAGTGCCTGCTCCGGGGAGAGCCCAGATCCTCCTGCTGCCCCGCGCAGTGCCTGCTCCGGGGAGAGCCCAGATCCTCCTGCTGCCCCACACAGTGCCTTCTCCGGGGAGAGCCCAGGTCCTCCTGCTGCTCCACGCAGTGCCTGCTCCGGGGAGAGCCCAGATCCTCCTGCTGCCCCACGCGGTGCTGGGCAACACGTCTGGAGCCCGCTGCATCCGCGTTCCCACGGCGATAACTGCCGCACCGGGATGGAATCGGGGCCGGGCTGAACCACGGGCCCAGGGGGACCCAGCGCCTCCCCTCGGGGACAGGACGGGGGCTCCCCGCACTGTCCAGCCTCCAAAATGGGCAGAGACCCCTCCCCAACGGCGCCCGACCTCAGCCCTGCTGCGACTGTCCTCCCGGGACGCCTCTGTGGGGGGAGGCCGGGACCCCCTGACGGGGGGCACTGCAGCCCTTCTCGACCCCCGTCACAGCCCACCCCGTGGGAGATGCTGCCCTGGCCTGATCCCCACGCGGGATGGGGGGCTGTTACAGGCTTCTCATGGGGTTGTGCTTCCCAGGGAGCTCCTCCTTGGTTCAAAATGCACTTAGCACACTTGGAATTGGAGAAGATCTTCACCGGCTTTCTGTTTGGATGCCAGACGGTTAAGAGCTGCATTTTAAAGAAACTCTTCCAAACATTTTCTCTCTCTTGCCTTATTAGACAACACAGCATTGAAAATTTCTCCATGACTATTAATGAATAAATCTAGCACCTAAGCTGTGAGGAGATTCAAACACACAAAAAAGTCAGTCCCAGAAGAGCATATCCTACTCCAAAAATTAAGTACCCTTCCAAATGAAGCTAAATAATCATCTGAAGAACAGAGAAAAGAGGGCAAGTTAGCGTCTTGGTTTTTGAAGGTGAGAGTTTCCTAAGTCTGCAGGGCTATTTAAAATGCCTCCTTCTCAAACACCTCCAGAATTAAAGCTCACTCAAGTGATCCTAAGAGGGACAGAGAAAGGGGTGGCCTTGACCAGCTCTTACTTTGCCTGCTTTGCATTTACTCTCCCGGCTGCCCTCTACTTTCCACCTGGAAGGCAACTCCCAAGGCAACAGGCAGGCTGCAGCAGAACACACAGCGCTTTGGGGGGCAGCTTCTGTTTTCACATTTAACTAATGTCTCCGCAGTTGCATGCACAGTGCTCGCACTACCCTGCTGACAGGGAAAAGCTGCCTTCCTCCTCTGGCCATAACGGGAGAGAAAGTGCTGACCTTTCCCAGCGAGCTCGCAGTGAGCATCTGTGCCGGGCGTCCCAGTACCTGCCTTCCCAAAAAGGGCAGGCAGGAGCCTCGCGCACAGGAGCGGTGCCTGTAGCTGCCTTGTGATGTGCTCCAACAAGCAATCCCTTCTGACCCCTACAACTAGCCACAAGGGGCTCAGGCCTGCATTGCTCTTGCCTAAGCAGCTCTGCTGATGTGCACACACCAACCCCACACAGCACTTGGACAGACCCACAGCTCGGCATTTCCCCCTCTGGCCTTTGCACCTCCTTCCCCAGAGCCCTCCCCAGCCCCTTACCCATAACATACACGACTGCTGCCTGGTCCACATTTACCTCACGACCAGGCTGATTCTCCTCCAGGGACTGCCCGTGTCTCTCCTTTGGGGACTGAGTGTGAGTCTGCTGAGTGGCACTCTTCACATCTGTCAGCAAGGAGCAGCCTGCGACCTCCTTGCTGGTGGCCAGGGAGATGTTTACTTTCTTTGGGACTACGGTAGTGTGGAACAAATTCCTAGCTTTCTTCTTCATCCTATGTAGTCTCTACATTTATGACATTGCAAGACATTTCCAGTGTTTTGTAGCAGTGGTAGTTCTTTCCTATGTGCCCAAGATGGCAAGACAGTTTCCTCGGAGCCTGAGGTGCATTTGGAACACTCTCCTGAAGACACGTGTTGTGCGCCCTTGCATCTAGTTTGGGAGTGAGGGAGGGGCAAGAGCAAGGAATCCTTTGCAAGGACTGGGAAAACTGGAGGAAGGCGATGCCATAAAATCCCAGTCACATCATTCATTAGAGCAGGACGTGGACTAATTCTGCCTTCAGGTACCTCTTGGGTTTGTGTGGGAGCACAGCCGAATGGAGGCAGTCCAGGAAGGATCCTGGGAGCAATGTAGCAAACCTTGTTTAAGATCTTCATTCATGATCTGGATGATGGGGCCAAAGGAATCCGAGGCAAGCTGGCAGATGACAGAAAATTGGGAGGAGTGGCTGATTCAGCACATGATTGTGCCGTCACTCAGAGGAACCTGAGAAATGGGCAGACAGGAACCTCATGAGGGTCACCAAACAAAAGCGCCAAGTCCTGCACATGGGAAGAAATATCCCCATGCACCACAACAGGCTGGGGACTGACCGGCTGAGGAGCAGCTTTCCAGAGAAGCACCTGCGGGTCCTGGTGGACAAGTTGGTCATCAGCCAGCAATGCACCCTCATGGCAAAGGAGGCCAACAGTATCCTGGGCTGCAGTAGCAAGAGCCTTGCCAGCAGGTCAAGAAAAGAGCTCCTTCCCTCCTGCTCAGCACTGGTGAGGCTGCACCTGGAGCCTCAAGTGGGTCCAAATGTGGGCTCTCCTGTACAAGAAAGACATGGACCTGCTGCACAGACTCCAGGAAAGGGCCATAAAGATGACTACGGCTCTGGAGCATCTCTCATACAAGGGCACACTGAGAGAGGTGGGACTGGAGGCAGGAACTGATGGCAGTGCATTGATTGCTGGGAGCCAAGGATTTGGCCAACATGGCCCTGTAGAGAGAAAGGTCCACCACTATCAGATGAGGTGTCCAAAGGAGGAAAAGGAAGTACCAAGGGCCCTTGCATCTGGCCACACAGAAACAGAAATGCCAAATGAGTAAGGAAGGTGCCAAACAGACTCATGGACCTCCATCCTAGGCACTTCCAGTCTAGGACTAGTCTTTGCATGCTCACATGAGGAAATTGTTCCCTCAAAAGAAAGAATATCACCCTCCCAGTGCATCCAGTTCTTCGAGCAGACCAAGCGAGAGCCCCCAGCACTCGGTGCTCGGCATCTCAGCTCAGAAACTCCTTTTCCCAGGCTCTCCCACTCAGCAGAGAGGGCGAGAGCCTTTCCCCAGGGAAGTCCTGGTCACCAGCACGTGGATAAATTCTGCTGCAGGAGGCAGATGAGGTGGCTGCTGCCTCCAGGCCCCTCTCCTGTAGTCCTTCCACCTCCCAGCAGCAACATCACAGCTGCCTCCATCCTGAAAGCCCAACTCATGAGTTTTTTTTTCCTTTTTCTTAATGAGCATGATATGAAGACCTTGAATCGAAAATCCTATTTCTTTTCCCTCCTCCCATCCACAAGCACTGAAAACAGTGTAGCCAGTCTAGCTGCTGCTAATAACTTTCTGGCTACTCATTTTTCCTCAAAAAGTTGCTTTTGTTCTGAGTTTGTTGTTTTCACAGAGTGACAGAATAGATGATGTTGGCAGGGACCTCTGGAGATCCCCTTCTCCCACCCCCTGCTCAACCAGGGGCACCTACAGCAGGTTGCCCAGGACCAGGCCAGGACGGTTTGCAGTATCTCACACAGTCGAGACCCCACAGACACTCGGGGAACCTGCTCCACTCTCTGACCACCCTCACAGTGAACAAGGTGGAATTTCCTGCTTGGCCACTTGGTGCCCATTCCCTCTCCTCCTCTCACTCCACACCACTGACAACCACTCCGAACCACGGTCTCCGTCCCCCTCACACCCTCCCTACATCACCTGTTTGGACACCCGGAAAACATCCCACCACCACTCTGGTTTCCAGGCGAAACACTCCCGGCTCCCTCAGCCTCTCTCCGACGGGAGACGCTCCAGCCCTTCAGCCATCCTTGTGACCCACCACACCAACCTCCTTGACACCCACCACCACCACAGCCATCCCCCAGCGGGTGCCCCGCGGACACCGCGGTGGGGCTGGACCTGCACGTCCAGGACAAACCGCTCCTCGGGGCTCGGCACCGAGAGACGATCCCTCTGGGCGAGCCCCAGCCCCGAGCACGCCGGAGCCGGCGGTGCCCCAAAGCCTCCGGCCTTGGCGCCCAGAGCTCCCGCCCGGCAGCTGCCTCGGCGGGGCACCAGCACGGCCCCGCGACGCCTCCCTCCCCGCGGCCGAGACCTTCGGGCCGGGCAGCTGCAGAGCCAGGACTTCGCCCGCGGCAGCACCAAACTCCCGGGCCGGGGCCGAGGCCCGGCGGGGGGGCGGGCAGACGGGCTGCGCCACGGCCAGGCGCGGCGGCCATTGGGCGGCCTGCGTGTCGCTCACGGCTCACCCCGCCCCTGCCGTTGGCCCGCGGCCTGCCCTCGCCAGCTGATTGGCCCGCCAGCGCAGAGGGCGGGGCAGGCGGGGCGCAGGTGGAGCGCTGCTGTCAGGCCCGGCCCGGCCTGGCGCCGCCGCCCTGGAGCCCGGCCCCGGCCGCAGCCCGACCCGCCCCCAGCCCTGCCCCGGCCCGGCCCTGCCCGGCCGCGGAGCCGCCCCGCAGCTGGCCCCCTTCCCGCTCGCCCCGGCCCTCGGCCCGGCCCTCGCCCTCAGCCCGGGCCGCACCGCTCCCCAGAGACCCTGCGCAGAGCCGGACCCTCCCGGAGCCTCCCCTGACCCAGCCCAGCAGGGAGCTCCGACCCGCCGCCCCGGCCACCTCAGCCGGGCCTTGGCCTTCAGCGAGCCTTTTCCCCAGCTCCTGCTGGCCAAGTCCTGAGGCCTCTTCACTTCCTTCTGCCTCTCACAGCCAAACGATGAAACGCAGCGCTGATTAACTTCAGACTCGCTGGAACTGATGATTCGGGGAGCCCAGACTTCAGGGAGGGAGTCAGCGCTGATACCGTCTCAACACGCTGAACGCATGCTCGACTGCTTGAGGATCTCCATGATCAAGCTCCTGCGAAATGACAAAGTCCAGCCGGAAAACATGCCACACAGTAACAGCTCTGCCGTGCCCTAACGGTGAACGTTTGCGTGAGCTGCTCAATCAAAACAGAAACCGCAGCTGCGCTCTGTGAAGAAAAGGGGGTTGCAGACAGCGGTTCGCTCTGCCCAGAGCTCCACCAGGTTCAGGCAGTATCATCCCCCCAGGAATCTGTTGCCATCTCTGTGCTGGAGAGATTATTGCCCTTGGGAGTTCTGCTGGCAACCAGGGTCAAGGGAGGGCTCCCAAATGGGCTTCAAACAGACTTAGCTTAGGTCAAAGAGCTGAGGAGCAGACTGGACTGATTCAGGCGGAAGCACGTTACGCAGTGTATAAATTAAGCCCTCTACTAATATAAGTAGGAGGATGTTGGCCTATTCAGCCAGCATGGTTAGAATTGGAAAAAGATGTCTGTCCGTTGTCTAAAAAATTGTTGTAAAACTTACAACATGTTCCCTGTGTTTTACAAAAGCAAAACAGCTAACCTCATGTGAACTCACATAGAAATTTGTCTGGGATGACTGCATTAAAAATGAGATTTATTTTTTTTAGGATAAAAGCAATCTTTCTTTTTCAAACCCTTGAGTTCATGTTCTTTGAAGTTCATCCTCGACTGTATTTAAGCCTAGAAGCCTCTTTTCATACCTTTAGCTGTTTATTTTGACAAAGGCACCTATGTGCATTCTAATCTGATATCCCAGAACATATTCCAAATAATTTAACTCTACTTGCTTATTGCATTGTGACCGACCAATAAATCCCCACAATGGAAGAAGATTCAGGGAAGAACGTAGGGTGTGGCTCGCCATAGCTATTGCAAAGAAAGCTGAATTAATCTCAGCACAAAGGGAATCAGAGGGTAGCCTTTGTTTTAGGCCCCCCTTCAGGCTCATCCAAATACCTGAAGGCTGGAAATACATCCTTACAGGAGTAGAAATAACCTTAAGTGAGGCTTGGATGATGTCCAAGACCTGGGTGTCTTCTTTTGCAGAGAAATCTGGCATTACCTTCTCACTGGGGGAATGCCAATAACTGGAAGGACACCCGAAACCGATTTCTACCAGGTTCTGCCTTTCTACACTGCCCATGGGATAAGTCGGGTGTTGAAGCTAATTTGCAAGCCATCCTTAAAATTAGTTACAGGAGGAATACCAGCTGTAATAGCACACGGTCAATGACTTACAGTAAGCAATAAAGTTACACGAACCCTAAGTTCTAACCTTAGTCCAAATGTAGCTATATGTAGTAACACTGGATGGATAGCTGCACTTGGTTTTACAGTAGAGTGAAATGGGAACTACAGACATGAAAGGCAGCATTTGCCATTGAAATGTGACATATGTTTTTTGACCAAATCACCAAGCAGACTTACTGGTTAACTTCTCATATGACTGAACAAACGAAGTCTTATTTTGTACCATTTAATACATCAGTAACACTTGGAATTCCATCAACACTTCCATCAACTCGACAACTTTTTCAAAAAAACCACCAAGGTTAGTCAACACCTGTCTGAAACTGGAAAGTGCTTAGAAGAAAGAGAAGGAATGATGATAAATGATAATAAAAAATGGATTTGGTTAGTAAAAGAGGAAATGAGCCTTACCGAACATCATGGGTGTGATATTCTTAAAGGTTGGTCACCAAAATCTACCAATGTTTGTGACAGATGTTACATCCTATGCTCTCATTGTTAATGAAAACCCTATATTGCACCTCTTCCCACACCACAGATCCCTTTCCAGCCAGGCAGAGGGATGCCAGCCTCCCCTCAGCCCATTCCTCCTGTGCCCTTTGCCCCTTGCAGGTGGCTGGAGCTGCCCTGCTGGCCCAGGGCAGCCAGCCAGCATCAGGGCTGGGACAGGGCATGGGGGTATGTGAAATACAAGGGGCAGTGGGGCAGGGTGAGCAGCACTGCTCAGGGCCCTGCGGCTGGGCCAGGGAGGGCTGAGGCTGCTGGGGCTGGCTGGGCTCTGGATGCTGCTTCGACATCAGCTCTGTGCTAGGAACATCGGGGTTTCCTCCTTTTGCAGGGAACAGCCTGCAGTGGAGGCCCCTCCATCTGACACTGTGAGCCACATGTGGAGTGCTCTGTCTAGTTGTGGCTCCCTCATGCAAGAAAGGCAGTGACAGATGGGGAACAGCAGACACCAAACAATGGTTGGGGCCTGGAGCCCATGAGGCATACGAAGATGTTGAGAGACCTGGGAGTGTTGAGCCTGGAGAAGGGGAGGCTCAGGGGAGACCTTATTGCTCTTTTACAGCAACCAAATGGGAGGGTGCAGAGAAATCAGAGCCACGCTCTGGTGAAAAATGGACAGTGGAAGGACAAGAGGCAATGGGCACAAGTGGAAACATGAGACCTCCCACTTAAAAAAAAGGAAAATATCTTCTCCTTAAGGGATCAAACAGTGGACCAGCTTGGAGTGGACCAAATGGAGCTATTTTGAGAAGGAGCTAGGACAAGTGACTGACAGATTAGGAACTCAGACTAGAGAATTATTAGAGACTAGAGCTCCCTCACAGCCAAAATTATTCTGCAGCACAATGGTCTAAATGGAATTGAGGAGAATCACGGTGTAAAGACATCACACTGAGCTCATGTGTGTCCCCAGTAAAGCGTGAGACACCCTTCTTCAAGGGTTCATTCCTGGCCCATGCGCAACATCTGCTTTGGCCGGAGGAGAACAATTTCAATTTTCCCTCCAAGTATGGTCTTGCAGGGATCCTTGGGACCATGCAGGCAGCCCATGGCAGCCATTTCCAATGAGAGATATGCACTGTGGGTTCCTACGTGGGCTCAGAGGGCCCTTCACATCTTGATTCCTTTCCCCAGAGCCCCAGGGTCTGTGGCTGCAGAAGATGCTCAGAGCAATCACAAAAAGCATTTCCAGTGGCTCAGTATGGGTTCACATGTGTCATTAGATCCAGCCCACGGTTTTTCATGGTAGATGATATGAACCACTCTTGAGGCTCCCTTCCCTCTGCCTGCTGAGTCCCCACTGCCTCTCCTGAGATAGCCAAGTCCTCATTAGGTGTGTTCTTTGGTTTAGCCTTTTACTTTGAGTGACTCCACCTGGTTTTGTGAGACTCCACTCACTGCCCATCCCAGGCACAAACTGTCCTGGGAGATCCCCTGTGCTCTCCAGGTGGCTCCATATTCCCATCCAGAAGAGCCAGAAGCTATCACCAGCCCTCGAATATGTGAGACAGTCCCCAGTAGATACTTCTTGACCATTCACTCTCTCTGGGGGCACTGGGCACCCACAAGTGAGGGCTGAATCCAGCCCTCATTCCCTCACACATCACCCAATGAGCACACCCTGCAAACCCAAGCACAGCAACAGGGCCTTTTCGGGTGCAGTTGCAGGAGTGCATTCTTCGCTCCAGCTCCTGAAGAAGAGCCCAACCTTCAGGCACATTACTGAGAAAATCATCATTTATTACAGAGATGTTATGTGGGAGGCCAGCTCTGACACAGTGAGAGGCAGATTTACAGAAAGCCTCTTGGCCAGACAGATGGGATTTGTGCCTCTGGAGAAGGGAGGAATTCAAACATTTGTGTACAAACATGACTATCGCAGATAGAACACCAAAAGCACAAGAGTTGCCTGAGATAAATTGGAAATCACTTGTAAAGAGAGATGGACAGCTCATTGCTGCTGAAACAGTACCAACTGAACCAGTTTCTTCAATGCATCCTTGAACTCTTTGTTCCTCATGCTGTAGATGAGGGAGTTCACTACTGGAGGCACCACTGCATACAGAACAGCACCACCAGATCCAGGGCTGGGGAGGAGAAGGAGGGGGGCTTCAGGTAGGCAAATGTGCCCGTACTGACAAACAGGGAGAAAATAGCTAGATGAGGGAGGCACATGGAGAAGGCTTTGTGTCGTCCCTGCTCAGAGGGGATCCTCAGCACAGCTGTGAAGATCTGCACATAGGACAACACAATGAAAATGAAACACCCAAACACTACAGAAAGAGTAACCACAAAAAAACCCCACTTCCTTGAGGTAGGCATCTGAGCAGGAGAGCCTGAGGATCTGAGGAACTTCACAGAAGAACTGCTCCACGACATTGCCTTGGCAGAGTGGTAGTGAAAGTGTGTTTGCAGTGTGCAGCAGAGCATAGAGAAAACCAGTGCCCCAGGCAGCTGCTGCCATCTTGACGCAAGCTCTGTTGCCCAGGAGGGTCCCATAGTGCAGGGGTCTGCAGATGGCAACAAAACGGTCATAAGCCATGACAGTGAGGAGAGAACACTCTGCTGAACAAAAGAAAAAGAGGAAGAAGACCTGGGCAGCACATCCTGAGTAGGAAATGGTCCTGGTGTCCCTCAGGGAGTTGGCCATGGATTTGGGGACAGTGGTGGAGATGGAGCCCAGGTCGAGGACAGAGAGGTTGAGGAGGAAGAAGTACATGGGGGTGTGGAGGTGGTGGTCACAGGCTATGGCTGTGATGATGAGGCCGTTGCCTAGGAGGGCAGCCAGGTAGGTGCCCAGAAACAGCACAAAGTGCAAAAGCTGCAGCTCCTGTGTGTTCGCGAATGCCAGGAGAAGGAACTCATTGAAGGAGCTGCTGTTGGACATTTGCTTCCTTGGGACATGGGGGACTATCCAAGGAGAAAAAGAGAGGGACAAGTTAGGACAGACATTTAAAGAATAAATAAATAAATAAATAAAATGTTCCATTTCTCATTAAGAACACTGCATTGCCTCTTTGTTTATTGGGAGGTCCTTTGTGCAGTTTCTTTGCTTGAGCTCTAGTTTGTGCTGGCAGTGTGTGTTGTGAGGAACACCTCTACACATGGGCTTCGGAGGAGTCCATCCTGCTGTATATCAGGGGGTACACGGGCATGGGGATGAATAGCTCTGACACTCACAGTTTCTGTCAAATGAAATCTACTCATCATGTGGAAGGACTTTTCAGCATCTTCACACCCAGTTCTAAAGGATGTGGTTTGTGGAAGAGTGTTTTAAATATTGTTTATTTTCTTTGAGAAAGATGCCCCTGACACATTTGTCCCAGTGTCTTTTCCCTGCTGGTGCTCACAGACCCCATCCCACTCTCACTTTGCTCAGTTCTGCCCTACAGAAACCTCCCATAGCCAGGGCACTGGCCAGGGGTATATTTGCGCTTGCAGCTCCTAAGGAGCAGGTCACATAAATCCTGATGAGGCCATAAAGGTGATGCTGGTGCTGTTTGTAGGTTGAGGGGGGGTTTTTTTGAGGTTTCTCACAGACCTACTGATCTCTGAGAGTGAAGGTTCAGGAATCCCAGGCCCTTGCCAAACCAGAAAACTCTTTCCTTTCTTCTCTCTGCCAAAATTAGGAACCTGAAAACACAGACACCGAGGGGAAAGCTCCTTCCCTTTCAAGTAGCCTTTTTTTCACTTTCCTCTGAAAAGACCCCTCGGACATGCCCAGTGCATGAGCTAGAGCTGTGGGCAGCCCTGACCCATGCAGCAGCCTCTTAATGGGAGAATGAACCTGCCCTGATAGGTTCATCCTCCCACTCAGAGCTTCTCCCTGCAGTGCCATGGGGTGTTCCCTGGGCAGGCTGAGTGCTGACCATCATGGGTGACAGAGTCACTGCCCCAGCCCCCACACACAGCTCCCTGGGGTGCAAGGACACTGCTCTGAATTACAGCCCTGGGCAGACCTCTGTGCACACCCTGGCTTAACACCACTGCAGCTGTCCCTGGAACAAGGTAGCAGGAAGTCTTGTCCCTCTGACAGTGTGGCAGGCAATCCCTGCTCTGAAGCTCCTCCTTCTACTCTGCATTTGAGAAGCCAAGAAAGACATCCTAAAAATCACTGGTGGGATGGGATGGGTTTAGAAGGAACCTCAGTTGTATTACTCTACAGCCAGAGACTTACCATGCCAAGGGCTGTGAAGATTTCTCCTTCAGTGAGCTCTGCTCTGTCCTCCCACTCCACACTGCCTTTCACTTCTCTCTGTCTTGCCTCATCTTATGTCAGCAAGAGCAGGCAGTAGCTGGAGCCCTGCTGCTCTTTGAAGAGGAGCTGCTCCTGCACAGAGCTGTTTCTCAGCAATGCTGCTAGGTTGTCATGAATTCTCTCAATCCCAGGAGCCTGGTCCCACTCCAAAACAGTTGCCCAGCTGAACGTGTGACTTTATTTATCCTTTGTACTCCCTCCTCCTGGGAAATGTTCATTGAAGTACACTAAAATAATCATCTCTGCTCTCTCTCTGAATAGTGGAGGTATACCAATTCCAGCATTGTAATTGGTCTCATCAGAGGAGGGTTATCTATGAGACGTAGAAACGTCCCACTCTGGAAGTCCCTCTTCCCATCTCTTAACTAGGCAGGACACCTAGATAGGGACAAGAAGGGAGTTCATTTTTCACGGTTCAAAAGGTAATTCAGATTAGCCAATCTGGACGTCTTATGCCAGGTTAGAAGCCCCAGGGGTGGAGTGGGATTCAGATCCCTCCCGTGAACTCCACAAACACACAGGAGGTGGGATTCCCCTTGCCCAAGCTGAAGTGTGCACAACAGAGATGTCTGCATGCAAGCTCCTTGCCTAAACTCCCATTGTAATCAATGGAGATGGAGGCTGGGAGTCAGTTCCCCACACACAAACACCTGGTGATATTTGAAGAGACAGAAGGGGGCCCAGGCATGTGCCATGTGCCTGGGCAAGTATCCCAGGGCATCTTGGGTTCCCTACCTATGCTCAAACAACTGAATTCTACTACTGTCTTTAGGCAAAGTCCATCCTGTCTACACCCCAAGTGTGGTGCAAAAATGGGAAGCACATCACACCAAGGTCCCCACTCTAATCTCTGCAGTCCCAAATCCTTCTAGCTCTCCTCCTCCTGAACTTCTTTCCACCTCCAGATGATATGAACATGGACTGTGCTAATGGTGTCCACAGAATGGCTGTATCTCAGGCTGTCCAGGCCCAGGGACTTCTTCAGGGGTGCCTTGTCCTTCCTGGAGATCAGTTCACTTCTGTCACAGGCCTCATGGTGCTACAAAGTCAGCTTGTGCAGGAAACTCGTCTCCTGCCATTTCTGCATGGCCCAGCTCTGTTTCTCCCTGGCAGAATTTGCTCTCTTAGTGGAAACCTCATTTCACCATTATGTTGCCATCGCTACCTATGCCAGCCTGTCTCTGCTCTGAAGTGGAGCCACTGCACAAACGGTGTCCTTGGCTCTTGTTAACATGTTTCACCATGACAAATCTGTGCCACAGCTGGGGCTCTGCAGCCCAAATATACACAAGTGCATGCAGCCTGGGGCACAGAGGGGAGCAGATAGAGATGCACAGGAGTGCACAGGAGTGAAACATCTCTGGAATAACTGAGATATGGTGGGATCACTCACATGACTGGAGGGCTGTGCTGGTAGGGTACAAGGTCTTCAGGAGCAACTGTGAGGGAAGATGAGGAGGGAGGATGCCCTCTGTGTGAAGGGGCAGCTCAGATGAATGGAGCTCTTCCCTGGGACGGTCAAGGGGCTGGGTGAGAGCTTGTAGGGGAGCATCAGAATAGGTTTCACATTCTGATGGGAGTTACAGACCACCTGACCAAGGTGAGGAGGTGGACACAGTCTCCCTTAAGCAACCTGAGGAAGTCTGTGCATCACAGGCTCTGGTTCTTATGGGAAGACCTTAATCTCCCTGACATTGACTGGAAGGGCAAACAGCAGAGTGCTTAAGGAGTCCAGGAGGTTTCTGGAGGGTGCCAGGGACAACTTCGTAGCACAGCTGCCAAATGGACCAAGAAGGGTGATGCTTTCCTGGATCTGGAAATTGCAAATAGGGAAGAACTGATCAGGGATGGGATAGTCAGCCTTGTGTACAGTGGCCATTAAAAAGTGGAGTCTCAGATCCTGAAGGGAGTGAGATAGGACAGTAGCAGAGCATAGACTCTGGACTTAAGAGAAGTCTTTGGCCTCTTCAAGGGAGTAGTGGGGAGCTCTGAAGGGCCCAGGAGCTCTGGAAAGGCAGTAGGTCTTTAAGAATAGCTCCTGCCAAGCACAACAATGGTCCATACCAATACTCAGTAAAGCTAGCAGATGTCTCAAGGGACCAGCTTCGCTAAAAAGGTGACTCATGCCTGAGTGGCAGGGCAATAAGGCAGCATATGGGAAGGGGAAGGAGAAAGAGGCTGTAAAGGAGGAATTTAGAAATATTGTCCAGCAACATAGGCAAGGTGTTAGGGAAGACAAAGCTCCCCTAGGACTGACACTTGCAGGGAATGACAAGGGCATGAAGATGAGCTGCTACTGCTTCAGTAAGAATCAAAGAATCAAAAGGAAAGGGTGGGCTCACTGCTGAATGGGACAGGGAATCTAGTAACAGCAGAGGCAGATAGGTCTGAGGAACTCAACACCTTGTTAGCTTCACTTTTCCCAAACAAGGTCTCCCAGGCTGCTGTGCCTTGAGTCAGGACTCCTGAGGAGAAGAGCAACCAACAGTGGATGAGGGCTAGTGAGAGATTACTGGTGAGGACTCAACTCATACAAGTCATCAGGACTGGATGGGCTGCATAGGAGGATGCTGCGAGAGCTGACTACTGTCATAGCAAGGCCACTCGCTACCATCTTTGAAAGAGTGTGGAGACTGGGCAAGGTCCCAATGACAGGAGAAAGGCAAATGTTAGATCCGTTTTTGAGAAAAGGCCAACAGGACAACCTAGGGACCCTCAGGCTGTTCAGCCTCACTTTGGTGAGGAGTGTGTCATGGAGCGAATCCTCTCGGATCAAATTTCTGGGTATATGACGGAGAAGAAGGTGATAGGGAACAGTCAGCATGGATTTACCCAGTGTAAATTGTGCCCCACCAACCTGATTGCCTTCTGTGATTAAACAGCTGTATTTGTGGCTGGAGAAGAGTTAATGTCTTTTACCTAGATTTGAGCAAGATAGTTTATGCTCTCTCCCACAATATTCTTGTATGCAAGGTAGAACATATGTGTAGAGGAATACACAACCAGATAGATAACAAGCTGCTTGGATGATGAGGCTCAGAGGGCAGTGGTGAATGGGTAGTACTCTTCCTGGAGGCCAGGGAGAAGTGGAACACCGCTGATCTCTCCAGGAACCTGTCCCATTTATCCTCTTGTTTAGTGACAGAGAGGAGGCAACACTCATCATGCTTGTAAATGACCCCACACTGGAGACGGAGGAGACCAGTCATATGTTTGAGGGCTGCCATTCAGAGGGACCTAGGCAGGCTGCAGGAATAGGCTGTCAGGAACCTTGTGAAATTCAACAAGGACAAATGCCTGGGATTTATCCTGTGCCTGGGATAGACCAACACCCCACAGTGTTACAGGTTGGCGCCTGAGAGCCTGGGGAGCAGCTCTGCAGAAAAGGACTTGAGGATCCTGGTGGACAAGAGAAAAAATATGAGCCAGTAGGGTACCTTGGCAGCAAAGAAGGCCAAAACCATCCTGGGCTGTATGACCAGGAGCCCAGCCAGGAGGTCAAGGGAAATGATAATCCCCCTCTAGTTGGCATTCATTAAACCACACAGAGAATACTGCATCCAGTTTTGGGTCCCCAGAAGAAGAAAGGAATTGATAACTGGGAGTGAGTTTGGCAGAGGGTCCTCAAGATAGTTGGGGAGATGGAGCACCTGCTCTGTGAGGAAATGGGGCTTGTTCAGCCTGGAAAAGAGATGGCTTTGGAGGGATCTCAGATCAGCCTTCCAATGGCTATGAGGAGGTCATCAGGAAGATGGAGGCAGGCTCTTCACCATAGTGCATGGTAGGAGGCCAAGAGACAACGAGCATAAGTTGAAAGAAGAGTCATTCATGCAGGAGATGAAGAAAAGCTTTTCCACTAAGAGGAAGATCAAGCATTGGAAGTGGCTGCCCAGAGAGGCTGTGCAGTCTCCTGCCTTGGAGGTTTCCAAGACCAGACTGGATCAAGGTCAGAATAACCTGGTCTAACCCCAGGGCTGACCCTGCTGTGAGCAAGGAGATTGGGCTAGAGACCTCCTGAGGTCCCTTCCACCTTGAAGGAGTCTATGATTTTTCCTCCTCTGGGTCACAGAATCACAGAATCACAGAATCGTTTAGGTTGGAAGGGACCTCTGGAGATCATCTAGTCCAACCTCCCTGTTCAAGCAGGGTCACCTAGAGCATATTGCCCAGGATCACATCCAGACGGGTTTTGAATATCTCCAGGGAAGGAGACTCCACCACCTCTCTGGGCAACCTGTTCCAATGCTCTGTCACCCCCACAGTGAAGAAGTTTTTTCTCAGGTTCAGATGGAACTTCCTGTGGTTCAGTTTCTGCCCATTGCCTCTTGTCCTGTTGCTGGGCACCACGGAGAAGAGGCTGGCCTCATCCTCTTGACACTCCCCCTTCAGATACTTGTACACGTTGATGAGATCCCCTCTCAATCTTCTCTTCTCCAGGCTGAACAGGCCCAGCTCTTGCAGTCTTTCTTCATAGGAGAGATGCTCCAGCCCTCTAATCATCTTGGTAGCCCTCCGCTGGACTCTCTCCAGTAGGGCCATGTCTCTCTTGTACTGGGGAGCCCAGAACTGGACACAGGACTCCAGGTGAGGCCTCCCCAGGGCTGAGGAGAGGGGCAGGATCACCTCCCTCGACCTGCTGGCAACACTCTGCCTCATGCACCCCAGGATCTCCTTGGCCTTCTTGGCCACAAGGGCACACTGCTGCCTCATGTTTAACTTGCTGTCCACCAGCACTCCCGGGTCCTTCTCTGCAGAGCTACTTTCCAGCAGGTCAACCCCCAGCCTGTACTGGTGCAGGGGATTATTCCTGCCTAGGTGCAGGACGTTGCACTTGCCTTTGTTGAACTTCAGGAGGTTCCTCTCCGCCCACCTCTCCAGCCTGTCCAGGTCACTCTGAATGGCAGCACAGTCTTCTGGTGTGTTAGCCTCTCCTCACAGTTTAGTATCATCAGCAAACTTGCTGAGGGTGCACTCTGTCCCTTCCTGCAGGTCATTGATGAATATATTGAACAAGACTGGACCCAGGACTGACCCCTGGGGGACACCACTAGCCACAGGCCTCCAACTTGACTCTGAGCCATTCGCCACAACCCTCTGAGCTTGGCCATCCAGCCAGTTCTCAAGCCACCTCACTGTCCACTCATCTAGCCCACACTTCCTGAGCTTACCTAGGAGGATGTGATGGGAGAGTGTCAAAAGCCTTGCGTGTCTTCACTCTTTGATGTCGGGGAAAGTATGCAGGTTCCCCATGACAGTGGAAGCAGGTCAGCTTTCTTGTCCTTCTCCAGTCAGAATTGTTCAGATGCAGGGCTTCTTGGCAGGAACCCCCAAAGCAGCCCTGATCAATCCTTTGCTTCATTTTAATTTCCTTTTTTTTTCTTTTCTCCTTCTAAGTCTGTCTCTTTCACCATCCTGATCCCCTCCTATACAATTAGCCCACCGATGATTATTTCCCCATATAATTTCCCCATTGGCACTGTTTTTTTCTTTTTTTTTTTTTTCTTTTTTTTTTTTGCCACAGAGGCCCTTCAGTCCAAAAGGACCTTGAGAAATTTGGGAGATTTGGAGAACAGATATCTCATGAAGATTTACCAGAAGTGTCAAGTCCTGCACCTAGTGGAGAATAACCCCATCCATGAGGAGAGGCAGAGGAATTTGGGCCTCTTTAGCCTGCTGAAGTGGAGGCTAAGGGAAGCAGAGTAGGACCCTGTGACTGCTTGAAGGGTGGTTTCAGAGACTGTGGAGCTTTTCTGGTTAGCAGGAAACAGCATGAGAAGGGGAAAGAGCCACACCCACCAGCTTGAGAGGTTCAGACATGACATTAGGAAATGGAAATGTCACTCAAAGAGTAGTGCTGTGCTGTGGTGCTACAGGTCACCCAGAAGGGAGCCTGTGATCAGCCCCTGACTTTGTATTTCAAGGAAAAGCCTGTGAGGACAGGGAGACATCAGGAGAGGTAAGTTGATCCCAAGTGAAAGCAAGGTGGGGAAGCAGATTGGGTGTCTACAGTCTGCAGGGAAACAGGCACAGGCATGGGACAGCGTAGGACAGCCTGTGATGGAGACAGCCGAGGGCACTGACAAGGCTAAAAGCCTCCAACAGAACTGAGATCTTTGTCCTCTTGGCTATGGCTGTTGTCTCTGGCACCAAGGCCTGTGACAAGACATTGTTTCTGTAAAGCATGGTGGCCTCGCTGCCTCCACGTCCCCAGGGAGCCCGGGAAGTGCTGTGTCGTTGTCCTGCACTCTACGTTGCACTCGTCCACCTTCACCCTGCCCCAGCAAGAGCCCTGAGCAAAGCATGAGGGAGAAGATGACCCTACCCAGGGGCTGGCTGTCAGCGCCTGGCCATTCTGCTTGATAAAACACACCAAGGGTTACTTGGCACATTTCCTGCACATTTCCTGCAATCAGTATCTCCAACTTGCTGCTCTAATCAGCCCCTGGGCAAGGTTTGCAAGTAATGGCCCTCAGTGGGACCTATTAACACGCCAAGAAAATTTACAGTCTACTTCTGACTTCAACTTCTTGAGAGGTTTCTTCGGTCTCCTCTCAATAGCTGAGGTTCATGGACTCAGCACCAAATATACCCGAGAGGGTCATTAACATGCAAAAGCCCTAAGGAGCCATGTCTCTTGCCATCATTTTCTTCAGCTCTCCAGTTCTTCTGTGGCTAACTGGAGAGGTTTCAGGAGTGCATTTAGAAGAGGAAGATTTCAACGAGCACCTGAAAAAGAAAGATGTCGACTTCTTAAGCTTTCTTTATTCTTCAGAAGACGTGATATGCACATTCTCCCATTCAGACTGACCCAGAGCGTCTCCTAACCGAGTCAGGACATGTGGGAAAAGCAGTATCCTTGATGTGAGACATGTATGGACAACCTTCCTCCTCCCCTCCCCAACCCGGCTATTTCTCTCTTCAGCCACTGGGCACTTAACATCACTCCTGTTAAAATCTAACCCTTTTGCCACTCCAGTCTGTACCTGAATGTTACAGCTTCTATGCAGCAATTCCCACCTGCTTTCCTTACAGAACCAGTTACAGGCACTGGGGAATTTTTCTGAATTGCAAACAAACAAAATAAAAGATGTTACAATTTAATACAAAGTAAATACATTCCACAACTGTATGTGAAGTCCAAGCTGCCTCCACTGAGGTCCACCTTCCACAAGGAATAACCTTCCTTGAACTGTTTTTGACAGGTACATAGGAAAGGAGAGATAGAAACACAGCTAAGGAGCTGGCTGGAGAGACAATCAGACTCCTGAAAGATGAGGCAAGCTTCAGAATCCCTGGAGCTCAGAGCACCTACTAGAGAGTTGCGAGATATCTGAATGGATGAAGAGCAAGGGCAGGAGGAAGACTGGAAAACAAGGGAAAGTGCATATGCCCAGATAGTCTGATGCAAAGGAAACTTTGGACATGACCAACTTAATCAGGACATGTGAAAACATGTGAGAGATGACTGAGATTACCTCCACAGCATAACAGGCAGAGCAGTGGTAACCCAAGCTGAGGGGTCTCTCAGTGTTTCTTCGCCTGAGATTCATCCCCTTCCTCCAAATTCCCATGATACTTTCCTGATGGGAAAACACTGACATATGTATTAAAATCAGTCAATCATTTTAGCTGGTGAAAGTGTGTTTGTATTCTTTTAACTGTTGAAAACAGTTCTTCACCTTTCCAGGCAGAGCTCCTGGAAGGCAGAGCTCCACAAGCATCCAGAGGCACTTGGAGACGTCCAAGTGTCTCTGAGGTACCTGCCTGGGCCTGGCAGCTGTCCCTGGGGACCTGCAGGAGACCAGAGCCCCTCGGAGCTGCAGAGGGGACCAGGACAACTACAGCAGCACTAGACATCCATGACCCTGTGACTGCATCACACCCCAGCTCTGAAAAACACTTTCCTTTTAAAAAAAGTATATTAAAAAAGACAAAAAAGCAAAGAAGGATGATAAGAACACAAAGCAGTTCAAGAGCTGAAGAGTGTAACAAAACATTTCTTCACTTTAAAGCATTCCTCCAAAAAACCCTTTCTGAAAGATGACCTCTTTAATACAAACACTCTAAGCTGCATGGTTATATGTATTTCACAAGAGAGCTGGGATATCTTACATCTTTGGTTAAACATCAACTCATGAGACAGGCAAACCCAAATCAAATAAGGGATGGAACTCAAGGAGAATAACAAAAATCAAACCAAAAAAATAAAGGACAGAGCATTGTTTAGACAATCACATTTATTTCACTACTTGTGGCATTTCCCAGCACCTCTCAATTATACTCTGTATTAGCAAATACACCTTTCATTTGTTTTCCTTCTTGGAGAGCCCATATTTCAAAATGGACAAGATGGCACTTCTGAGTGCTTGGTTTTTTGCTCTCCAACTCTTCATTGCATAAAGGAGTTACCATCAATCAGAAATGCATTTTTTGGCTTCATACACTCTCGTTCTAAAAGTAGTACAGACCTAAATGAACTGCGGTTCAGTACACCATAGCAGTCACAGTCTAAACTTTGCCCTCTTTCATCTCTTCTCATCAAAAAGGGTGCACTCAAGCATATAAAGTGCATTTAAGAATACCTTGGAAAAGACCTTGTTCTTCCTCTCTCTTTCTGTTCTAGTTGAAAAATCAGAAATGGTGAATGAATAGTGGGCTGCTTTGCAGCTTGCGGACTAGATGTGAAGCACACAGTCACTGAGGTAGATTAATACATACAACACGAGGAGCTGAAAGTCACTAAACAAAACACTGCTTGTTCAGCCAACTACAACTCACATCTCATTGCCTAGTAAGAGCCAGCGCTTCTTGGCCAGGATAAGTCTATTACTGACCAGGTAAGTCAATGGACAGACATGTAAAGATGTAACGACACCTTTTAAGCTGGAGTTGAGAAAATAAGTGCAGGCAGTCACAGTGTCCCACTGGCATAAGTAAAATGACCTCGTCATAGTCTTTGTGTCCTTCAGGTGCTTCTGGGTCTTCCTCTATGAGGAAAATACAGAAAATACAGCAAGCAAGAGACTAACTACCTCCAGGGAGAAACACTGGCTGCTATTTGGGGAGGGCAGTGTTTCATTCTTGGTGTCAGAAGAAGCCAAAAAAGCCAGACCGAAACTCAACACATTTCTGATCTCTGATCAAAATAATTTCAGTTTCTAGGCAAGCTAATACTTGTTCTCTGTTTTCTTCATTAGTTCTAGCCAATGATTTTCTATGCATGTTTTCCAACTCCTAAACAGGAATGAATGCACAAGGGAAAAGCAAACTGCATTTTTATCAGTAGGCACAATAACTTCCATAGGTTGGTAGAGGAATTTTATGGCAAGCCTGAGTCCCACGCCCTCCTGTGCGGCACCTATCACCACCAGAAACAAGATTTTCATTTGTGCGCAGGCTGGCCCATGGGTGCTGCAAGGCATGAGCCTTCCACCTCCATGGCAGGCATTCAGGTAGAAGCTGCTCTCAGTGCAAGGTCTTGCTCTCTCCCTGCACAAGGGCAAAGCCATCTCATTGACTTGCACTTAGGCTACATCCGCTAATTTCTCAGAGAGTTACTGTCCCCACCACTGGGAAAAGAAGAAAACAGCTGAACCACTGCTTTGCACACTACAGACAAAAATCTGTGTGCCAGCTGCTTTGTGAAAGAAGGCATCAGAGACATAATTCAAATGAGAGTTCCTCACCTGAAGGCATCACAGTGTTACTCTCACAAGGCACATTTAACCACAGCTGCTGCTGAGGGATTGTTCCCACCATCATCTTTCCTGCAGAAGGCAGGCAGGTGATTCTGAACACAGAAACATGCCACTCCATAGGAAGTCCTAGGAGAAAGAGGCAGAAACATGCTTCAGCAGCCAGCTGCCAGTTCTTCCAGGTGACAAAGCTCACCTGAAGAACACTCAACACCTGCCCCTTGCGGGGCAGCATGGCTTTGCCCACCCCACTCCTAAATGCATGCAAGACAGGACAACCCAGCAAAACCACATTTCCTTCACTCACAACAATTCGCAAGCCCCTTAGTACAAGCTGCCTCTGGAAACAACCAGTGTTTTCACAGCTCCAAGGGTTAAACACATTCCCCCCCAGAAGACACAAAGACCAGATACATGGCAAAGCCACTGGCTCCAGTCCCTTGCTCCAGAGGAACTGCACAGCTCCTGCTGGGAAGTAAAGGGCATCTAAGGGGGCACAAGGAAGTTGTTATCTCCCATTACTGCAAACGTCCAGACACTACAAAGGTCACTCCTTTGTAGGGGAGAACACAGTTCTGCCTACAGCTAAGAAAGTCAGTGGCAAACTAAAGGCTCTCTCATACACTTCTAACACATATTTTCCCTTGGACAAACACCTTACAAAGCCTCTTCAGCCAAGAACTAGCCATCAGGGTGTTCTCTTTCCTCATTTTTTTTTTCTTTCTTTCTTTCTTTCCAGAGGGAAAGCTGGTCTCATTCTATACCTTCCAACAGAAGCTATATTCACATAACTGCTCTGGCTGATTTAGACTTCCTCAAGCAAATGATTTTAGACTTCAGCTGAAATGCTCTCGCTGCTGCCCACGGGCAGAGGCACACAACCAGAGACCACCACCTGGAGTCCAGGTCACTCTGCTGACATGGGAACCTCAACCGCTAGCAGGAGAAATAGCGTATCCTGTCACAGTCACTCAGCACAGATAATATCACGCCTAGGGCTCGCCCCCGCGACACCTCCTCAGGCCCCTGGCTGCACAAACGGTCACAAAGAGAAAAGCACAGAAGGAAAACCACACAACTTCAGTAACAATGACTTAGGAGAAGAACCAGAGTTCTCCAAGGTACGTGACACCCAAGAACAATAAGGCATATTCATTCTCTGAATAACAGGTAACAGCTGATTTCTCCTCCTTGCTTGTGTCTAGCCAGGCTCTACCACACAGGGCTCAATGCTGAGGGAAAAACAGGTAGAACAGAATTTGGCAGCCTCGAGGTTAAGCCTTCCCTCCTCAAAGCAAGGAAAATAATAAAGATTATAATCCTATATACATATGTATGTATGTATGTATAGATACACATATATACCCAGCCACACATATTTTTATTTAATATTTATATCTGTGTACACATATATATTATTTATAAACATAATAAAGCCATCTAAGGCCTGAACCAAACACACAAATCACTACCTTCTTTAAGCACCAGAAAAAGACAAGCCCACATAGGACACGAAATAAAAGACAGAAAAGAAACTCACAGGCACCCACTTAAATAACATCCGGCTACAGTAATGCTCAGGAACTAGGTCTCACAACCAATTCTCAGCTGCACACTTCCTCACCAGGCAGGAGGCAGCAGTCAGGGGACAGAGTTTGTCAGCTGATACAAAGAGGGAGTCTGGCAAATACTTCTGCTTCAGGAACAGAAACTGCAGGTGGTTTCTAAGGTTTCTTCCTAGTCTTTTTGAAAGCAAACAGAAAACACTGGAAGAATTCTTCAGTCTTTCTTCAACCAAATCCCTTCTTCTCAACTCTTATCCTCCCACACCAAGCTGGTACCATCGCTATTGGACCATCTCCCCTTTTGTGTTAGGTACACCCAAACTTCCTACAACAGAAATGATGTCCTTCACAGAACACAGCATGTTTGCTCTCAATATACTACCAAAATCAAGCACAAAATATTGGGGAGGGGGGAAGATGGCAAATGCAAATCTATTCCTGTAAAAAAGCATTCTCATTCAGTACTTGCTCACATTTCAGAAGGTAAAATTCAAGAAGGCAAAACATCTCTGTGTCCTCCAGGTCAACTTTTAGCACAACGTTAGTTTCAGTGGAGCTGTCTTCAGGCACAACTTGCCAGCAGCAGTCTTCCAGCAGACACAAAGTACAACTCAACCTTCCCAGTGTGACCTTCAGGGATAACTACCGCTTAAATACCTGGCTACAGTAACAACACCTGCTCTTGAACAGAAGCACATCCTGCTCCAGGTTTAGGAGAGCACTCACCATCTGCGAGAATGCTGTCTTGTCCTTTCTCAAACCCAAACACAGCTATGCTTAGATGCCTCCATCTCCAACAGCAACACCCACCTCGATGAGAGGGTGACGCTCTGCCTTTACAACTGGGGTTTCGCCAAAGGCCTGGGAGAAAGCAATAAGGACAGCGGTGTCGAGGAATGCTGGAAACACCCGGGAAACCCGGGCCCTGACCCGTGAGTCCCCTGACAACGCTCCCCCCGCCAGGCCGCGCTCCCGGCCTGCTCCTCGGCCCGGCGAGGACAGCGCCCGCTCGGGGCCGCCCCTTCCCTTTCCCCCTCACACCCGCCGCAAGAACGGCAGCTCCCACACGAGGTGTCTCGCTCCACACACACTTCCCTCCGCCGAGGCCCTGCTCTGTCCCCAGCCCTCTGTCCCCGGCCCCGCACACGGCAGCTCCTCAGCCTCCAGCACCGGCAGCTGCAGCACCCCCAGCCCCACCCCCCACTCCGGAAGTGACGCCTCCAGCCCCAAAGTCCCGCCCACCCCACGCTCCCCCATTGGCTCCTGGCTGGTGGGGCGGGGCCTCCTGGGGTGGGGCCGGCCGGTGGGGCGGGGGTGGCAGTGCGCATGCGGGGGAGGTGGGGCGGGGCCTGAGGGGCGGGGCTGGGTCGGAGCATGCGCGCTGGCGTGGAGGCGGGGCGGAGGGGTGGGGGCGGGGCGGGGCGGGCGGTGTCCTGCTGCACCGCAGGACGGTGTGGGAATAAGGAGAATAGCCCTGAAAAGACAAAGTCCTCCTGGTGATGCCGGATGTGTCCGCAGGAAAGCTGCAGCCCCTACGCGAAGGCTGCAGTGAGGACATGCCTGCTGTGGCAGCGGGGGTGGTTCGGGGGAGCACCGCGTCTGTCCCCACAAGCTGCGTCCGGACTCTCCTCCCCTCCGCTCCTGCTCTGCTTTGAGTGTTGGAGCACCGCAGAGGGAAGGGACCAGCCCGTGGTGACCGCTGGCTGCCACCCTCGCAGGAAAGGGGTGTGAGATCACACCCTGACTGTGGCCAGGGGAGCTGAGCTCTGCTAATGGACATGGGACCCATGGTCTCACCCGTCTGTACCCACCCGAGCCTAACTCTGCCCCGAACACAGTGGGGGATCATTCATAGTTTTAAGGATTTTATTTGTTTTCTTTTAGATTCCCCTGTCATCCCTGGGGAGGACTCTTGGTGACAGAGATCCTCAGCACTGCAACTGCACTTGGCAGTGATAAGCAGTGAAGAGCTGTGATTCCTGAGGGGCAAAAGGATTCACTGTGTCTTTGGTGCAGAGGGAGGAGAGCTGGCCTGTCCATCCCTCTTCTTCCCAGCTGCCCTGTGCCCCCAAAGTGGAGGACACTTGCACTCATGTTACCCTAAAAAGAAACAACACTGCTGAGAGCAGAGGAATCTAGTCCTAAAGTGTAGATCTCCAAACTCAGCAGCCCTTTTCAGAGCACCTGAGGGGGGTCTCAGCCCTCCCCTTCTAGCCAGGAACACATCAGGCTCATTCCAGCTGCCCACATCCAGCTGCCCAGAGCCCTGCTGATCTTTATAGAGGAGCTACACTTGCACAGAGCTGTCTCTCAGCAGTGCTGCCAGGTTGCCAGGAGCCCCGTCCATCCCAGAAGTCCCACCTGGGAACAGTGGCCCAGCTGAAGCTGTGATTTTATTTGTCCTTTGCACTCCCTCCTCCTGGGAAATGTTCACTGAGGTAGACTAAAATAATCCCCTATGGTCTCTCCCTAAACAGTGGAGAGAGGCTGGTTCCAGCATTGTAATTTGTCTCATCGGAGGAGGGTTATCTACAAGAGGTGGAAACATCTCACTCTGGAAGCCCCTATTCCCATCTCTTTACTGGGCAGGACACCTAGACTCGGACAAGAGGGGAGTTCATTTTCCCATGGTTCACATATTGATTCAGAGGAGCCAATCTGGGCATCTGATGTTAGGTTAGAAGCCCCTGGGGTGGAGTGGGATTCCACAACACACACACACAGGAGGTGGGATTCCCCTTGCCCAAGCTGAAGTGTGCACAACAGAGATGCCTGCATGAGAGCTCCTTCTCTAAGCTCCCAGTATAATCCCTGGTGATGGAGGCTGGGAGTCAGTTGCTCACACACAAACACCTGGTGACATTTGAAGAGACAGAGGTGATCCAAGGCATGGGCCAATGTCTGTTTGCTCTGATGGAGCAACTGGGAGACCTGCATCCTTCTAGAGCATGAGGTGAGGGGCCAGATGGGGAATTTCCTTGGCCATCTGAAATGACCCTAAATGCCTGCTACAACTACAGCTCCACTCACTAGGAAGGGCAGACACAGGCACATCTCCACATTGCAGACCACTGATGTAATTCAGTGCAGACACTTGATTTCATGACATAAAAATAGACTTGCAGAGCCATGCCAGGTGCCTGGGGGGTCCCATACAACTGCATGCTTCTAGTAGATGCTGCATGGGAAACCCTTCAGGAAAACCATGCCCTTTTGAAGTGGTTGCTGGGCATGTGCCCCAGGGCATCTTGGAGTTCCTACCTGTGCCCACACAAAGGAATCCCACCACTTCCTTTAGGCATAGTCCAGCCCATCTACCTCCAAGCGTGCTGCATAGATGGGAGGCACAGCACACCATGGTCTCAGCTACATGCCTACACTCTCAAACCCTTCTAATTCTCCTCTCCCTAGCTGACTGTGCTATTCGTGCCCATAGGGTAGCTGGATGGCAGGCTGCCCAGGCCCAGGGACCTTCTCAGTGGCACCTGGTCCTTTCTGGAGATCAGTTCACCTCTGTCCCTGGCCCCAAGGTGCTGCAGAATCAGCTTGGGCAGCAAACCCCTCTCCTACCATTTCTGCATAGCCTAGCTCTGTTTCTCCCTGCCCTTGGGTACTGCAGGGTTTACTCTCTTAGTGGCAAACTCATTTCACCATTACATCTGCTATCTATGCCAGCATGTCTCTGCTCTCAATCAAAGCCTTTGCATACATTGGGTCCTTGGTAGCAGGTTTCCCCAGGACAAACCTTGGGGCCTCGAGAAACTTGGGGATTTGGCCAACAGAAGCCTCATAAAGTTGTACAAGGAGAAGTGGCAAGTCCTGCATCGGGGAGGCAGAACAACACATGCATCTGGATGGGCTGGGTCCTGACCGGCAGAGGAGAAGGACCTGGATGTTATGAAGGAGGCCATGTGAGCCAGTGGTGCATGCTCACCACAAATGGGGCCAGCTGCATACGGGGCCACATTAGGAAGAGAGCAGCCACCCAGACAAAGGCAGTTATTATCCCCCTTGACTCAGCACTGGTGTGACCACATCTGGAACAGTGTGTCCCAGTGTGGGATGCCCAGTGCTGGAGGAAAGGGGAGGAACTGGAGAGGCTCCAGAGGAGGTCTGCCAAGAGGGCATTGGGGCCTAAGTGCATGGCCTGTATGGAGAGGCTGAGGGAGCTGCACTGCTTTAGCCTGGTGAAGGAGAGGCTAACGGCAGTAGAGGAAGAGCCTGTGACTGCTCAAAGGGTGGTTTCAGAGATGGTGGCACTCTTCTTGGGAGTGGGAAACAGCAGGAGAAGGGGAAAGAGCCACATACTGCAGCTAGAGAGGTTCCGACATGACCTTAGGAGGAGGAAATGTCACTCCAAGAGTAGTGCGGTGGTGCTACAAGCCACCCGGAGGGAGCCTGTGATCAGCCCCTGGCTTTGTGTTTCAAGGAAAAGCAAGTGAGGACAGAGAGACGTCAGCAGAGGTGGGGAGATTCCAGGGTGACAGCAAGGTGGGGAAGCAGGCTCAGTGTCTACAGTCTGCAGGGAAACAGGCACAGGTGTGGGACACTGTAGGACAGCTTGTGGTGGAGGCAGCCAAGGGCACTGCCAAGGCTCAAAGCCTCCAACACAACTGAGGTCTTTGTCCTCTTCCCTATGGCTGCTGTCTCTGCCACCAAGGCCTCAGAAAAGACACCGTGTCCTTAAAACACAGTGCTGCCTTGCTGCCTCGTCGTCCCCAGGGAGCCCAGGAGGTGCCGTTTCATTGCCCTGCACTCGGCGTTGCACATCTTCTCACTGCCCCTGCAAAGAGCCCTGAGCAAAGCATTACGGAAAGCATCACCCTACCCAGGGGCTGGCGGTCAGTGCCTGGCTGATTTGCTTGATAAAACACATCAAGGTTTACCTGGCATCAGAGCCACCTAAACGTTTCCTTTGCCTTCCTGCAATCAGGGCCTCCAACTCGCTGCTCTCATCAGCCCCCAGGGAGGCTTTGTGCATAATGGCCCTCAGTAGGGCTTCAAAAGAAACTTTGGGATTTACTTCTGACTTTGACTTCTTGAGAGGTTTGTTCCATCTCCTCTCAGTAGCTCAGACTCATAAGACTCAGCACCAAATACACCGGAGGGGCCATCACAATGTCAAAACCTCTAACAAACCATGCCACTCCCCATAACTTTCCTAGTTCTTCAATCCTTGGGGGGCTCACTGGAGACATTTCAGGAGTGTATTTACAAGAGCACGATTTCAATGAGCACCTAAACAAAAAAAGGATTTTTCTTTTTTTAAATTTCCTTAATTTTTCAACTTACAGAATAAGTCAGATCCACATTCTTCAACTGACGTTGACCCAGAAGGTCTCCTAATGAAGTCCTGATGTGTAAGAAGAGTAGAATTTTTGGTAGCAGACGTGGGTGGACAACCTTCCTCCTCACCTCCCCAACTCTGCCCTTTCTCTCTTCAGCCACTGGGGACTTAACGTCACTCTTGTTAAAAAATAAAAAACTTTTTTCCACTCAAGTCAGTAGCTGAATGGTACAGCTCCTATGCACCAATTCCCACCTCCTTTCCTTAGAGAACTAGCTGCAGACACAGCAGGATTTGTCTTAATTACAAATAAACACAAATAAAACGTGATACAGTTTATTAAAAAAAATACACTTCTCAACTGCCTGTGAAGTCCAAGCTGCCTCCACTGAGGTCCACTTTCCACAAGGAATAACCTTCCTTGACGTGTTTGACACTGAGAGAGAGAAACACACCTAAGGAGCTGGCGAAAGACAAAATTAGACTCCTGAAAGACGAGGCAAGCTTCAGGCTCCCTGAAGCTCAGAGCAGCAACTGGAAACTTTCACCACATCTGAATGGGTAAAGAGCAAGGGGTGGAGGGAAACTATGGGAAGTGCATACGCCCAGGTAGTCTGGTGCAAAGAGAACTTCAGAAAGGATCAATTTAATGAGGACATGCAAAAAGAAGAGAAAGATGACTGAGATAACACCCAGAGCATAACAGACAGAGCAGCGGTAACACAAATTGAGGGGCAGATCAATATTTCTTCACCTGAGATTCATACTCTTTCTCCAAATTTCCAGGTTCATCATGCAAATAGATTGATGTTAAAATTAGTCCAGCATTTTGAGCTGATGAGAGTGTGTTCGTATTTTTTAAATGTTGAAAATAGTTCTTCACCTTTCCAGGCCGAGCTCACGTGTCTACCCACAAGCATCCAGTGGCACTTGGAGAGGCCCCAGTGTCTCTGAGGTCCCTGCCTGGGCCTGGCAGCTCTCCCAGGGCACCTGTGGGAGACTGGAGGCCCTTGGAGCTGCAGATGGAGGCTGGGCAGAGGGGACCGGGGCACCTACAGCGGCACCAGACATCCATGACCCTGAGACTGCATCCCACCCCACTTCTAAAAATTACTTCTCTTTTCAAACAAAAACATAACACAAAATCTCCTCCCCCACAAAGACGACTGTACGAAAAGGAAACACAGGAAGCATGATAAGAACACAAAGTATCCTAAAAGCTGAAAAGTGTAACAAAACATTTCTTCACCTTAGATCGTTTTCTTAATGACTTGGTTGTTTCATTTTCATTGACAGTTCTAAACAGTTCTCTTATAATACACCCTACACCACCAAAAAAGATATTTTTGTGTCTCACACGGAGCCCAGGGCTCCAAAACCAGTCCCTGCCCAGGGCTGTCCATGCCACCTCTCACTCTTTGCCCAGAGCGAGTCACATGCTGAGGTGTCAAGTTCTTGCAAATGATGGAGGAAAGCAAGGTGATCAGCTCCAATCAAAGGCTCTATTTATTGACGGCCTAATTTGCACACATCTCAACATACCTGTTTAATAGTGACATCTTAAAAGAGTCCCTAAACATCTAGCCACACTGCCTTTTCATCCCCTGCATGGTCAATGAAGCGTGACTCCATTTTAGGCAACAATAGGGATGAGACTGCTCTCACCCAATGCCAGATCCCTTCCGCGCAGAGGTTTATCTCTAACCCAGTTGCCTGGTTTTTCCTTTCTAGTCAGGGGAGAGAAATAAGTTTTCTCACTGGTAAGGCTTGAGAGACAACTTCTGGTGACCACCTAATGCTCCAGAAAGGTTCCCGTAGGTTCTGGGTCATTATTCTTGGGCATTTATCCCATAGCTTCTGGGTCCCGTTTACTGACATTTTCTGAACATTTCCATTAGAATTGGGCCTACACCATCAGAAAAGATATTCTGGGCCTCACACAGAGCCCAGCACCACCTAAAACACTCCCTGCCCAGGGATGCCCATGCCATTCCTCCTTGCGCAGAGCATATCACACTGAGATGTTCAGCTCTCCCAAATCACAGTGGAAAGGAGGGTAACGAGCTTCAGGGAAATACTCTGGTTTTGGAAGGCCACATTTGTGCAATCTCAGCATATCTGGGCTACATCTTAAAGCAGTCGCTAAACACCTAGCCATGACCCCTTTTCAGTCCTTGCACGGGCAATGAAGCGTGACTCCATTTTAAGGGGCACAAAAGGGATGAGACTGGTCTCACCCTATGGGAATATCCATACCTATATACACACATACAGGAATTCATCCCAGTACATTTCCTACCGACCCTCTGAATGGAGAAACTTTCTTCTGAGGAACTACTATATTTAAACGGACATTTCCAACTCTTCTTCTGCCTCTCTGGCCTTTCTTCTTCCTCTGCCTAGTCTCTCTCCCCAGAGCTCTCCAGGGAAAGGTTCACTGAACCACAGCGCTGAGGGTGGACGAGACCTCTGGGCACCACCTTGTCCAACCCCGCCGCTCAATGCAGAGAGAACTAGAGGAGGTTGCTCAGCGGCTCGCCCCAACTACGCATTGTCCAAGTGTTGATCGCTGAGTGATACCACTAGTAACTGTCCACCAGCTGGACCTCCGTCCCCTCCCAGAGCCCGGGCACCCTTCTCCACTCGGGACACTGCTGGGCAGAAACCGGAGACCTCAGGCCTGTTTCGGCCCCAGATGTGTCTCCATGTGGACACACGGAGGACAGAGACCCCGTCCCGACCGGGAAGGACACGTCCTCGTGGCCAGGACGTGCCGCTGCCCCACCACCCTGCCGAGAAAAGTCCTTTGCTCTCTGCTGGGTCGCACCAGCCCCCGGCCGGTGGGTTTAGCTCTCGGTCGGACCCGATTTCTGAGGTCAGATGAAATCGCTCCCATCTTCGAGCTCATTTAAACCGTTTGTGAATGTCTTGTGGCCTCTTTTGGTCCGGCTGGAGGGGGTTATTCTGCCTTCAGCTGATCCCCTTCCCTGGGGATGTAAACGAGCAAGACGGGAGGATTTTCCCCAGGAGCTTCCTGCAGGGCCGTTGCTGGACAGCTCACGCGGCTGCTCCTGCCTGGCCGAGCTCTGGGAGCAGCCGGAGTTTGCTGCTTTTTCCCCATTTGAGGAGGCCTCTGCCAGCCCCAGCACAGGGGACAGGGACAGCCGGGCTGTACCACGGCTGGGGAGGGGGGTGACAGCCGGGACGTACCACGGCTGGGGATGGGGGTGACAGCTGGGCTGTACCACGGCTGGGGATGGGGGTGACAGCCGGGCTGTACCACGGCTGGGGATGGGGGTGACAGCTGGGCTGTACCATGGCTGGGGAGGGGGGTGCCCATCAAGGGCATGAAAAACATGAGTGCCTTGGACACCGCAGCAGCAACCCATATGCTGGAGGACATGATGGGATACTGCGCCGCCAAGCCAGAGCACGTAAGCCTCCAGCCCGCTGGCACTGGTCCCCAAACCCAGGGCTATCAAGCACAATTTGAGTCTGGCCGAGGTTTCCCTGTGGCAGCATGCTGGTGCCAACCTGTATCCCTTCCAGCTGCAGCTGACTGTGGCACATATCTATGAGAACCTGCCATGCCTCCAGGAGGCCACAGCTCAGGACATCCTCAAGACCTTCCTTCTCCTCCTGACGTGCCACTACCCAAGTGAGGTGGTCACTGGCCTGCTGAGCTGCTCCCCAACCTGTGACAGGTACACCTGCCATGTTGCCAGCCTGAGTGCAGCAGCCCCAGGGCTGGAGCTGGGCTCCCTCTAAGCCCCACAGAGCCACTGGGTCAGCCAGGCCTGGAAAAGGTCAGCAGGATGCTGACCTGACCCTTTCTGGCTCGGGTTCACAGTGTTGCCATGGCCATGTGGGAGGTGATGGTTTCCCAGTCTTTCGTAGCTGAGAAGGTGCTGCAGGAGCTGCTCTGCGTGCTGCAGGACCGGCCCCTCTGCAAGCCGGGCACCACCATGCAGGACCTCACCTGCCTCCTCCCGCTGACCGTGAGTTGCCCCACAGGCTCACTGGGTGAGGAAGGCCTCCCCGTGCATGCAGCTGTGGCACTAGCGGGGGTTGTCACTGATGCTTTTGCAGGCGACCCGGGCACTGGACGTCATCCTCCTGCAGCACACTTGCAAACAGGAGGTGAAGGCACTCTTCCCCCGCCTCTTCCTGGCCCTCCTGTTCCAGATGTCCTTTAGCCTCATCCATGCGCAAGAGGACATCCCTGCCTTCAGCCACGAAGGCAAACTCATGCCTCCCAGGCCTGTCAGGTACCATGTCCCTCCAGTCCGGCCCCTCTGCCCACGCCAGAGTATGGGGGGACAAACCAGGGCTCTTCTCCCCGGGCAGGATGGTGGTGCAAGCCATGCAGGCACTGCTGTGCTGCACTGGCTACAGGGAGCAGGTCACTGCCATACAGCAGCGAGGTGGCTGGGAGATGATCAGCCGGCCCGAGACCCACCTCACAGGGGTTGCCTTGCTGGCCAGGTAAGCCGCCTGCTCTCCTTGGCCCCTCATCCCACCTTGGGAGCCCCACAGGGTCCTGGTGCAGTTTTCCATCCGTCTTGGCTGCCATGGTGCCTCTCCTGTCCATTGCCAGGCAGATGCAGGGGAACCCTCTGGCCGAGCGTGCCAAGATCTTCTTGAACCTGAGCCTGGCCCTGAGGCACAAGGACAAGTGCCAGGAGATCCCCTCTATGGCCTTCCTCATCGAGGTAGGATGCAGGGATAGGGACAAGGTGGAGGGGTTGTGGACGAGGGAACAATGATGAGGGGATTCAGATGGGGCTGGAGATAAGGGGCTGCGGCCCAGGCTGGGGACTTGGGACCAGGGCCGGGACCAGGGGATGAGGAGGAAGACAAGCGTAGGGGCTAGGGCTGAGGATGCAGGGCTGCCGATGGGGCTGAGACTGGGCCAAGTGGGAGGTGGCAGCAGGGATGCCATATCATGTGCTGGGGTCCTGGTCCTGGGGGTGGCCATGAGTCCTCGTGCCACCCCGGCCCTGTGCCGTTGCAGTTGCTGCGGTGCCCTGATCTGTGTGTGCTGGCCGATGAGGTGGCGCTGAACCTGTGCCAGGAGCGGCTGGGCAATGAGCGCCAGGTCATGCGCTGGCTGGCACTCCGTGGCCTCCTCACCCTCTCCGAAAGACCCTCCACAGTGAGTGAGCACTTGCTGCTGGTGCCTGTGTCCAGGGCATTTCCAGCACCAGTGGAATGAAGAAAATGCTGCGTGTCTCCCTGCAGGCAAGGAAGATGCAGAAGGTGATCCCAGATGTGCTGCAGCGCCTGCAGGATGCCGATGGGGAGATGGACGCCAAGGCGCTGGCGGTGCTGCGCAACGTGCTGCACCACACCAACCCACGGCAAACCAGCCGCCTGGCTGTGCAGCTGGCCCACGACCTCCTGTCCCTCTTCCCCAATGTGAGGACAGTGGCGGGGAGCTGCTAGGAGGCCCTTTGTGGTTCCCCCCAACCACCGCTGCTGAGGTTGCTGTGCTTGCCCTGGCAGGAGGTCAGCACGGTGCGGGAACTGGCCATGCGGCTCTTTGGGGAGCTGCTGGGCCGGGCAGTAGGCGGCGAGAGGCAGCGCATGAAGCAGCTGGCACGCCAGGGGCTGCTGCCCCTCTTCTTCCATCTGAGTGACCCACACCTCGGTGCGGCACAGGCACAGGGCACCGTGGTGAGCTGTGAGGCCACCCCAGTAGGCACCTCAGGCAGTGGCTGTGGGGGGGCTCTGGCCTGGCCGTGGTGCCATCGCCCATCTCCCCACTCCTCCCCAGGCTGCCCAAGCAGCCCTCGTGGAGGCTGCAAAGCTCCTCAGGTGGAAGCAGCTCCGGAAGCTGGCCAAGACGCTGCAGACCTGGCGCATCGGCGAGTGCCTGGTGAGGAGGCCCCAGCAGTGCCAGGCCTGTCCTGGTGGTGCTGGCCCCTGTGCCAGTGGTGCCAGCACCTCTGCTGGTGGAGTCAGCCCCTCTCCCAGCAGTGCCAGCCCTTGTCCCAGCAGTGCTGGCATCTTTTCTGGAGGTGCCGGCCTCTATCCCAGCTGTACCAGGCCCTGCCCCGCAGGTGCCAGCACCTCTCCTGGCAGTGCCAGCCCCCGTCCTGGTGATCCAGCCACTGTCCCTTCTGTGCCAACACCTTTTCCAGTAGTGACACCACCTGTCCTGGCTGTGTTAGCCCCTGTTCCAGTTGTGCCTGTGCCTGTCCTGGGAGGGGAGATGGCCCCAGTGTTGCCAACACCTGTCCTAGAGGGGGACGGGTGTCTCAGGGAGGGGGACAGGCCTGGCAGTGCCAGCACCTGTACCAAGGGTCTCTGCAGCTGCAGGAGGCTGGGCCGGTAGCCAGCGAGTACATGAGCTGCAGCTGCCGGTACCTGGAGGACCCCCGGGCCCCTCTGCGCGAGCAGGCTGTGCGCTTCATTGGTGAGACCCCCCCGCCCAGACACCCACAACCCTCTCCCCAGCCCCGAGGTCCTTCTCCTCAGGCCCCACGTCCCTCTCCCAAGTGCCCATGTTCCTCTCCTCAGTGTCTCTGACCCTCTCCCCAGCACTGGATCCCTCTCCCCAGCCCCTGGGTACCCCTTCCCAGCCCCCAACACTAACTCCTTAATGCTTAGATCCCTCTCCCCAACATCTGGGACCCTCTTCCAAGTCCCTAGGTCCTTGTCCTTAATGCCTGAGTCCTTCCCAGCCCCCATGTCCCTCTCCCAGGTGCCTAGGTCCCTCTCCTCAGAGTCTCTGACCCTCTCCCCAGCACCAGGTCCCTCTCCCCAGCCCCTGGGTCCCCCTCCCCAGCCCCAGGGACCAACTCCTTAATGCTTGGAGCCCTCTCCCCAACACCTGGGACCCTCTTCCCAGTCCCTAGGTCCTTCTCCCCAGCCCTCGAGTCCCTCTCCCCAAAACCCCAGTCCCTCACCCCAGCACTAGGACCCAAATCCCTCTCCCCTGGCTGGATCTCACCTTGTGATCGGCTGTGTGTGCCTAGGGCTTGCTGGGCGGCTCCTGGACTGGCGCGAGGAGAAACTGGAGGAGATGTGCAGCCGTGCGTAGGGCACGCGGGGTTGGCCGGGGCTGGCGGGAGGAGGCCGGGGCTGGAGACGGAGGGAGTTTCTTGGGTATTTGAGGGACGGTGTTTTTGACTATGCAGAGGACACCTAGGCCATGCACCAGGCCGGAGGGCTCTTGCATACCTTTCCTGAAGGGAATCTGGGGGCATTTGGGGGATCACTGAGCCCAGACAGATCCCCTTGTGCCCTGCTCCCCCTTGGCCCTCCCTTGAGCAGGGGCCTGGGGTCTCCGCTGATACAGAGCTTGATTGCTGCTCTCTTTCCTCCCATCTCAGTCCTTCAGCGCTTGGACAATGACAGCAGCCCCACAGTCCGCTGCCTGGGGATATCCACAATCTTCATCCTCCAAGCGCCCCGGAAAGCATCCCCGTCAGGCTTCACCATCCGAGCCCTGTGCGCCCACCCGCGGAGGGCCTGGCAGTGGTGGCACCCAGGCCCAGGTGCCGGTGTGGACTGAGCAGCCCATAATTCGGCATCCCCCAATTGCCAGTCCACTCCCTGCGCAGAGCACGTTCAGCAAAGCAGGTGGCTCTGGGCCATGTCCCACTGGGCTTGCACAAGAATGAAGACACCACAGTCTGCCTGGGAAATCCTGTTGCTGTGTTTGCCCACACCCATATTAAAAAGCTTTGTCTTGTGTTCACCTGGAAGACTGGGCCAGATGGAGCTGGTGAGGGCTGCAGGGTGAGTGCAGGAGGAGGAGCACAGATGCCATGGAGAGGGGGCCGATACAGCTGGAGAGCAGGAGGTGATGGAGGGCATGGGAGTGTGCGTGCTTTGTGGGGCCCTGTGGTGAACCCAAAGGCAAAGCAACTCACAGCCACCTCTGAGGCATCTCAAGGCACATGAATTGCCCTGCAGTCCCATCAGAACACATCTGTGTGCCTTGTAGTACATCCCAGGTCCCTCTGTGCACCTTTTGGAGCTCCTTAGAACCCCAAGAATGGCCTGTTTGAACCCCCACAGAGACTCCCCAAGTCCTGCTCCTCCTGCACAGTTGCCCCTGAGCCACAGGGCTCCCCAGGCCTGCACATGGCACTGGGTCCCATGTCTCCTCTGGCATCTCGCCAGACACCCACAGACGACATGGGGCTCTGGATGTCTCCAGCAGTGTCGCAGCAGACTGGTGCCTTCTCCTCCTCCTCCTCCTCCTCTGGGTCGTAGGGGTTCCCCACAGCTCTCCTGGGACATGGGGTCCTTGGCGAGGTCCATGATGCTTCCTCTGGGGTTCCCCACAAGTTCCTTGGTGCCTCCTCCCCTGGGGTCCCCCCTGTCATGCCCAGAGCCAGGTGTAGCACCAGCCCCCATAAGCACACAGCACCCCTTGGGGATGGACCCCCTCCATCCACCCCAAAAAAACCCTCCCCTGCTGAGGGCCCTGCAGATGTCCCCTCCCCCACAAACAAGCCCCAAAGCCACAAATCCTGCCCAAAAGCCCTTCACAGCCCCCAGACCCTGCCCCAACACCCCAGTTAGCCCCCACATGCCTCCAAGCTCTGCCCCAACACCATCCTCAACTCCAGAACCTCCCCAAACCCTATCCCAAAGCCCCAAACACCCCCAAACTGCCCCCAAACCCTGCCCCAACAGCAGCAAGCTAGTCCTTGAATACACTTTAGTCTCAATTAACACACATGTCACTAGACTCAATTAGAGGAAACATGGGGGCCCAGCCTGGAAGCCCCACACCCTGCACACCTCCCACACCAGCACAGCTGGATGCCGAGGTGCACGGGCCCAAAACACCCCCAAACCCTGCCCCAGCACCCCCAAAACCCTCTCCTAGGATACCATTACACCCCAGGGCCCGCAAATCTTCTCCCAAAGTTCCCAACCCAACCTGCACTGGGGGGAGTTATCCGCTAGTTTTAATGGCCCCTTGATTGTACCAATACGTTAAGGTAGAAAAGGTGTTCTAGTAAATAGTGGCTGTGATCTGTTTCTCCCCTTTGACTCGGACTCCTTTGGCAGAAAAGGGAGTTTACAGCATCTTTTGGTGGACTAGGTTGATTAGTGGGCACCCAGGTGACAAGAAGACTTTTCTCCTTTCCTTTCGAACCATTTCTCAGAACCTTCTGGACATGCAAGACGCCTCCCTAAAGGGGGCTGCTCTGGGATGATTGCACTGGGCACAATGGTTAATGAGGCCATGAAGATACAATTTCCGGCTGCAGAAATGAAAGCCTCAGGAAAAGTTGGAGAGGACACTGAAGGGCTCTGGCGAAGCCCCAGCCCTGCTGCAGGAAACAGCACAGCTTGTAAGCATGTCCTCAGGGAAGGAGAAAAGCATTGCTCCAGCCCATAGGACAACGAGTGCTAGTCAATACTACTTTTCATGACCAAAGTGTTGCAAAAGCAGAAAGGACTGCAGATGTCTTGCTCTTTGGGTAGCAGATTATGGAGCATTTGGCAAGTTAAAACACAAAACCAAAACCTAAAAAAGAAACGCTTTAATGTAGCTTTGAGCAATGAGCTTTGAGGAACGGTTCCACGAGTCACACTTAAAGTTCTGGAGAAGTGCTTTGCACTTCTGAAAGCCTCATGGCCTCAACAGTTCTTTGGGACTGTTTTGCATGGTAACCCTTGGAAGGAGGATAACTGGAAGAGAAGCAGCAAGACCTAGTCATCCAGTCAGTCATTTCAGTCATCTCGGAGGAAGTCTGAAACAGAGGGAAGTAAATTAAGGGCTCTCACTACTTCAGCTGGATAAAAACTGACAGAATGAAGGCTTAAGCAAGCATATATGAAGGCTTGAGAGAGAATACTGAACACTAGAATAATACTGAACCACAATGCAAGTAATATTTTTATGGAAGATGGTAGAGGTAAGTATAAAGGATGCTCCTACCCACCTAACAACCACAGCTTAATTGCTGTATGGAAAGTTTCTAACAAGTTTGCTCCGTAATGCATGATGGCAAGCGATGTGTTCAGACCTTTCCTTTAAGGAAAACTGAAAAGAACATGGTAAGGAGGAAAAGACCATGCCTATATTGAAGAGTATTCATTTAAAAGAAAAATGCCAAGTCCCGGAGATGTCTACTAGTTTTACCGAGTACTGGTATGAATCATTTTTGTGCTTGGCGGGTGCTGCCCTTAAAGACCTGACGGCTTTCCTGGGCTCCTGGACCCTTCAGAGCTCCCTCCCACGGGACCCCCCAGCAGTGCCCTGGAGAGGCCCAAGTCTGCCCCTCTGAAGTCCAAGGTCTGGACTCTGCTCCTGCCCTTCCTCAGTCCCTCCAGGATCCGGGACTCCATTATTTCACGGTCCCTGCTGTAGACAAGGCTGACTCTGCCAGCCCTGCTCAGTTCCTCCCCGTCTCCATCTTCCCGACCCAGGGCAGCATCCCCCTTCTTGGCCCTGCGGCAGGGGCCGGGCCGGGCCGGCGGGGCTGAGGGCGAGGGCCGGGCCGAGGGCCGGGGCGAGCGGGAAGGGGGCCAGCTGCGGGGCGGCTCCGCGGCCGGGCAGGGCCGGGCCGGGGCAGGGCTGGGGGCGGGTCGGGCTGCGGCCGGGGCCGGGCTCCAGGGCGGCGGCGCCAGGCCGGGCCGGGCCCGACAGCAGCGCTCCGCCTGCGCCCCGCCTGCCCCGCCCTCTGCGCTGGCGGGCCAATCAGCTGGCGAGGGCAGGCCGCGGGCCAACGGCAGGGCCGGGGTGAGCCGTGAGCGACACGCAGGCCGCCCAATGGCCGCCGCGCCTGGCCGTGGCGCAGCCCGTCTGCCCGCCCCCCCGCCGGGCCTCGGCCCCGGCCCGGGAGTTTGGTGCTGCCGCGGGCGAAGTCCTGGCTCTGCAGCTGCCCGGCCCGAAGGTCTCGGCCGCGGGGAGGGAGGCGTCGCGGGGCCGTGCTGGTGCCCCGGCGAGGCAGCTGCCGGGCGGGAGCTCTGGGCGCCAAGGCCGGAGGCTTTGGGGCACCGCCGGCTCCGGCGTGCTCGGGGCTGGGGCTCGCCCAGAGGGATCGTCTCTCGGTGCCGAGCCCCGAGGAGCGGTTTGTCCTGGACGTGCAGGTCCAGCCCCACCGCGGTGTCCGCGGGGCACCCGCTGGGGGATGGCTGTGGTGGTGGTGGGTGTCAAGGAGGTTGGTGTGGTGGGTCACAAGGATGGCTGAAGGGCTGGAGCGTCTCCCGTCGGAGAGAGGCTGAGGGAGCCGGGAGTGTTTCGCCTGGAAACCAGAGTGGTGGTGGGATGTTTTCCGGGTGTCCAAACAGGTGATGTAGGGAGGGTGTGAGGGGGACGGAGACCGTGGTTCGGAGTGGTTGTCAGTGGTGTGGAGTGAGAGGAGGAGAGGGAATGGGCACCAAGTGGCCAAGCAGGAAATTCCACCTTGTTCACTGTGAGGGTGGTCAGAGAGTGGAGCAGGTTCCCCGAGTGTCTGTGGGGTCTCGACTGTGTGAGATACTGCAAACCGTCCTGGCCTGGTCCTGGGCAACCTGCTGTAGGTGCCCCTGGTTGAGCAGGGGGTGGGAGAAGGGGATCTCCAGAGGTCCCTGCCAACATCATCTATTCTGTCACTCTGTGAAAACAACAAAACTCTTATCCAAAATAAGCATTCAAAGAAAAAAGTGAAGTAGCCGAAGAGTTGCTAGCAGTAGGTAGATTGGCTAAGTTGTTTTCAGTGCTTGTGGACGGGGGGAGGGAAAAGAAATAGGATTTTCAATTCCAAGCTCTGTTGTCTTCATATCATGCTCATTAAGAAGAAAGAGAAAAAACTCATGAGTTGGGCTTTCAGGATGGAGGCAGCTGTGATGTTGCTGCTGGGAGGTGGAAGGACTACAGGGGAGGGGCCTGGAGGCAGCAGCCCCCTCATCTGCCTCCTGCAGCAGAATTTATCCACGTGCTGGTGACCAGGACTTCCCTGGGGAAAGGCTCTCGCCCTCTCTGCTAAGTGGGAGAGCCTGGGAAAAGGAGTTTCTGAGCTGAGATGCCGAGCACTGAGTGCTGGGGGCTCTCGCTTGGTCTGGTAGAAGAACTGGACACATTGGGAGGGTGGTTTTCTTTCTTTTGAGAGAACAATTTCCTCGTGAGCAAGCAAAGACTAGTCCTAGACTAGAAGTGCTTAGGAAGGATGTCCATGAGTCTGTTTGGCACCTTCCTTAGTCCTGGCATTTCTGTTTCTGTGTGGCCAGATGCAAGGGCCCTTGCCTTTTCCTCCTTTGGACACCTCATCTGATAGTGGTGGACCTTTTTCTCTGCAGGGCCATGTTGGCCAAATCCTTGGCTCCCAGCAATCAATGCGCTGCCATCAGTTCCTGCCTCCAGTCCCACCTCTCTCAGTGTGCCCTTGTATGAGAGATGCTCCAGAGCCGTAGTCATCTTTATGGCCCTTTCCTGGAGTCTGTGCAGCAGGCCCATGTCTTTCTTGTACAGGAGAGCCCACATTTGGACACAGCCCTCCAGGTGCGGCCTCACCAGTGCTGAGCAGGAGGGAAGGAGCTCTTTTCTTGACCTGCTGGCAAGGCTCTTGCTACTGCAGCCCAGGATACTGTTGGCCTCCTTTGCCATGAGGGTGTATTGCTGGCTGATGACCAACTTGTCCAATAGGACCCGCAGGTGCTTCTCTGGAAAGCTGCTCCTCAGCCGGTCAGTCCCCAGCCTGTTGTGGTGCATGGGGATATTTCTTCCCATGTGCAGGACTTGGCATTACCCTTTGCTGACCTTCATGAGGTTCCTGTCTGCCCATTTCTCAGGTCCCTCTGAGTGACGGCACAATCATGTGCTGAATCAGCCACTCCTCCCAATTTTCTGTCATCCACCAGCTTGCCTCGGATTCCTTTGGCCCCATCATCCAGGTCATGAATGAAGATCTTAACCAAGGTTTGCTACATTGCTCCCAGGATCCTTCCTGGACTGCCTCCATTCGGCTGTGCTCCCACACAAACCCAAGAGGTACCTGAAGGCAGAATTAGTCCACGTCCTGCTCTAATGAATGATGTGACTGGGATTTTATGGCATCGCCTTCCTCTGGTTTTCCTAGTCCTTGCAAAGGATGTCTGCTCTTGCCCCTCCCTCACTCCCAAACTAGACGCAAGGGCGCACAACACGTGTCTTCAGGAGAGTGTTCCAAATGCACCTCAGGCTCCGAGGAAAGTGTCTTGCCATCTTGGGCACATAGGAAAGAACTATCACTGCTACAAAATGCTGGAAATGTCTTGCAATGTCATAAATGTAGGGAGATGACATGGGATGAAGAAGAAAGCTAGGAATTTGTTCCACACTACCGTAGCCCCAAAGAAAGTAAACATCTCCCTGGCCACCGGCAAGGAGGTCACAGGTTGCTCCTTGCTGACAGATGTGCAAGAGTGCCACTCAGCAGACTCACACCCAGTCCCCAAACGAGAGACACGGGCAGTCCCTGGAGGAGAATCAGCCTGGTTGTGAGGTAAATGTGGACCAGGCAGCAGTCGTGTATGTTATGGGTAGCGGGCTGGGGAGGGCTCTGGGGAAGGAGGTGCAAAGGCCAGAGGGGGAAATGCTGAGCTGTGGGTCTGTCCAAGTGCTGTGTGGGGCTGGTGTGTGCACATCAGCAGAGCGGCTTAGGCAAGAGCAATGCAGGCCTGAGCCCCTTGTGGCTAGTTGTAGGGGTCAGAAGGGATTGCTTGTTGGAGCACATCACAAGGCAGCTACAGGCACCGCTCCTGTGCGTGAGGCTCCTGCCTGCCCTTTTTGGGAAGGCAGGTACTGGGACGCCCGGCACAGACGCTCACTGCGAGCTCGCTGGGAAAGGTCAGCACTTTCTCTCCAGTTATGGCCAGAGGAGGAAGGCAGCTTTTCCCTGCCAGCAGGGTAGTGCGAGCACTGTGCATGCAACTGCAGAGACATTAGTTAAATGTAAAAACAGAAGCTGCCCCCCAAAGCGCTGTGTGTTCTGCTGCAGCCTGCCTGTTGCCTTGGGAGTGGCCTTCCAGGTGGAAAGTAGAGGGCAGCCGGGAGAGTAAATGCAAAGCAGGCAAAGTAAGAGCTGGTCAAGGCCACCCCTTTCTCTGTCCCTCTTAGGATCACTTGAGTGAGCTTTAATTCTGGAGGTGTTTGAGAAGGAGGCATTTTGAATAGTCCTGCAGACTTAGGAAACTCTCACCTTCAAAAACCAAGAAGCCAACTTGCCCTCTTTTCTCTCTTCTTCAGATGATTATTTAGCTTCATTTGGAAGGGTACTTATTTATATGCTCTTCTAGGACTGACTTTTTTGTGTGTTTTAACCTCCTCACAGCTTAGGCACTAGACTTATTCATTGATGATTAATAATCGCAGAGAAGTTTTAATGCCCTGTTGTCTAATAAGGCAAGAGAGAGAAAAATTTTGGAAGAGTTTCTTTAAAATGCAGCTCTTAACCCTCTGGCATCCAAACAGAAAGCAGGTGAAGATCTTCTCCAATTCCAACTTTAAATGCATTTTGAACCAAGGAGGAGCTCCCTGGGAAGCACAACCCCATGAGAAGCCTGTAACAGCCCCCCATCCCGCGTGGGGACCAGGCCAGGGCAGCATCTCCCACGGGGCGGGCTGCGACGGGGGTCGAGTGGGGCTGCGGTGCCCCCCATCAGGGGGTCCCGGCCTCCCCCCACAGAGGCGTCCCGGGAGGATGGTGGCAGCAGGGCTGAGGTCGGGTGCCCTTGGGGAGGGGTCTCTGCCCATTTTGGAGGCTGGACAGCATGGGGAACCCCTGTCCTGTCCCCGAGGGGAGGCGCTGGGTCCCCCTGGGCCCGTGGTTCAGCCCGGCCCCGATTCCATCCCGGTGCGGCAGTTATCGCCGTGGGAACGCGGATGCAGCGGGCTCCAGACGTGTTGCCCGGCACTGCGTGGGGCAGCAGGAGGATCTGGGCTCTCCCCGGAGAAGGCACTGCGCGGGGCAGCAGGAGGATCTGGGCTCTCCCCGGAGCAGGCACTGCGCGGGGCAGCAGGAGGATCTGGGCTCTCCCCAGAGCAGGCACAGGATCCCACCGCCCCTCGGCGCGAGCTATGGGGAGGCGAGTCAGAGTGCAGAGTTGGGTGCCGCAGCCGCAGCAGGTAGGAGGCGCTGGGTGGGATGGGAGGCAGGTCAGGGCCATGGGGCTGGGGGCCGGGGTCGGTCCTCACAGTGTCCCCAGACCCCCGAGGGGGTGGTAGGCAGGGACCAAAGTGGTACCTTGGATGGTGTTGCCACGACAGCCGTCCCGTGCTGGGTCCCCACAGCTCTTCAGAGCTGACAGCCACAGACATCTCCTCCCTGTCCCCTCCCCATCCCCATCCCCATCCTGGGAGAGCTCTCGGGGAAGGGTTTTTACCCTCCTGCTGGCCAGGGTCCCTGTGGCACACACACAAAGCTGATGCTCTTTCAAATCCAAACAGCCCCTTTGGGTCCAGGCAAGTGGCAAGGGTACCCTTAGGGCAGGAGCTGTCTGTATCAAAAGAGGAAGAGCTTTTCCTTCAGTCCTAAAATCCCAGAAACTGCCTGGCCTCAGGCACACAAAGCCTCTGGGTGACAACAAGGCTGACACAATGGTGAAGGGGTGGGGGGTGCAGACCACTGCCAAGAGCCCTGGCACAAGTTGCAGCCCCCAGGGCTGGGACAGCACGGGGGCTAGAGCTCCAGGCACACAGTCCCTCGCATGGCACCAGCCCCTTCGGGGGGCTGGGGGTCACGGGACAGGGTTCCCTCCCTGGTGGCTGCACACTTGGGGCTGACAGCTCCATTGCGCAAGGGGCTCTTGTCCTGCTCACCTGGATCAGTGCGTCCCCTGTCCTTGAGCAAGGCCACCGCACATGCACAGAGCAAGGCCACAGCCGAGGCATGGGGACACTCAGTTCTGCCCTGTGCCGTTTCCCAGCAGGGCATCGTGAGACGGTTTCTCACCTTCGTGGGGACCATCCTGTGGAACTTGTGGCTGTGGTGTTTTATCCAACTGAAGACGTGGGGGAGAGGCGAGCAGCAAGGCAGCCGAGGAAGAAGGCGGCTCCAGTGTACTCAACTGGGTAAGAACCTCGTGGCCAGAAGTACCCTCAGCTTCTGGCAGCGGAGGCAATGGGGAAGGTGCCCTCCAGGTTCCTGACACAGGGTCTGGGGTCAGACTGTGGCATGGCCCTTGGGGACACGGGCCTGTTCCATTGTATCGAACATGGCCCTGCTCCTCCCACAAGGACAGACCCTTGTGGGGAAAGCCAGGTGTGGCAGCTGGGAGCCATGGCAGCCTCATCACATAGCACCCTGGTGTGTCTTGCAGGAGCCACATCCGACCGCCGTGTGCAGCCCCTCATCAACGGTCAAAGACCTGCTCTCTCCTACAAGAAAGGGACAGGCTCCTTCGTGGCACAAGTCATCTCCGCCTTGGTGAGTGCCGGCCTCGTGTGGGCTCTGGTGCCCCACCAGTGTCGTATCACTGATGCCAGCTCACTTGGTTTCCCACAGACCTGGGCTCCTGCCTCTGCTCAGAGGCGAAAACGGACACAGGCTTTTGGCATGCTGTGGCGAAGACCGCCAGATACCCGTGTTCCCTGTGAGGTAGGGGAAAAGGCTGTTTTGTGCCCTTGTTCCTCCATCTTGGGGCCTTGGTGCCATCTGTGCCTCAGTTTCCCCATGCTGGATCTAGCACTGGCCCACTGGCAGCCTGTGGGCTAAGTCAGAGGAGAGGCAAGCTGTAGGCTCTGCAAGCAGCAGGGTTTGAGAGAAAGGTGCTGGTCGAAGGCCAGGCGAGAGTGGGGCTCCTTGGGGTGTCTCCAGGGAGTTCATCTTGGGGCAGTGGTGGTATCGGAGAGGAGGGGGACAATGCAGTGTAACAGTCTGAGAAGAGCGTGGGCAAAGGGGCTCTCTCTGGAGCCGTCATGGGCAGGAAAGAGCAGGCTCTGCCCAGGCATGTGTGGGATGAGGACTGTACTGCTGAAGGCCCGTTGGAGCAGGACAGGGACCAGGAGGAGATGGGGAGCAGGCTGAAGATTGTGAGGAGGCTGGAGAGTGGGATGAGGTGCTGAGGGCAGCCTGACAGCAGCAGTTAGGGACAATCTCCCCCCTCTGGTGCAGCAGGGGAGGCTGGGGTGAGGGCAGCCCCCTGGGGCAGGACAGGCTGCTTGTCCGTGGAGTCAGGGGAGGAGAGCCCAGGCATGCACAGCGTGATGTGGGGTATAAGTACAAAACTAGGAGCTCAGGAAATATGTGTCTCTTCCTAAAAAGTCCTGAATCGTCCCTCACAAAGGAACCTTTTGGGTGGGTGGCTCAACACCATTGCATTGAAAGTGGAAATAAGGTGGGTGCTTTCACTGGAAGGGAAAAGGGGGCTGAGGGAGCAGCTGCCTGTGTCTGTGGGAAGGCCTGGGGCTGCCGTGGGGCAGCATGCAGAGCACCGGGGCCCCTTGTGAGAAGCTGTGTGGGATGAGAGGGCTGTCATGGGACAGCATGTGGAGTGAGAGCTGTGTGGTGCCGCCTGGGGAATGAGAGGGTTGTGGGCGTTGCCAGGGCTGCCATGCTGTCCCCTTAGGGCAGCATGTCCTGCAACCCCCGCATGTGGGGCCCTGCTTGGAGGGAGCCCTATCCCTCTGCCTCCCCACATCCCCCTTTGCTCAGGGTGGGGAACCGTGTGTCATTGCAGTCCCTGACAGCGAGCAGCGAGACGCCGAAGCCCAGGAGGACAACAGGCCGATGGGGAAACCTGGGGGGTACCATGGTGTTGAGCACCAAAGCGCTGCCTCATCCCGTCTGTGTAAGAGGAGCACTCTGGGGCCAGGCTCAGTGGCAGCATGTGCCACTGTGCTGAGGAAGGGCTGTGGGAGTAGTGAAATGGGAGGGTTTGTGGGCCAAGGAGAGCCCTGAGGGGAGAGTGTGGGTACCTAGCCGCACGGGGCGGGAGGCCCAGTGCTGGGCGCTGCAGAAAATGGGAGAAAGTGGTGAGTGTGTGCCCACTTGTGGAACTAAAGGGAGGGTTAAGTCAGGCTGTTCTGTGTGTGGAGCAAAGGAGTGGGCTCAATCAGGGTGCTTGAGGGTGAAGCCTGGCCAGTGCTTTGGGGCAGTGAGCAGGTGTATTTCCAGCCTTCCCCATGTGCCGAGAGTGTAATTCTCTTGCTCCTGTGAAAGTGCCACAGAAGGCTACTTCTGACTGACTGACCTGACAGTTTCTCCTTTTGCAGAGTGTGGAGCCATGCAGGCTGTGGCTCCCAGTCCACCAAGCCAGCGTGAAGAACGTAAGCGCTGCTCACAGCTTCCCGAGTGCTCAGCTCGGGCCTGCTCTCCTGCCAGGCAGAGACTGTCCAGAGCTTGTCTCTGCAGAGACGGTGGCCCTGGGGGACACGTGTGGGGCACCGAGCTGTCGCTGCTTGAAGCGACATTGTGTCTACGTAAGAGGAGCGGGCTAGGGGAACAAGGCATCAGGACAGCTGGTTCCCCGCTGCAAAGGAGGAAGAGTTTGGGGAGGGGAGGGGAGGGAGGCACTGGGGGTGGGGGGTGGGGGTGATGGACATGTGAGCCCCAGCCATGTGGGGTGGGAGGAATGGTAGTGGGTGTTGGTGGAAGACGGGGGGTTACTGATAGGTCTGGACGCAATCCTAGAGCAAAGGTTTTCGGGATGGTCTCACCCCTGCTGCTTTGGTTGGTGAGCAGGTTTTGTGCAGCCTTCCCCATGGGCAGAGGTCAATAGGTAATAGAAAGGCAGGGTTTCACTCCCTTCTCGCCTGCTGGCAAGCAGCCCACTGGCACGCCAGGGATGAATGTGCCCAGGCAAGTCTTTCAGAAATCCAGGGTCAGGGGAGGTTTCCCCAGAGGTGGGTGGGAAGGGGGATGTTATGTGCAGGGTGTTGGTCCCGTGCCTCGTTCGTGTGCAGTGCAGGGGTAGGTAAAAGCCTTTATTTTGATGGGGCCTGCCAGAGAGACTCAAGGAAGACGAGGGACATGACCATGTGCCCCAGACCAGCAGCTTTGCCGAGTCGAGCCAGGATCCCAGAGCCGACTGCAGAGTGGACAAGGAGCCCTGAGCCAAAGGCCTGCTCGCCCGAGCCGATCGTCGTTGACGACGCACGAGGGACAGGCGACACTTGGGACACCATTTGGTGCTGGACCCAGGACATGAGCCAGAGCCTGGAGAAGCCTTCAGCCTCGCTTCAGGTGAAGGGGTTCGCCTGTCTGGATGGGACAAGTGACGGGCAGCAGTGTGTGGAAGGGATTGGGACATAGAGGAAAGGCCAGGCTCCAGCAGCCCGAAGCAGGAGGGCTGGGAGGTGAGAGCGGGGCTGCCTTGAGCGCAGCACCACCGATGGCCCCTTTGTCCCTGGAAGCACTTGATGGCCAGGAGGGGTGTTGCCTGGAGGAGTAGGGGCGGGGGGCTGCTAAGGGCACTGGGGCACGTTGGTGTGCGGTGGGCAAGCAGGCGGTGCTGGAAGTGTTGGTGGGTGGCAGGCAGCAGGAGGAGGGAGCGGCAGTGTCGGCGGGGGCATGGGTGCCATGGTGGGAGGAGGTAGGCGGGAGCCAGGCTGGTTGTGTGGGTGTGTGGGGAGAGGAGGGCGAGTGGGTTGTGGGTAGGTGGGCCCGATGGGTGGGCCGGGGTGGCGGTGATGGTGCCAGGAACAGTTTACTGGCACCTGCGAGGGCGCTCGGCACCGAGGGGAAGACACTTGCATGCGGTGGGAAGGTGCAGGGCAAAAGCTGCCAAGTTGGTGTGGAGCGAAGGGAAGAGAGAGAGGCTGTAGTTGGCGTGGGAGCAGAGGGGTGGGCTGGCTGTGGTGCGTGCTCCCTTGTGGGCCCTTGCGAAGGGAGTGAGGCGAGGTGGGAGGCTGCTGAGCAGAGGGGCTCTGTTGCTGCTTGGTAGCATGTTGGCCAGGAGTAGGGCTGGCGTGCTGCGTTGGGCTGCAAATGCCTCCATTCCTTTGTCAGGCTGTGGAGAGGGCCAGCAGGGCTGCCTCGGAGCCCGGGAGAGAGCAGGAGGCGGCGAGCAGCAGCGGCGGCATGGGTGCTCAGGTATGAGCTAAGGAGGGAGCTGAGGCGCGAGAGGTTGTGAGGAAGGGCTTTGTTGGGGCTCTGTTGGTGGGCAGAGGAGGTGGTCTGCTGGGGGAGGGCGGTGTGAGGTTGAGCTGCTGCCCCCGAAAATGCTCCTGAGCAGAGCAGCCATGGTGCGAGTAGAGCAGCCATGGTGCGGGCAGAGAAGGAGACCATCTTTGCTTCTCTCCGGGCCCCACCAACCTTACCCACCCTTCCTGCGCTTGCCCACTGGCTCCCCGAGACGGCAGCTTGGCCACAGGCTTGGGGCAGGCGTGTGGTGCATGCAGGCCTTCCTGAAAGGAGCAGCTGCCTTTGCAGCTGGGGCCTGGACGCGCAGCTGGGGCCCCCGTTAGGCACTCTGGGGAAAGGTGGCGCAAAGGCTGTGCGCCAGCGTGGTCTTCAGCCCCACGTGCTGCCAGCCAGCTGCCCTGTGATGCAGGGAGCCCCTCAGGCAAGGCATCTGTTGTGCTCGCAAGGCTTTGCGGGAGGGCTACTTGGGAGCAGGCAGGTGGCAGAGGCCCGAGGCGAGGGCCTAGCAGGGAGGTGGATGGGAGCCCTTTGTGGTGGGAGTCAGGGCAAAGGGGTCGGGGCTCTTGGGCTCTTGGCTTGTGACTCTTGCCTGAAGGATTTGAGTGCCTTGAGGCATGTTGTGCGCGGGAGCTGCGTGCCAATGTGCCCCCAAAGGGCCAAAGGAGGCTCCTTCTGAGTGCCTGTGCCACCAATTTCTTCTCTTGTAGAGCCTGGAAAGCGTCCCACCTCCGGTCGCGGTCTCCGCACCCAGCAGCAAGGATGTAAGTGCCATTCCTAACCGCCACATGCTCACCTGGGTGCTGCTCTGTGTGCACACGGAGCTTGTCCAGGTTGTGGCCATGGATTCCTCGGTGCAGGTTTCCTAGGCACACAGAAAAAAGAGGCCGGCCTGTGGAAAAGAGGGCAAAAACTGCAGGCTGTGGGCCCCTGGTGTGCGTGTGAGAGGGCGGGCAAGAGGCAATGGTAGAGGCAGCGGTGGGCGAGTGCTGCATGGGCGTGGGGAAGGGCTGTGTTTGGGGGTGATGTGGCAAGGCCGTTGGTGATGTGGGGACTCAGCCATTTGGAGGGTGAAGCTGGAAGAGTGGAGGTGGGAGTAGGGCCGTGTTGTGGTGGGTGGTGGCAAGTGGGCGAGGAGGAGTTGGTGGTGGGCGGGTGGGAGTGTTGGAGCAGGTAGGGGAAGAGGAGGTTTGCTGTCAGGTGGTGGCAAAGGGTGTGTGTGTGGGGAGAGGTGGGCATGGTGGTGAGCGTAGGAGGGCGGCTGTGTTGGGTGGCCATGGTGGGACCCGTTGGCAGGAGGAGCATGAGGCGTAGGCAGGTAGGGAGGGTCCACGCATGCAGGCTGATCAGCAAGTGCCCGTCCTGAGCGTCCATCCGCTGTGTGGGGCTGGTCGAGTGGCGGCAGTGGTGCTGGGGAGGCAGGAGCACCTTCCGCTCCCTCTGCGGGTGATGCTCTATGACAATCTGTGCTTGCTGGCTCTGCAGGTGGCCGCCAGAGGAGCTTCGATCATGGCCAGAGAGAAACCACGGAGGGTGCTGAGGGCGCAGCGGCAGGGAAGGCCTCCTGCCGCGGAGCCACCAGAGCTGGTGAGGGCAGTGTGGTGGCAGCTGTGTGCCAGTGCTGTGTCAGGAAATGGCCCGGGGGCCCCTTTGGTGGTGGCTCTGAAGGAGAGGTGGCCAAGGCAGGCCCAGTGGGTGCCCCCACAGCACCAGGCTGATGGGGCTTGGGGCTAGTCTCCAAAGTGGTATTGTGAAGCACATGTAGGGGTTTTGGAGGCACAAAAGGCTCTGCGGTGGCCACAGCACCTTGGCGGCTGGCCCCGTGGCAGTGGGAGGGTCGGGGCAAGGATGGGGCAGAGGCTGTTGGGAGTTTGCCAGCAAGGCTGGTGTGCAATGCTGGTGGTGGTGGTGCGGGAGGTCTTTGAGGAAGGAGCTTCTGAGCACGCGTAGGGCAAATGTTGGCTGAGATGGCCTCAAGACCTTATAGTGCATTTGTGGAGGGAAGAGGCTGGGAGGTGAGAGTGGGGCTGCCTTGAGCGCAGCACCGCCGATGGCCCCTTTGGCCCTGGAAGCGCTTGATGGCCAGGAGGGGTGTTGCCTGGAGGGGTAGGGGCGGGGGGCTGCTAAGGGCACTGGGGCACGTTGGTGTGCGGTGGGCAAGCGGGCGGTGCTGGAAGTTTTGGTGGGTGGCAGGCAGCAGGAGGAGGGAGCGGCAGTGTCGGCGGGGGCATGGGTGCCATGGTGGGAGGAGGGAGGCGGGAGCCAGGCTGGTTGTGTGGGTGTGTGGGGAGAGGAGGGCGAGTGGGTTGCGGGGAGGTGGGCCCGATGGGTGGGCCAGGGGTGGCAGTGGCCGTGGCAGCGCCAGGTGCCTGGCACCTGCGAGGGCGCTCGGCACCGAGGGGAAGACACTGCTTGTGGTGGGAAGGTGCAGGGCAAAAGCTGCCAAGTTGGTGTGGAGCGAAGGGAAGAGAGAGAGGCTGTAGTTGGCGTGGGAGCAGAGGGGTGGGCTGGCTGTGGTGCGGGCTCCCTTGTGGGCCCTTGCGAAGGGAGCGAGGTGAGGTGGGAGGCTGCTGAGCAGAGGGGCGCTGTTGCTGCTTGGCACCACGTGGGCCAGGAGTAGGCCTGGCATGCTGCGTTGCACTGCAAAGGCCTCCTTTGCTTTGTCAGGCTGTGGAGAGGGCCAGCACGGCCGCCTCGGAGCCCGGGAGACAGCAGGAGGCGGCGAGCAGCAGCGGCGGCATGGGTGCTCAGGTATGAGCTAAGGAGCGATCTGAGGCGCGAGAGGTTGTGAGGAAGGGCTTTGTTGGGGCTCTGTTGGTGGGCAGAGGTGGTGGTCTGCTGGGGGAGGGCGGTGTGAAGTTGAGCTGCTGCCCCCGAAAATGCTCCTGAGCCCAGCAGCCATGGTGTGGGCAGAGAAGGAGCCCATGTTTGCTTCTCTCCCGGCTCCACCAAGCAGACCCATGATTCCCCCGCTTGCCCACTGGCTCCCCGAGACGGCAGCTTGGCCGCAGGCTTGGGGCAGGCGCGTGGTGCATGCAGGCCTTCCCGCAAAGGAGCAGCTGCCTTTGCAGCTGGGGCCTGGCCGTGCAGCTGGGGCCCCCATTAGGCACTCTGGGGAAAGGTGGTGCCAAGGCTGTGCGCCAGTGTGGTCTTCAGCCCCACGTGCCAGGCAGCTGCCCTGTGATGCAGGGAGCCTCCCAGCCAAGGCATCTGTTGTCCTTGTAAGGCTTTGCGGGGGGCTACTTGGGAGCAGGCAGGTGGCAGAGGCCCGAGGCGAGGGCCAAGCAGGGCAGTGGGTGGGAGCCCTTTGTGGTGGGAGTCAGGGCAAAGGAGTCGGGGCTCTCGGGCTCTTGGCTTGTGAGTCTTGCCTGAAGGATTTGCGTGCCTTGAGGCCTGTTGTGCATGGGAGCTGCATGCCAATGTCGCCCAAAGGGCCGCAGAAGGCTCCTTCTGAGTGCCTGTGCCGCCAATTTCTTCTCTTGTAGAGCCTGGAAACTGTCACACCACCGGTCCCAGTCTCCGCACCCAGCAGCAAGGACGTAAGTGCCACTCCTAAGCCCCATATGCTCACCCGGGTGCTGCTGTCTTTGCACACGGAGCTTGTCCAGGGTGTGCCCATGGGTTGCTCGGTGCAGGATTTCTAGGCCCACAGAAAAAAGAGGCCGGCCTGTGGAAAAGAGGGTGAAAAGTGCAGGCTGTGGGCCCCTGGTGTGCGTGTGAGAGGGCGGGCAGGAGGCAAGAGTAGAGATGGCAGTGGGTGAGTGCTGCATGGGCATGGGGAAGGGCTGTGTTTGGGGGTGAAGTGGCGAGGCTGTTGGTGCTGTGGGGACTCAGCCGTTTGGAGGGTGAGGCTGGGAGGGTGGAGGTGGGAGTAGGGTCGTGTTGTGGTGGGTGGCGGCAAGTGGGCGAGGAGGAGTTGGTGGTAGGCGGGTGGGAGTGTTGGAGCGGGTAGGGGAAGAGGAGGTTTGCTGTCAGGTGGTGGCAAAGGGTGTGTGTGTGGGGAGAGGTGGGCATGGTGGTGAGCGTAGGAGGGCGGCTGTGTTGGGTGGCCGTGGTGGGACCCGTTGGCAGGAGGAGCATGAGGTGTAGGCAGGTAGGGAGGGTTCACGCATGCAGCCTGATCAGGAAGTGCCCATGGCGAAGGTGTGTCCGTTGTGCGGGGCTGGTCGTGTGGCGGCGGTGGTGCTGAGGATGCAGGAGCACGTTGCTGTCGCTCTGCTGGTGATGCTCCATGACAATGTGTCCTTGGTGGCTTTGCAGGCGGCGCTCAAGGAAGCTGGGAGCCTTGCAAGGGAGAAACCCCGGAGGCTGCTGAGAAAGCAGCGCCTGGGAAGGCCTTGTGCTGTGGAGCCAGCAGAGGTGGTGAGGGCTGGGGCCAGGGCAGGGCAGAGTGTGGTGGCAGCTGTGTGCCCCTGCTGTGGCAGGAGGTGGGAGCAGGGCCCCTCTCCTGTTGGATCGAAAGGAGAGGTGCAGAAGGCGGGCCCAGAGGGTGCCAGCACATTGGCAGCGTGCTGGGGCTCGGAGCTAGTGTGTGCAGGGAGCTGTAGAAGGCCGTGTGGGGGTGCTGGAGGCCCAGAAGGCTGAGCGGTGGCCACAGCACCTTGATGGCCTGTGCCGGGGCAGTGGGAGGGGCCGGGCCAGGCAAGGATGGGGCAGTGGTTGTAGGAGTTTTCCAGGAAGGCTGGTGTGCAGTGCTAGTGGTGGGGGTGCGGGAGGTGTTTGAGGAAGGAGCCTGTGAGCATGTGTAGGGTAAATGTGGGCGGAGACGGCCTCAAGACGTTGCTAGTGGAGTTGTGGAGGGAAGAGGCTGGGAGGTGAGAGCGGGGCTGCCTTGATTGCAGCACCGCCAACAGCCCCTTTGGCCCTGGGTGCGCTTGATGGCCAGGAGGGGTGTCTCATGGAGGACTAGGCCGAGGGGCTGCTAAGGGCACTGGGGCGGGTTGTTGTGCGGTGGGCAAGCAGGCGGTGCTGGAAGTGGTGGTGGGTGGCAGGCAGCAGGAGGAGGGAGCGGCAGTGTCGGTGGGGGCATGGGTGCCATGGTGGGAGGAGGCAGGGGGGAGCGAGGCTGGTGTATGGGTGTGTGGGGAAAGGAGGGCGAGTGGGTTGCGGGGAGGTGGGCCCGATGGGTGGGCCAGGGGCGGCAGTGGCGGTGGCAGCGCCAGGTGCCTGGCACCTGCGAGGGCGCTCGGCACCGCGGGGAAGACACTGCTTGTGGTGGGAAGGTGCAGGGCAAAAGCTGCCAAGTTGGTGTGGAGGGAAGGGAAGAGAGAGAGGCTGTAGTTGGCGTGGGAGCAGAGGGGTGGGCTGGCTGTGGTGCGGGCTCCCTTGTGGGCCCTTGCGAAGGGAGCGAGGTGAGGTGGGAGGCTGCTGAGCGGAGGGGCGCTGTTGCTGCTTGTCACCACGTGGGCCAGGAGTAGGCCTGGCATGCTGCGTTGGGCTGCAAAGGCCTCCTTTGCTTTGTCAGGCTGTGGAGAGGGCCAGCACGGCCGCCTCGGAGCCCGGGAGACAGCAGGAGGCGGCGAGCAGCAGCGGCGGCATGGGTGCTCAGGTATGAGCTAAGGAGCGATCTGAGGCGCGAGAGGTTGTGAGGAAGGGCTTTGTTGGGGCTCTGTTGGTGGGCAGAGGTGGTGGTCTGCTGGGGGAGGGCGGTGTGAAGTTGAGCTGCTGCCCCCGAAAATGCTCCTGAGCCCAGCAGCCATGGTGTGGGCAGAGAAGGAGCCCATGTTTGCTTCTCTCCCGGCTCCACCAAGCAGACCCATGATTCCCCCGCTTGCCCACTGGCTCCCCGAGACGGCAGCTTGGCCGCAGGCTTGGGGCAGGCGTGTGGTGCATGCAGGCCTTCCTGAAAGGAGCAGCTGCCTTTGCAGCTGGGGCCTGGCCGTGCAGCTGGGGCCCCCATTAGGCACTCTGGGGAAAGGTGGTGCCAAGGCTGTGCGCCAGTGTGGTCTTCAGCCCCACGTGCCAGGCAGCTGCCCTGTGATGCAGGGAGCCTCCCAGCCAAGGCATCTGTTGTCCTTGTAAGGCTTTGCGGGGGGCTACTTGGGAGCAGGCAGGTGGCAGAGGCCCGAGGCGAGGGCCAAGCAGGGCAGTGGGTGGGAGCCCTTTGTGGTGGGAGTCAGGGCAAAGGAGTCGGGGCTCTCGGGCTCTTGGCTTGTGAGTCTTGCCTGAAGGATTTGCGTGCCTTGAGGCCTGTTGTGCATGGGAGCTGCGTGCCAATGTCGCCCAAAGGGCCGCAGAAGGCTCCTTCTGAGTGCCTGTGCCGCCAATTTCTTCTCTTGTAGAGCCTGGAAACTGTGCCACCACCGGTCCCAGTCTCCGCACCCAGCAGCAAGGACGTAAGTGCCACTCCTAAGCCCCATATGCTCACCCGGGTGCTGCTGTCTTTGCACACGGAGCTTGTCCAGGGTGTGCCCATGGGTTGCTCGGTGCAGGATTTCTAGGCCCACAGAAAAAAGAGGCCGGCCTGTGGAAAAGAGGGTGAAAAGTGCAGGCTGTGGGCCCCTGGTGTGCGTGTGAGAGGGCGGGCAGGAGGCAAGAGTAGAGATGGCAGTGGGCGAGTGCTGCATGGGCATGGGGAAGGGCTGTGTTTGGGGGTGAAGTGGCGAGGCCGTTGGTGATGCGGGGTGTGAGGTGTTTGGAGGGTGAGGCTGGGAGGGTGGAGGTGGGAGTAGGGCCGTGTTGTGGTGGGTGGCGGCAAGTGGGCGAGGAGGAGTTGGTGGTAGGCGGGTGGGAGTGTTGGAGCGGGTAGGGGAAGAGGAGGTTTGCTGTCAGGTGGTGGCAAAGGGTATGTGTGTGGGGAGAGGTGGGCATGGTGGTGAGCGTAGGAGGGCGGCTGTGTTGGGTGGCCGTGGTGGGACCCGTTGGCAGGAGGAGCATGAGGCGTAGGCAGGTAGGGAGGGTCCACGCATGCAGGCTGAGCAGCAAGTGCCCGTCCCGAGCGTCCATCCGCTGTGCGGGGCTGGTCGTGTGGCGGCGGTGGTGCTGGGGATGCAGGAGCACGTTGCTGTCGCTCTGCTGGTGATGCTCCATGACAATGTGTCCTTGGTGGCTTTGCAGGAGAAGCAAGCTGCGTGCATGGTGAGGGAGAAGGCGCGGCGAGTCCTGAGAAAGCAGCGCCTGGGAAGGCCTTCCGCGACCCCGGAGCCACGAGAGCTGGTGAGGGCTGGGGCCAGGGCGGCAGAGTGTGGTGGCAGCTGTGTGCCACTACTGTGGCAGGAAGTGGGAGCAGGGCCCCTCTCCTGTTGGATCGGAAGGAGAGGTGCAGAAGGCGGGCCCAGTGGGTGCTCCCAGCCCACCAGTGTGCTGGGGCTCGGAGCTAGTGTGTGCAGGGAGCTGTAAAAGGCTGTGTGGGGGTGCTGGAGGCCCAGAAGGCTGTGCGGTGGCCACAGCACCTTGAGGGCTGTGCTGCGGTAGTCGGAGGGGCTGGGAGAGGCAAGGCTGTGGCAGCGGCTGTAGGAGTTTGCCAGGTGGGGCAAGTGGTGGTGGTGGGGGTGCAGGAGGTCTTTGAGAGAGGAGCCTTTGAGTAGGCGTAGGGCAAATGTGGGCTGAGGCGCTGCTAGTGGAGTTGTGGAGGGAAGAGGCTGGGAGGTGAGAGCGGGGCTGCCTTGAGCGCAGCACCATCAAGCCCCTCTTTGTCCCTGGAAGCGCTTGATGGCCAGGAGGGGTGTTGCCTGGAGGACTAGGCGTGGGGGGCTGCTAAGGGCACTGGGGCACGTTGGTGTGTGGTGGGCAAGCGGGCGGTGCTGGAAGTGGTGGTGGGTGGCAGGCAGCAGGAGGAGGGAGCGGCAGTGTCGGCGGGGGCATGGGTGCCATGGTGGGAGGAGGCAGGCGGGAGCGAGGCTGGTGTATGGGTGTGTGGGGAAAGGAGGGCGAGTGGGTTGCGGGGAGGTGGGCCCGATGGGTGGGCCAGGGGCGGCAGTGGCGGTGGCAGCGCCAGGCGCCTGGCACCTGCGAGAGTGCTCGGCACCGCGGGGAAGACACTTGCATGCGGTGGGAGGGTGCAGGGCAAAAGCTGCCAAGTTGGTGTGGAGGGAAGGGAAGAGAGAGAGGCTGTAGTTGGCGTGGGAGCAGAGGGGTGGGCTGGCTGTGGTGCGGGCTCCCTTGTGGGCCCTTGCGAAGGGAGCGAGGTGAGGTGGGAGGCTGCTGAGCAGAGGGGCGCTGTTGCTGCTTGGCACCACGTGGGCCAGGAGTAGGGCTGGCGTGCTGCGTTGGGCTGCAAAGGCCTCCTTTGCTTTGTCAGGCTGTGGAGAGGGCCAGCACGGCCGCCTCGGAGCCTGGGAGACAGCAGGAGGCGGCGAGCAGCAGCGGCGGCATGGGTGCTCAGGTATGAGCTAAGGAGCGATCTGAGGCGCGAGAGGTTGTGAGGAAGGGCTTTGTTGGGGCTCTGTTGGTGGGCAGAGGTGGTGGTCTGCTGGGGGAGGGCAGTGTGAGGTTGAGCTGCTGCCCCTGAAAATGCTCCTGAGCAGAGCGGCCCTGGTGTGGGCAGAGAAGGAGCCCATGTTTGCTTCTCTCCCGGCTCCACCAAGCAGACCCATGATTCCCCCGCTTGCCCACTGGCTCCCCGAGACGGCAGCTTGGCCGCAGGCTTGGGGCAGGCGTGTGGTGCATGCAGGCCTTCCTGAAAGGAGCAGCTGCCTTTGCAGCTGGGGCCTGGCCGTGCAGCTGGGGCCCCCATTAGGCACTCTGGGGAAAGGTGGTGCCAAGGCTGTGCGCCAGTGTGGTCTTCAGCCCCACGTGCCAGGCAGCTGCCCTGTGATGCAGGGAGCCTCCCAGCCAAGGCATCTGTTGTCCTTGTAAGGCTTTGCGGGGGGCTACTTGGGAGCAGGCAGGTGGCAGAGGCCCGAGGCGAGGGCCAAGCAGGGCAGTGGGTGGGAGCCCTTTGTGGTGGGAGTCAGGGCAAAGGAGTCGGGGCTCTCGGGCTCTTGGCTTGTGACTCTTGCCTGAAGGATTTGCGTGCCTTGAGGCCTGTTGTGCATGGGAGCTGCATGCCAATGTCGCCCAAAGGGCCGCAGAAGGCTCCTTCTGAGTGCCTGTGCCACCAATTTCTTCTCTTGTAGAGCCTGGAAACTGTGCCACCACCGGTCCCAGTCTCCGCACCCAGCAGCAAGGACGTAAGTGCCACTCCTAAGTCCCATATGCTCACCCGGGTGCTGCTGTCTTTGCACATGGAGCTTGTCCAGGGTGTGCCCATGGGTTGCTCGGTGCAGGATTTCTAGGCCCACAGAAAAAAGAGGCCGGCCTGTGGAAAAGAGGGTGAAAAGTGCAGGCTGTGGGCCCCTGGTGTGCGTGTGAGAGGGCGGGCAGGAGGCAAGAGTAGAGATGGCAGTGGGCGAGTGCTGCATGGGCATGGGGAAGGGCTGTGTTTGGGGGTGAAGTGGCGAGGCCGTTGGTGATGCGGGGTGTGAGGTGTTTGGAGGGTGAGGCTGGGAGGGTGGAGGTGGGAGTAGGGCCGTGTTGTGGTGGGTGGCGGCAAGTGGGCGAGGAGGAGTTGGTGGTAGGCGGGTGGGAGTGTTGGAGCGGGTAGGGGAAGAGGAGGTTTGCTGTCAGGTGGTGGCAAAGGGTATGTGTGTGGGGAGAGGTGGGCATGGTGGTGAGCGTAGGAGGGCGGCTGTGTTGGGTGGCCGTGGTGGGACCCGTTGGCAGGAGGAGCATGAGGCGTAGGCAGGTAGGGAGGGTCCACGCATGCAGGCTGAGCAGCAAGTGCCCGTCCCGAGCGTCCATCCGCTGTGCGGGGCTGGTCGTGTGGCGGCGGTGGTGCTGGGGATGCAGGAGCACGTTGCTGTCGCTCTGCTGGTGATGCTCCATGACAATGTGTCCTTGGTGGCTTTGCAGGAGAAGCAAGCTGCGTGCATGGTGAGGGAGAAGGCGCGGCGAGTCCTGAGAAAGCAGCGCCTGGGAAGGCCTTCCGCGACCCCGGAGCCACAAGAGCTGGTGAGGGCTGGGGCCAGGGCGGCAGAGTGTGGTGGCAGCTGTGTGCCACTACTGTGGCAGGAAGTGGGAGCAGGGCCCCTCTCCTGTTGGATCGGAAGGAGAGGTGCAGAAGGCGGGCCCAGAGGGTGCTCCCAGCCCACCAGTGTGCTGGGGCTCGGAGCTAGTGTGTGCAGGGAGCTGTAAAAGGCTGTGTGGGGGTGCTGGAGGCCCAGAAGGCTGTGCGGTGGCCACAGCACCTTGAGGGCTGTGCTGCGGTAGTCGGAGGGGCTGGGAGAGGCAAGGCTGTGGCAGCGGCTGTAGGAGTTTGCCAGGTGGGGCAAGTGGTGGTGGTGGGGGTGCGGGAGGTCTTTGAGAGAGGAGCCTTTGAGTAGGCGTAGGGCAAATGTGGGCTGAGGCGCTGCTAGTGGAGTTGTGGAGGGAAGAGGCTGGGAGGTGAGAGCGGGGCTGCCTTGAGCGCAGCACCATCAAGCCCCTCTTTGTCCCTGGAAGCGCTTGATGGCCAGGAGGGGTGTTGCCTGGAGGAGTAGGGGCGGGGGGCTGCTAAGGGCACTGGGGCACGTTGGTGTGTGGTGGGCAAGCGGGCGGTGCTGGAAGTGGTGGTGGGTGGCAGGCAGCAGGAGGAGGGAGCGGCAGTGTTGGCGGGGGCATGGGTGCCATGGTGGGAGGAGGCAGGCGGGAGCGAGGCTGGTGTATGGGTGTGTGGGGAAAGGAGGGCGAGTGGGTTGCGGGGAGGTGGGCCCGATGGGTGGGCCAGGGGCGGCAGTGGCGGTGGCAGCGCCAGGTGCCTGGCACCTGCGAGAGTGCTCGGCACCGCGGGGAAGACACTTGCATGCGGTGGGAGGGTGCAGGGCAAAAGCTGCCAAGTTGGTGTGGAGCGAAGGGAAGAGAGAGAGGCTGTAGTTGGCGTGGGAGCAGAGGGGTGGGCTGGCTGTGGTGCGGGCTCCCTTGTGGGCCCTTGCGAAGGGAGCGAGGTGAGGTGGGAGGCTGCTGAGCAGAGGGGCGCTGTTGCTGCTTGGCACCACGTTGGCCAGGAGTAGGGCTGGCGTGCTGCGTTGGGCTGCAAAGGCCTCCTTTGCTTTGTCAGGCTGTGGAGAGGGCCAGCACGGCCGCCTCGGAGCCTGGGAGACAGCAGGAGGCGGCGAGCAGCAGCGGCGGCATGGGTGCTCAGGTATGAGCTAAGGAGCGATCTGAGGCGCGAGAGGTTGTGAGGAAGGGCTTTGTTGGGGCTCTGTTGGTGGGCAGAGGTGGTGGTCTGCTGGGGGAGGGCAGTGTGAGGTTGAGCTGCTGCCCCTGAAAATGCTCCTGAGCAGAGCGGCCCTGGTGTGGGCAGAGAAGGAGCCCATGTTTGCTTCTCTCCCGGCTCCACCAGGCAGACCCATGATTCCCCTGCTTGCCCACTGGCTCCCCGAGACGGCAGCTTGGCCGCAGGCTTGGGGCAGGCGTGTGGTGCATGCAGGCCTTCCTGAAAGGAGCAGCTGCCTTTGCAGCTGGGGCCTGGCCGTGCAGCTGGGGCCCCCATTAGGCACTCTGGGGAAAGGTGGCGCAAAGGCAGTGTGCCAGCGTGCTCTTCAGCCCGCGTGCTGCCAACCAGCTGCCCTGTGATGCAGGGAGCCTCCCAGCCAAGGCATCTGTTGTCCTTGTAAGGCTTTGCGGGGGGCTACTTGGGAGCAGGCAGGTGGCAGAGGCCCGAGGCGAGGGCCAAGCAGGGCAGTGGGTGGGAGCCCTTTGTGGTGGGAGTCAGGGCAAAGGAGTCGGGGCTCTCGGGCTCTTGGCTTGTGAGTCTTGCCTGAAGGATTTGGGTGCCTTGAGGCCTGTTGTGCATGGGAGCTGCGTGCCAATGTCGCCCAAAGGGCCGCAGAAGGCTCCTTCTGAGTGCCTGTGCCGCCAATTTCTTCTCTTGTAGAGCCTGGAAACTGTGCCACCACCGGTCCCAGTCTCCGCACCCAGCAGCAAGGACGTAAGTGCCACTCCTAAGCCCCATATGCTCACCCGGGTGCTGCTGTCTTTGCACACGGAGCTTGTCCAGGGTGTGCCCATGGGTTGCTCGGTGCAGGATTTCTAGGCCCACAGGAAAAAGAGGCCGGCCTGTGGAAAAGAGGGTGAAAAGTGCAGGCTGTGGGCCCCTGGTGTGCGTGTGAGAGGGCGGGCAGGAGGCAAGAGTAGAGATGGCAGTGGGCGAGTGCTGCATGGGCATGGGGAAGGGCTGTGTTTGGGGGTGAAGTGGCGAGGCCGTTGGTGATGCGGGGTGTGAGGTGTTTGGAGGGTGAGGCTGGGAGGGTGGAGGTGGGAGTAGGGCCGTGTTGTGGTGGGTGGCGGCAAGTGGGCGAGGAGGAGTTGGTGGTAGGCGGGTGGGAGTGTTGGAGCGGGTAGGGGAAGAGGAGGTTTGCTGTCAGGTGGTGGCAAAGGGTATGTGTGTGGGGAGAGGTGGGCATGGTGGTGAGCGTAGGAGGGCGGCTGTGTTGGGTGGCCGTGGTGGGACCCGTTGGCAGGAGGAGCATGAGGCGTAGGCAGGTAGGGAGGGTCCACGCATGCAGGCTGAGCAGCAAGTGCCCGTCCCGAGCGTCCATCCGCTGTGCGGGGCTGGTCGTGTGGCGGCGGTGGTGCTGGGGATGCAGGAGCACGTTGCTGTCGCTCTGCTGGTGATGCTCCATGACAATGTGTCCTTGGTGGCTTTGCAGGAGAAGCAAGCTGCGTGCATGGTGAGGGAGAAGGCGTGGCGAGTCCTGAGAAAGCAGCGCCTGGGAAGGCCTTCCGCGACCCCGGAGCCACGAGAGCTGGTGAGGGCTGGGGCCAGGGCGGCAGAGTGTGGTGGCAGCTGTGTGCCACTACTGTGGCAGGAAGTGGGAGCAGGGCCCCTCTCCTGTTGGATCGGAAGGAGAGGTGCAGAAGGCAGGCCCAGTGGGTGCTCCCAGCCCACCAGTGTGCTGGGGCTCGGAGCTAGTGTGTGCAGGGAGCTGTAAAAGGCTGTGTGGGGGTGCTGGAGGCCCAGAAGGCTGTGCGGTGGCCACAGCACCTTGAGGGCTGTGCTGCGGTAGTCGGAGGGGCTGGGAGAGGCAAGGCTGTGGCAGCGGCTGTAGGAGTTTGCCAGGTGGGGCAAGTGGTGGTGGTGGGGGTGCGGGAGGTCTTTGAGAGAGGAGCCTTTGAGTAGGCGTAGGGCAAATGTGGGCTGAGGCGCTGCTAGTGGAGTTGTGGAGGGAAGAGGCTGGGAGGTGAGAGCGGGGCTGCCTTGAGCGCAGCACCATCAAGCCCCTCTTTGTCCCTGGAAGCGCTTGATGGCCAGGAGGGGTGTTGCCTGGAGGACTAGGCGCGGGGGGCTGCTAAGGGCACTGGGGCACGTTGGTGTGTGGTGGGCAAGCGGGCGGTGCTGGAAGTGGTGGTGGGTGGCAGGCAGCAGGAGGAGGGAGCGGCAGTGTTGGCGGGGGCATGGGTGCCATGGTGGGAGGAGGGAGGTGGGAGCGAGGCTGGTGTATGGGTGTGTGGGGAAAGGAGGGCGAGTGGGTTGCGGGGAGGTGGGCCCGATGGGTGGGCCAGGGGCGGCAGTGGCGGTGGCAGCGCCAGGTGCCTGGCACCTGCGAGAGTGCTCGGCACCGCGGGGAAGACACTTGCATGCGGTGGGAGGGTGCAGGGCAAAAGCTGCCAAGTTGGTGTGGAGCGAAGGGAAGAGAGAGAGGCTGTAGTTGGCGTGGGAGCAGAGGGGTGGGCTGGCTGTGGTGCGGGCTCCCTTGTGGGCCCTTGCGAAGGGAGCGAGGTGAGGTGGGAGGCTGCTGAGCAGAGGGGCGCTGTTGCTGCTTGGCACCACGTGGGCCAGGAGTAGGGCTGGCATGCTGCGTTGGGCTGCAAAGGCCTCCTTTGCTTTGTCAGGCTGTGGAGAGGGCCAGCACGGCCGCCTCGGAGCCCGGGAGACAGCAGGAGGCGGCGAGCAGCAGCGGCGGCATCGGTGCTCAGGTATGAGCTAAGGAGCGATCTGAGGCGCAAGAGGTTGTGAGGAAGGGCTTTGTTGGGGCTCTGTTGGTGGGCAGAGGTGGTGGTCTGCTGGGGGAGGACGGTGTGAAGTTGAGCTGCTGCCCCCGAAAATGCTCCTGAGCCCAGCAGCCCTGGCGTGGGCAGAGAAGGAGCCCATGTTTGCTTCTCTCCCGGCTCCACCAGGCAGACCCATGATTCCCCCGCTTGCCCACTGGCTCCCCGAGACGGCAGCTTGGCCGCAGGCTTGGGGCAGGCGTGTGGTGCATGCAGGCCTTCCTGAAAGGAGCAGCTGCCTTTGCAGCTGGGGCCTGGCCGTGCAGCTGGGGCCCCCATTAGGCACTCTGGGGAAAGGTGGTGCCAAGGCTGTGCGCCAGCGTGGTCTTCAGCCCCACGTGCCAGGCAGCTGCCCTGTGATGCAGGGAGCCTCCCAGCCAAGGCATCTGTTGTCCTTGTAAGGCTTTGCGGGGGGCTACTTGGGAGCAGGCAGGTGGCAGAGGCCCGAGGCGAGGGCCAAGCAGGGCAGTGGGTGGGAGCCCTTTGTGGTGGGAGTCAGGGCAAAGGAGTCGGGGCTCTCGGGCTCTTGGCTTGTGAGTCTTGCCTGAAGGATTTGCGTGCCTTGAGGCCTGTTGTGCATGGGAGCTGCGTGCCAATGTCGCCCAAAGGGCCGCAGAAGGCTCCTTCTGAGTGCCTGTGCCGCCAATTTCTTCTCTTGTAGAGCCTGGAAACTGTGCCACCACCGGTCCCAGTCTCCGCACCCAGCAGCAAGGACGTAAGTGCCACTCCTAAGCCCCATATGCTCACCCGGGTGCTGCTGTCTTTGCACACGGAGCTTGTCCAGGGTGTGCCCATGGGTTGCTCGGTGCAGGATTTCTAGGCCCACAGGAAAAAGAGGCCGGCCTGTGGAAAAGAGGGTGAAAAGTGCAGGCTGTGGGCCCCTGGTGTGCGTGTGAGAGGGCGGGCAGGAGGCAAGAGTAGAGATGGCAGTGGGCGAGTGCTGCATGGGCATGGGGAAGGGCTGTGTTTGGGGGTGAAGTGGCGAGGCCGTTGGTGATGCGGGGTGTGAGGTGTTTGGAGGGTGAGGCTGGGAGGGTGGAGGTGGGAGTAGGGCCGTGTTGTGGTGGGTGGCGGCAAGTGGGCGAGGAGGAGTTGGTGGTAGGCGGGTGGGAGTGTTGGAGCGGGTAGGGGAAGAGGAGGTTTGCTGTCAGGTGGTGGCAAAGGGTATGTGTGTGGGGAGAGGTGGGCATGGTGGTGAGCGTAGGAGGGCGGCTGTGTTGGGTGGCCGTGGTGGGACCCGTTGGCAGGAGGAGCATGAGGCGTAGGCAGGTAGGGAGGGTCCACGCATGCAGGCTGAGCAGCAAGTGCCCGTCCCGAGCGTCCATCCGCTGTGCGGGGCTGGTCGTGTGGCGGCGGTGGTGCTGGGGATGCAGGAGCACGTTGCTGTCGCTCTGCTGGTGATGCTCCATGACAATGTGTCCTTGGTGGCTTTGCAGGAGAAGCAAGCTGCGTGCATGGTGAGGGAGAAGGCGCGGCGAGTCCTGAGAAAGCAGCGCCTGGGAAGGCCTTCCGCGACCCCGGAGCCACGAGAGCTGGTGAGGGCTGGGGCCAGGGCGGCAGAGTGTGGTGGCAGCTGTGTGCCACTACTGTGGCAGGAAGTGGGAGCAGGGCCCCTCTCCTGTTGGATCGGAAGGAGAGGTGCAGAAGGCGGGCCCAGTGGGTGCTCCCAGCCCACCAGTGTGCTGGGGCTCGGAGCTAGTGTGTGCAGGGAGCTGTAAAAGGCTGTGTGGGGGTGCTGGAGGCCCAGAAGGCTGTGTGGTGGCCACAGCACCTTGAGGGCTGTGCTGCGGTAGTCGGAGGGGCTGGGAGAGGCAAGGCTGTGGCAGCGGCTGTAGGAGTTTGCCAGGTGGGGCAAGTGGTGGTGGTGGGGGTGCGGGAGGTCTTTGAGAGAGGAGCCTTTGAGTAGGCGTAGGGCAAATGTGGGCTGAGGCGCTGCTAGTGGAGTTGTGGAGGGAAGAGGCTGGGAGGTGAGAGCGGGGCTGCCTTGAGCGCAGCACCATCAAGCCCCTCTTTGTCCCTGGAAGCGCTTGATGGCCAGGAGGGGTGTTGCCTGGAGGACTAGGCGCGGGGGGCTGCTAAGGGCACTGGGGCACGTTGGTGTGTGGTGGGCAAGCGGGCGGTGCTGGAAGTGGTGGTGGGTGGCAGGCAGCAGGAGGAGGGAGCGGCAGTGTTGGCGGGGGCATGGGTGCCATGGTGGGAGGAGGGAGGTGGGAGCGAGGCTGGTGTATGGGTGTGTGGGGAAAGGAGGGCGAGTGGGTTGCGGGGAGGTGGGCCCGATGGGTGGGCCAGGGGCGGCAGTGGCGGTGGCAGCGCCAGGTGCCTGGCACCTGCGAGAGTGCTCGGCACCGCGGGGAAGACACTTGCATGCGGTGGGAGGGTGCAGGGCAAAAGCTGCCAAGTTGGTGTGGAGCGAAGGGAAGAGAGAGAGGCTGTAGTTGGCGTGGGAGCAGAGGGGTGGGCTGGCTGTGGTGCGGGCTCCCTTGTGGGCCCTTGCGAAGGGAGCGAGGTGAGGTGGGAGGCTGCTGAGCAGAGGGGCGCTGTTGCTGCTTGGCACCACGTGGGCCAGGAGTAGGGCTGGCGTGCTGCGTTGGGCTGCAAAGGCCTCCTTTGCTTTGTCAGGCTGTGGAGAGGGCCAGCACGGCCGCCTCGGAGCCTGGGAGACAGCAGGAGGCGGCGAGCAGCAGCGGCGGCATCGGTGCTCAGGTATGAGCTAAGGAGCGATCTGAGGCGCGAGAGGTTGTGAGGAAGGGCTTTGTTGGGGCTCTGTTGGTGGGCAGAGGTGGTGGTCTGCTGGGGGAGGGCAGTGTGAGGTTGAGCTGCTGCCCCTGAAAATGCTCCTGAGCAGAGCGGCCCTGGTGTGGGCAGAGAAGGAGCCCATGTTTGCTTCTCTCCCGGCTCCACCAGGCAGACCCATGATTCCCCCGCTTGCCCCCTGGCTCCCCGAGACGGCAGCTTGGCCGCAGGCTTGGGGCAGGCGTGTGGTGCATGCAGGCCTTCCTGAAAGGAGCAGCTGCCTTTGCAGCTGGGGCCTGGCCGTGCAGCTGGGGCCCCCATTAGGCACTCTGGGGAAAGGTGGCGCAAAGGCAGTGTGCCAGCGTGCTCTTCAGCCCGCGTGCTGCCAACCAGCTGCCCTGTGATGCAGGGAGCCTCCCAGCCAAGGCATCTGTTGTCCTTGTAAGGCTTTGCGGGGGGCTACTTGGGAGCAGGCAGGTGGCAGAGGCCCGAGGCGAGGGCCAAGCAGGGCAGTGGGTGGGAGCCCTTTGTGGTGGGAGTCAGGGCAAAGGAGTCGGGGCTCTCGGGCTCTTGGCTTGTGACTCTTGCCTGAAGGATTTGGGTGCCTTGAGGCCTGTTGTGCATGGGAGCTGCGTGCCAATGTCGCCCAAAGGGCCGCAGAAGGCTCCTTCTGAGTGCCTGTGCCGCCAATTTCTTCTCTTGTAGAGCCTGGAAACTGTGCCACCACCGGTCCCAGTCTCCGCACCCAGCAGCAAGGACGTAAGTGCCACTCCTAAGCCCCATATGCTCACCCGGGTGCTGCTGTCTTTGCACACGGAGCTTGTCCAGGGTGTGCCCATGGGTTGCTCGGTGCAGGATTTCTAGGCCCACAGAAAAAAGAGGCCGGCCTGTGGAAAAGAGGGTGAAAAGTGCAGGCTGTGGGCCCCTGGTGTGCGTGTGAGAGGGCGGGCAGGAGGCAAGAGTAGAGATGGCAGTGGGCGAGTGCTGCATGGGCATGGGGAAGGGCTGTGTTTGGGGGTGAAGTGGCGAGGCCGTTGGTGATGCGGGGTGTGAGGTGTTTGGAGGGTGAGGCTGGGAGGGTGGAGGTGGGAGTAGGGCCGTGTTGTGGTGGGTGGCGGCAAGTGGGCGAGGAGGAGTTGGTGGTAGGCGGGTGGGAGTGTTGGAGCGGGTAGGGGAAGAGGAGGTTTGCTGTCAGGTGGTGGCAAAGGGTATGTGTGTGGGGAGAGGTGGGCATGGTGGTGAGCGTAGGAGGGCGGCTGTGTTGGGTGGCCGTGGTGGGACCCGTTGGCAGGAGGAGCATGAGGCGTAGGCAGGTAGGGAGGGTCCACGCATGCAGGCTGAGCAGCAAGTGCCCGTCCCGAGCGTCCATCCGCTGTGCGGGGCTGGTCGTGTGGCGGCGGTGGTGCTGGGGATGCAGGAGCACGTTGCTGTCGCTCTGCTGGTGATGCTCCATGACAATGTGTCCTTGGTGGCTTTGCAGGAGAAGCAAGCTGCGTGCATGGTGAGGGAGAAGGCGCGGCGAGTCCTGAGAAAGCAGCGCCTGGGAAGGCCTTCCGCGACCCCGGAGCCACGAGAGCTGGTGAGGGCTGGGGCCAGGGCGGCAGAGTGTGGTGGCAGCTGTGTGCCACTACTGTGGCAGGAAGTGGGAGCAGGGCCCCTCTCCTGTTGGATCGGAAGGAGAGGTGCAGAAGGCGGGCCCAGTGGGTGCTCCCAGCCCACCAGTGTGCTGGGGCTCGGAGCTAGTGTGTGCAGGGAGCTGTAGAAGGCTGTGTGGGGGTGCTGGAGGCCCAGAAGGCTGTGCGGTGGCCACAGCACCTTGAGGGCTGTGCTGCGGTAGTCGGAGGGGCTGGGAGAGGCAAGGCTGTGGCAGCGGCTGTAGGAGTTTGCCAGGTGGGGCAAGTGGTGGTGGTGGGGGTGCGGGAGGTCTTTGAGAGAGGAGCCTTTGAGTAGGCGTAGGGCAAATGTGGGCTGAGGCGCTGCTAGTGGAGTTGTGGAGGGAAGAGGCTGGGAGGTGAGAGCGGGGCTGCCTTGAGCGCAGCACCATCAAGCCCCTCTTTGTCCCTGGAAGCGCTTGATGGCCAGGAGGGGTGTTGCCTGGAGGACTAGGCGCGGGGGGCTGCTAAGGGCACTGGGGCACGTTGGTGTGTGGTGGGCAAGCGGGCGGTGCTGGAAGTGGTGGTGGGTGGCAGGCAGCAGGAGGAGGGAGCGGCAGTGTTGGCGGGGGCATGGGTGCCATGGTGGGAGGAGGGAGGTGGGAGCGAGGCTGGTGTATGGGTGTGTGGGGAAAGGAGGGCGAGTGGGTTGCGGGGAGGTGGGCCCGATGGGTGGGCCAGGGGCGGCAGTGGCGGTGGCAGCGCCAGGTGCCTGGCACCTGCGAGAGTGCTCGGCACCGCGGGGAAGACACTTGCATGCGGTGGGAGGGTGCAGGGCAAAAGCTGCCAAGTTGGTGTGGAGGGAAGGGAAGAGAGAGAGGCTGTAGTTGGCGTGGGAGCAGAGGGGTGGGCTGGCTGTGGTGCGGGCTCCCTTGTGGGCCCTTGCGAAGGGAGCGAGGTGAGGTGGGAGGCTGCTGAGCAGAGGGGCGCTGTTGCTGCTTGGCACCACGTTGGCCAGGAGTAGGGCTGGCGTGCTGCGTTGGGCTGCAAAGGCCTCCTTTGCTTTGTCAGGCTGTGGAGAGGGCCAGCACGGCCGCCTCGGAGCCTGGGAGACAGCAGGAGGCGGCGAGCAGCAGCGGCGGCATCGGTGCTCAGGTATGAGCTAAGGAGCGATCTGAGGCGCGAGAGGTTGTGAGGAAGGGCTTTGTTGGGGCTCTGTTGGTGGGCAGAGGTGGTGGTCTGCTGGGGGAGGGCGGTGTGAAGTTGAGCTGCTGCCCCCGAAAATGCTCCTGAGCCCAGCAGCCCTGGCGTGGGCAGAGAAGGAAACCATCTTTGCTTCTCTCCCGGCTCCACCAAGCAGGCCCATGATTACCCCACTTGCCCACTGGCTCCCCGAGACGGCAGCTTGGCCGCAGGCTTGGGGCAGGCGTGTGGTGCATGCAGGCCTTCCTGAAAGGAGCAGCTGCCTTTGCAGCTGGGGCCTGGCCGTGCAGCTGGGGCCCCCATTAGGCACTCTGGGGAAAGGTGGCGCAAAGGCAGTGTGCCAGCGTGCTCTTCAGCCCGCGTGCTGCCAACCAGCTGCCCTGTGATGCAGGGAGCCTCCCAGCCAAGGCATCTGTTGTCCTTGTAAGGCTTTGCGGGGGGCTACTTGGGAGCAGGCAGGTGGCAGAGGCCCGAGGCGAGGGCCAAGCAGGGCAGTGGGTGGGAGCCCTTTGTGGTGGGAGTCAGGGCAAAGGAGTCGGGGCTCTCGGGCTCTTGGCTTGTGAGTCTTGCCTGAAGGATTTGGGTGCCTTGAGGCCTGTTGTGCATGGGAGCTGCGTGCCAATGTCGCCCAAAGGGCCGCAGAAGGCTCCTTCTGAGTGCCTGTGCCGCCAATTTCTTCTCTTGTAGAGCCTGGAAACTGTGCCACCACCGGTCCCAGTCTCCGCACCCAGCAGCAAGGACGTAAGTGCCACTCCTAAGCCCCATATGCTCACCCGGGTGCTGCTGTCTTTGCACACGGAGCTTGTCCAGGGTGTGCCCATGGGTTGCTCGGTGCAGGATTTCTAGGCCCACAGAAAAAAGAGGCCGGCCTGTGGAAAAGAGGGTGAAAAGTGCAGGCTGTGGGCCCCTGGTGTGCGTGTGAGAGGGCGGGCAGGAGGCAAGAGTAGAGATGGCAGTGGGCGAGTGCTGCATGGGCATGGGGAAGGGCTGTGTTTGGGGGTGAAGTGGCGAGGCCGTTGGTGATGCGGGGTGTGAGGTGTTTGGAGGGTGAGGCTGGGAGGGTGGAGGTGGGAGTAGGGCCGTGTTGCGGTGGGTGGCGGCAAGTGGGCGAGGAGGAGTTGGTGGTAGGCGGGTGGGAGTGTTGGAGCGGGTAGGGGAAGAGGAGGTTTGCTGTCAGGTGGTGGCAAAGGGTATGTGTGTGGGGAGAGGTGGGCATGGTGGTGAGCGTAGGAGGGCGGCTGTGTTGGGTGGCCGTGGTGGGACCCGTTGGCAGGAGGAGCATGAGGCGTAGGCAGGTAGGGAGGGGCCACGCATGCAGGCTGAGCAGCAAGTGCCCGTCCCGAGCGTCCATCCGCTGTGCGGGGCTGGTCGTGTGGCGGCGGTGGTGCTGGGGATGCAGGAGCACGTTGCTGTCGCTCTGCTGGTGATGCTCCATGACAATGTGTCCTTGGTGGCTTTGCAGGAGAAGCAAGCTGCGTGCATGGTGAGGGAGAAGGCGCGGCGAGTCCTGAGAAAGCAGCGCCTGGGAAGGCCTTCCGCGACCCCGGAGCCACGAGAGCTGGTGAGGGCTGGGGCCAGGGCGGCAGAGTGTGGTGGCAGCTGTGTGCCACTACTGTGGCAGGAAGTGGGAGCAGGGCCCCTCTCCTGTTGGATCGGAAGGAGAGGTGCAGAAGGCGGGCCCAGTGGGTGCTCCCAGCCCACCAGTGTGCTGGGGCTCGGAGCTAGTGTGTGCAGGGAGCTGTAAAAGGCTGTGTGGGGGTGCTGGAGGCCCAGAAGGCTGTGCGGTGGCCACAGCACCTTGAGGGCTGTGCTGCGGTAGTCGGAGGGGCTGGGAGAGGCAAGGCTGTGGCAGCGGCTGTAGGAGTTTGCCAGGTGGGGCAAGTGGTGGTGGTGGGGGTGCAGGAGGTCTTTGAGAGAGGAGCCTTTGAGTAGGCGTAGGGCAAATGTGGGCTGAGGCGCTGCTAGTGGAGTTGTGGAGGGAAGAGGCTGGGAGGTGAGAGCGGGGCTGCCTTGAGCGCAGCACCATCAAGCCCCTCTTTGTCCCTGGAAGCGCTTGATGGCCAGGAGGGGTGTTGCCTGGAGGACTAGGCGCGGGGGGCTGCTAAGGGCACTGGGGCACGTTGGTGTGTGGTGGGCAAGCGGGCGGTGCTGGAAGTGGTGGTGGGTGGCAGGCAGCAGGAGGAGGGAGCGGCAGTGTCGGCGGGGGCATGGGTGCCATGGTGGGAGGAGGCAGGCGGGAGCGAGGCTGGTGTATGGGTGTGTGGGGAAAGGAGGGCGAGTGGGTTGCGGGGAGGTGGGCCCGATGGGTGGGCCAGGGGCGGCAGTGGCGGTGGCAGCGCCAGGTGCCTGGCACCTGCGAGAGTGCTCGGCACCGCGGGGAAGACACTTGCATGCGGTGGGAGGGTGCAGGGCAAAAGCTGCCAAGTTGGTGTGGAGCGAAGGGAAGAGAGAGAGGCTGTAGTTGGCGTGGGAGCAGAGGGGTGGGCTGGCTGTGGTGCGGGCTCCCTTGTGGGCCCTTGCGAAGGGAGCGAGGTGAGGTGGGAGGCTGCTGAGCAGAGGGGCGCTGTTGCTGCTTGGCACCACGTTGGCCAGGAGTAGGGCTGGCATGCTGCGTTGCACTGCAAAGGCCTCCTTTGCTTTGTCAGGCTGTGGAGAGGGCCAGCACGGCCGCCTCGGAGCCTGGGAGACAGCAGGAGGCGGCGAGCAGCAGCGGCGGCATGGGTGCTCAGGTATGAGCTAAGGAGCGATCTGAGGCGCGAGAGGTTGTGAGGAAGGGCTTTGTTGGGGCTCTGTTGGTGGGCAGAGGTGGTGGTCTGCTGGGGGAGGACGGTGTGAAGTTGAGCTGCTGCCCCCGAAAATGCTCCTGAGCTGAGGAGCCCTGGCGTGGGCAGAGAAGGAGCCCATGTTTGCTTCTCTCCCGGCTCCACCAAGCAGACCCATGATTCCCCCGCTTGGCCACTGGCTCCCCGAGACGGCAGCTTGGCCGCAGGCTTGGGGCAGGCGTGTGGTGCATGCAGGCCTTCCTGAAAGGAGCAGCTGCCTTTGCAGCTGGGGCCTGGCCGTGCAGCTGGGGCCCCCATTAGGCACTCTGGGGAAAGGTGGTGCCAAGGCTGTGCGCCAGTGTGGTCTTCAGCCCCACGTGCCAGGCAGCTGCCCTGTGATGCAGGGAGCCTCCCAGCCAAGGCATCTGTTGTCCTTGTAAGGCTTTGCGGGGGGCTACTTGGGAGCAGGCAGGTGGCAGAGGCCCGAGGCGAGGGCCAAGCAGGGCAGTGGGTGGGAGCCCTTTGTGGTGGGAGTCAGGGCAAAGGAGTCGGGGCTCTCGGGCTCTTGGCTTGTGAGTCTTGCCTGAAGGATTTGCGTGCCTTGAGGCCTGTTGTGCATGGGAGCTGCGTGCCAATGTCGCCCAAAGGGCCGCAGAAGGCTCCTTCTGAGTGCCTGTGCCGCCAATTTCTTCTCTTGTAGAGCCTGGAAACTGTGCCACCACCGGTCCCAGTCTCCGCACCCAGCAGCAAGGACGTAAGTGCCACTCCTAAGCCCCATATGCTCACCCGGGTGCTGCTGTCTTTGCACACGGAGCTTGTCCAGGGTGTGCCCATGGGTTGCTCGGTGCAGGATTTCTAGGCCCACAGGAAAAAGAGGCCGGCCTGTGGAAAAGAGGGTGAAAAGTGCAGGCTGTGGGCCCCTGGTGTGCGTGTGAGAGGGCGGGCAGGAGGCAAGAGTAGAGATGGCAGTGGGCGAGTGCTGCATGGGCATGGGGAAGGGCTGTGTTTGGGGGTGAAGTGGCGAGGCCGTTGGTGATGCGGGGTGTGAGGTGTTTGGAGGGTGAGGCTGGGAGGGTGGAGGTGGGAGTAGGGCCGTGTTGTGGTGGGTGGCGGCAAGTGGGCGAGGAGGAGTTGGTGGTAGGCGGGTGGGAGTGTTGGAGCGGGTAGGGGAAGAGGAGGTTTGCTGTCAGGTGGTGGCAAAGGGTATGTGTGTGGGGAGAGGTGGGCATGGTGGTGAGCGTAGGAGGGCGGCTGTGTTGGGTGGCCGTGGTGGGACCCGTTGGCAGGAGGAGCATGAGGCGTAGGCAGGTAGGGAGGGTCCACGCATGCAGGCTGAGCAGCAAGTGCCCGTCCCGAGCGTCCATCCGCTGTGCGGGGCTGGTCGTGTGGCGGCGGTGGTGCTGGGGATGCAGGAGCACGTTGCTGTCGCTCTGCTGGTGATGCTCCATGACAATGTGTCCTTGGTGGCTTTGCAGGAGAAGCAAGCTGCGTACATGGTGAGGGAGAAGGCGCGGCGAGTCCTGAGAAAGCAGCGCCTGGGAAGGCCTTCCGCGACCCCGGAGCCACGAGAGCTGGTGAGGGCTGGGGCCAGGGCGGCAGAGTGTGGTGGCAGCTGTGTGCCACTACTGTGGCAGGAAGTGGGAGCAGGGCCCCTCTCCTGTTGGATCGGAAGGAGAGGTGCAGAAGGCGGGCCCAGTGGGTGCTCCCAGCCCACCAGTGTGCTGGGGCTCGGAGCTAGTGTGTGCAGGGAGCTGTAAAAGGCTGTGTGGGGGTGCTGGAGGCCCAGAAGGCTGTGCGGTGGCCACAGCACCTTGAGGGCTGTGCTGCGGTAGTCGGAGGGGCTGGGAGAGGCAAGGCTGTGGCAGCGGCTGTAGGAGTTTGCCAGGTGGGGCAAGTGGTGGTGGTGGGGGTGCGGGAGGTCTTTGAGAGAGGAGCCTTTGAGTAGGCGTAGGGCAAATGTGGGCTGAGGCGCTGCTAGTGGAGTTGTGGAGGGAAGAGGCTGGGAGGTGAGAGCGGGGCTGCCTTGAGCGCAGCACCATCAAGCCCCTCTTTGTCCCTGGAAGCGCTTGATGGCCAGGAGGGGTGTTGCCTGGAGGACTAGGCGCGGGGGGCTGCTAAGGGCACTGGGGCACGTTGGTGTGTGGTGGGCAAGCGGGCGGTGCTGGAAGTGGTGGTGGGTGGCAGGCAGCAGGAGGAGGGAGCGGCAGTGTCGGCGGGGGCATGGGTGCCATGGTGGGAGGAGGGAGGTGGGAGCGAGGCTGGTGTATGGGTGTGTGGGGAAAGGAGGGCGAGTGGGTTGCGGGGAGGTGGGCCCGATGGGTGGGCCAGGGGCGGCAGTGGCGGTGGCAGCGCCAGGTGCCTGGCACCTGCGAGAGTGCTCGGCACCGCGGGGAAGACACTTGCATGCGGTGGGAGGGTGCAGGGCAAAAGCTGCCAAGTTGGTGTGGAGCGAAGGGAAGAGAGAGAGGCTGTAGTTGGCGTGGGAGCAGAGGGGTGGGCTGGCTGTGGTGCGGGCTCCCTTGTGGGCCCTTGCGAAGGGAGCGAGGTGAGGTGGGAGGCTGCTGAGCAGAGGGGCGCTGTTGCTGCTTGGCACCACGTGGGCCAGGAGTAGGGCTGGCATGCTGCGTTGCACTGCAAAGGCCTCCTTTGCTTTGTCAGGCTGTGGAGAGGGCCAGCACGGCCGCCTCGGAGCCCGGGAGACAGCAGGAGGCGGCGAGCAGCAGCGGCGGCATCGGTGCTCAGGTATGAGCTAAGGAGCGATCTGAGGCGCAAGAGGTTGTGAGGAAGGGCTTTGTTGGGGCTCTGTTGGTGGGCAGAGGTGGTGGTCTGCTGGGGGAGGACGGTGTGAAGTTGAGCTGCTGCCCCCGAAAATGCTCCTGAGCCCAGCAGCCCTGGCGTGGGCAGAGAAGGAAACCATCTTTGCTTCTCTCCCGGCTCCACCAAGCAGGCCCATGATTACCCCACTTGCCCACTGGCTCCCCGAGACGGCAGCTTGGCCGCAGGCTTGGGGCAGGCGTGTGGTGCATGCAGGCCTTCCTGAAAGGAGCAGCTGCCTTTGCAGCTGGGGCCTGGCCGTGCAGCTGGGGCCCCCATTAGGCACTCTGGGGAAAGGTGGCGCAAAGGCAGTGTGCCAGCGTGCTCTTCAGCCCACGTGCTGCCAACCAGCTGCCCTGTGATGCAGGGAGCCTCCCAGCCAAGGCATCTGTTGTCCTTGTAAGGCTTTGCGGGGGGCTACTTGGGAGCAGGCAGGTGGCAGAGGCCCGAGGCGAGGGCCAAGCAGGGCAGTGGGTGGGAGCCCTTTGTGGTGGGAGTCAGGGCAAAGGAGTCGGGGCTCTCGGGCTCTTGGCTTGTGAGTCTTGCCTGAAGGATTTGCGTGCCTTGAGGCCTGTTGTGCATGGGAGCTGCGTGCCAATGTCGCCCAAAGGGCCGCAGAAGGCTCCTTCTGAGTGCCTGTGCCGCCAATTTCTTCTCTTGTAGAGCCTGGAAACTGTGCCACCACCGGTCCCAGTCTCCGCACCCAGCAGCAAGGACGTAAGTGCCACTCCTAAGCCCCATATGCTCACCCGGGTGCTGCTGTCTTTGCACACGGAGCTTGTCCAGGGTGTGCCCATGGGTTGCTCGGTGCAGGATTTCTAGGCCCACAGAAAAAAGAGGCCGGCCTGTGGAAAAGAGGGTGAAAAGTGCAGGCTGTGGGCCCCTGGTGTGCGTGTGAGAGGGCGGGCAGGAGGCAAGAGTAGAGATGGCAGTGGGCGAGTGCTGCATGGGCATGGGGAAGGGCTGTGTTTGGGGGTGAAGTGGCGAGGCCGTTGGTGATGCGGGGTGTGAGGTGTTTGGAGGGTGAGGCTGGGAGGGTGGAGGTGGGAGTAGGGCCGTGTTGTGGTGGGTGGCGGCAAGTGGGCGAGGAGGAGTTGGTGGTAGGCGGGTGGGAGTGTTGGAGCGGGTAGGGGAAGAGGAGGTTTGCTGTCAGGTGGTGGCAAAGGGTATGTGTGTGGGGAGAGGTGGGCATGGTGGTGAGCGTAGGAGGGCGGCTGTGTTGGGTGGCCGTGGTGGGACCCGTTGGCAGGAGGAGCATGAGGCGTAGGCAGGTAGGGAGGGTCCACGCATGCAGGCTGAGCAGCAAGTGCCCGTCCCGAGCGTCCATCCGCTGTGCGGGGCTGGTCGTGTGGCGGCGGTGGTGCTGGGGATGCAGGAGCACGTTGCTGTCGCTCTGCTGGTGATGCTCCATGACAATGTGTCCTTGGTGGCTTTGCAGGAGAAGCAAGCTGCGTGCATGGTGAGGGAGAAGGCGCGGCGAGTCCTGAGAAAGCAGCGCCTGGGAAGGCCTTCCGCGACCCCGGAGCCACGAGAGCTGGTGAGGGCTGGGGCCAGGGCGGCAGAGTGTGGTGGCAGCTGTGTGCCACTACTGTGGCAGGAAGTGGGAGCAGGGCCCCTCTCCTGTTGGATCGGAAGGAGAGGTGCAGAAGGCGGGCCCAGTGGGTGCTCCCAGCCCACCAGTGTGCTGGGGCTCGGAGCTAGTGTGTGCAGGGAGCTGTAAAAGGCTGTGTGGGGGTGCTGGAGGCCCAGAAGGCTGTGCGGTGGCCACAGCACCTTGAGGGCTGTGCTGCGGTAGTCGGAGGGGCTGGGAGAGGCAAGGCTGTGGCAGCGGCTGTAGGAGTTTGCCAGGTGGGGCAAGTGGTGGTGGTGGGGGTGCGGGAGGTCTTTGAGAGAGGAGCCTTTGAGTAGGCGTAGGGCAAATGTGGGCTGAGGCGCTGCTAGTGGAGTTGTGGAGGGAAGAGGCTGGGAGGTGAGAGCGGGGCTGCCTTGAGCGCAGCACCATCAAGCCCCTCTTTGTCCCTGGAAGCGCTTGATGGCCAGGAGGGGTGTTGCCTGGAGGACTAGGCGCGGGGGGCTGCTAAGGGCACTGGGGCACGTTGGTGTGTGGTGGGCAAGCGGGCGGTGCTGGAAGTGGTGGTGGGTGGCAGGCAGCAGGAGGAGGGAGCGGCAGTGTCGGCGGGGGCATGGGTGCCATGGTGGGAGGAGGGAGGTGGGAGCGAGGCTGGTGTATGGGTGTGTGGGGAAAGGAGGGCGAGTGGGTTGCGGGGAGGTGGGCCCGATGGGTGGGCCAGGGGCGGCAGTGGCGGTGGCAGCGCCAGGTGCCTGGCACCTGCGAGAGTGCTCGGCACCGCGGGGAAGACACTTGCATGCGGTGGGAGGGTGCAGGGCAAAAGCTGCCAAGTTGGTGTGGAGCGAAGGGAAGAGAGAGAGGCTGTAGTTGGCGTGGGAGCAGAGGGGTGGGCTGGCTGTGGTGCGGGCTCCCTTGTGGGCCCTTGCGAAGGGAGCGAGGTGAGGTGGGAGGCTGCTGAGCAGAGGGGCGCTGTTGCTGCTTGGCACCACGTGGGCCAGGAGTAGGGCTGGCGTGCTGCGTTGGGCTGCAAAGGCCTCCTTTGCTTTGTCAGGCTGTGGAGAGGGCCAGCACGGCCGCCTCGGAGCCCGGGAGACAGCAGGAGGCGGCGAGCAGCAGCGGCGGCATCGGTGCTCAGGTATGAGCTAAGGAGCGATCTGAGGCGCAAGAGGTTGTGAGGAAGGGCTTTGTTGGGGCTCTGTTGGTGGGTAGAGGTGGTGGTCTGCTGGGGGAGGACGGTGTGAAGTTGAGCTGCTGCCCCCGAAAATGCTCCTGAGCCCAGCAGCCCTGGCGTGGGCAGAGAAGGAGCCCATGTTTGCTTCTCTCCCGGCTCCACCAAGCAGGCCCATGATTCCCCCACTTGCCCCCTGGCTCCCCGAGACGGCAGCTTGGCCGCAGGCTTGGGGCAGGCGTGTGGTGCATGCAGGCCTTCCTGAAAGGAGCAGCTGCCTTTGCAGCTGGGGCCTGGCCGTGCAGCTGGGGCCCCCATTAGGCACTCTGGGGAAAGGTGGTGCCAAGGCTGTGCGCCAGTGTGGTCTTCAGCCCCACGTGCCAGGCAGCTGCCCTGTGATGCAGGGAGCCTCCCAGCCAAGGCATCTGTTGTCCTTGTAAGGCTTTGCGGGGGGCTACTTGGGAGCAGGCAGGTGGCAGAGGCCCGAGGCGAGGGCCAAGCAGGGCAGTGGGTGGGAGCCCTTTGTGGTGGGAGTCAGGGCAAAGGAGTCGGGGCTCTCGGGCTCTTGGCTTGTGACTCTTGCCTGAAGGATTTGGGTGCCTTGAGGCCTGTTGTGCATGGGAGCTGCGTGCCAATGTCGCCCAAAGGGCCGCAGAAGGCTCCTTCTGAGTGCCTGTGCCGCCAATTTCTTCTCTTGTAGAGCCTGGAAACTGTGCCACCACCGGTCCCAGTCTCCGCACCCAGCAGCAAGGACGTAAGTGCCACTCCTAAGCCCCATATGCTCACCCGGGTGCTGCTGTCTTTGCACACGGAGCTTGTCCAGGGTGTGCCCATGGGTTGCTCGGTGCAGGATTTCTAGGCCCACAGAAAAAAGAGGCCGGCCTGTGGAAAAGAGGGTGAAAAGTGCAGGCTGTGGGCCCCTGGTGTGCGTGTGAGAGGGCGGGCAGGAGGCAAGAGTAGAGATGGCAGTGGGCGAGTGCTGCATGGGCATGGGGAAGGGCTGTGTTTGGGGGTGAAGTGGCGAGGCCGTTGGTGATGCGGGGTGTGAGGTGTTTGGAGGGTGAGGCTGGGAGGGTGGAGGTGGGAGTAGGGCCGTGTTGTGGTGGGTGGCGGCAAGTGGGCGAGGAGGAGTTGGTGGTAGGCGGGTGGGAGTGTTGGAGCGGGTAGGGGAAGAGGAGGTTTGCTGTCAGGTGGTGGCAAAGGGTATGTGTGTGGGGAGAGGTGGGCATGGTGGTGAGCGTAGGAGGGCGGCTGTGTTGGGTGGCCGTGGTGGGACCCGTTGGCAGGAGGAGCATGAGGCGTAGGCAGGTAGGGAGGGTCCACGCATGCAGGCTGAGCAGCAAGTGCCCGTCCCGAGCGTCCATCCGCTGTGCGGGGCTGGTCGTGTGGCGGCGGTGGTGCTGGGGATGCAGGAGCACGTTGCTGTCGCTCTGCTGGTGATGCTCCATGACAATGTGTCCTTGGTGGCTTTGCAGGAGAAGCAAGCTGCGTGCATGGTGAGGGAGAAGGCGCGGCGAGTCCTGAGAAAGCAGCGCCTGGGAAGGCCTTCCGCGACCCCGGAGCCACGAGAGCTGGTGAGGGCTGGGGCCAGGGCGGCAGAGTGTGGTGGCAGCTGTGTGCCACTACTGTGGCAGGAAGTGGGAGCAGGGCCCCTCTCCTGTTGGATCGGAAGGAGAGGTGCAGAAGGCGGGCCCAGTGGGTGCTCCCAGCCCACCAGTGTGCTGGGGCTCGGAGCTAGTGTGTGCAGGGAGCTGGAAAAGGCTGTGTGGGAGTGCTGGAGGCCCAGAAGGCTGTGCGGTGGCCACAGCACCTTGAGGGCTGTGCTGCGGTAGTCGGAGGGGCTGGGAGAGGCAAGGCTGTGGCAGCGGCTGTAGGAGTTTGCCAGGTGGGGCAAGTGGTGGTGGTGGGGGTGCGGGAGGTCTTTGAGAGAGGAGCCTTTGAGTAGGCGTAGGGCAAATGTGGGCTGAGGCGCTGCTAGTGGAGTTGTGGAGGGAAGAGGCTGGGAGGTGAGAGCGGGGCTGCCTTGAGCGCAGCACCATCAAGCCCCTCTTTGTCCCTGGAAGCGCTTGATGGCCAGGAGGGGTGTTGCCTGGAGGAGTAGGGGCGGGGGGCTGCTAAGGGCACTGGGGCACGTTGGTGTGTGGTGGGCAAGCGGGCGGTGCTGGAAGTGGTGGTGGGTGGCAGGCAGCAGGAGGAGGGAGCGGCAGTGTTGGCGGGGGCATGGGTGCCATGGTGGGAGGAGGGAGGTGGGAGCGAGGCTGGTGTATGGGTGTGTGGGGAAAGGAGGGCGAGTGGGTTGCGGGGAGGTGGGCCCGATGGGTGGGCCAGGGGCGGCAGTGGCGGTGGCAGCGCCAGGTGCCTGGCACCTGCGAGAGTGCTCGGCACCGCGGGGAAGACACTTGCATGCGGTGGGAGGGTGCAGGGCAAAAGCTGCCAAGTTGGTGTGGAGCGAAGGGAAGAGAGAGAGGCTGTAGTTGGCGTGGGAGCAGAGGGGTGGGCTGGCTGTGGTGCGGGCTCCCTTGTGGGCCCTTGCGAAGGGAGCGAGGTGAGGTGGGAGGCTGCTGAGCAGAGGGGCGCTGTTGCTGCTTGGCACCACGTGGGCCAGGAGTAGGGCTGGCATGCTGCGTTGCACTGCAAAGGCCTCCTTTGCTTTGTCAGGCTGTGGAGAGGGCCAGCACGGCCGCCTCGGAGCCCGGGAGACAGCAGGAGGTGGCGAGCAGCAGCGGCGGCATCGGTGCTCAGGTATGAGCTAAGGAGCGATCTGAGGCGCGAGAGGTTGTGAGGAAGGGCTTTGTTGGGGCTCTGTTGGTGGGCAGAGGTGGTGGTCTGCTGGGGGAGGACGGTGTGAAGTTGAGCTGCTGCCCCCGAAAATGCTCCTGAGCCCAGCAGCCCTGGCGTGGGCAGAGAAGGAGCCCATGTTTGCTTCTCTCCCGGCTCCACCAAGCAGGCACATGATTCCCCCACTTGCCCACTGGCTCCCCGAGACGGCAGCTTGGCCGCAGGCTTGGGGCAGGCGTGTGGTGCATGCAGGCCTTCCTGAAAGGAGCAGCTGCCTTTGCAGCTGGGGCCTGGCCGTGCAGCTGGGGCCCCCATTAGGCACTCTGGGGAAAGGTGGCGCAAAGGCAGTGTGCCAGCGTGCTCTTCAGCCCGCGTGCTGCCAACCAGCTGCCCTGTGATGCAGGGAGCCTCCCAGCCAAGGCATCTGTTGTCCTTGTAAGGCTTTGCGGGGGGCTACTTGGGAGCAGGCAGGTGGCAGAGGCCCGAGGCGAGGGCCAAGCAGGGCAGTGGGTGGGAGCCCTTTGTGGTGGGAGTCAGGGCAAAGGAGTCGGGGCTCTCGGGCTCTTGGCTTGTGACTCTTGCCTGAAGGATTTGGGTGCCTTGAGGCCTGTTGTGCATGGGAGCTGCGTGCCAATGTCGCCCAAAGGGCCGCAGAAGGCTCCTTCTGAGTGCCTGTGCCGCCAATTTCTTCTCTTGTAGAGCCTGGAAACTGTGCCACCACCGGTCCCAGTCTCCGCACCCAGCAGCAAGGACGTAAGTGCCACTCCTAAGCCCCATATGCTCACCCGGGTGCTGCTGTCTTTGCACACGGAGCTTGTCCAGGGTGTGCCCATGGGTTGCTCGGTGCAGGATTTCTAGGCCCACAGAAAAAAGAGGCCGGCCTGTGGAAAAGAGGGTGAAAAGTGCAGGCTGTGGGCCCCTGGTGTGCGTGTGAGAGGGCGGGCAGGAGGCAAGAGTAGAGATGGCAGTGGGCGAGTGCTGCATGGGCATGGGGAAGGGCTGTGTTTGGGGGTGAAGTGGCGAGGCCGTTGGTGATGCGGGGTGTGAGGTGTTTGGAGGGTGAGGCTGGGAGGGTGGAGGTGGGAGTAGGGCCGTGTTGTGGTGGGTGGCGGCAAGTGGGCGAGGAGGAGTTGGTGGTAGGCGGGTGGGAGTGTTGGAGCGGGTAGGGGAAGAGGAGGTTTGCTGTCAGGTGGTGGCAAAGGGTATGTGTGTGGGGAGAGGTGGGCATGGTGGTGAGCGTAGGAGGGCGGCTGTGTTGGGTGGCCGTGGTGGGACCCGTTGGCAGGAGGAGCATGAGGCGTAGGCAGGTAGGGAGGGTCCACGCATGCAGGCTGAGCAGCAAGTGCCCGTCCCGAGCGTCCATCCGCTGTGCGGGGCTGGTCGTGTGGCGGCGGTGGTGCTGGGGATGCAGGAGCACGTTGCTGTCGCTCTGCTGGTGATGCTCCATGACAATGTGTCCTTGGTGGCTTTGCAGGAGAAGCAAGCTGCGTACATGGTGAGGGAGAAGGCGCGGCGAGTCCTGAGAAAGCAGCGCCTGGGAAGGCCTTCCGCGACCCCGGAGCCACGAGAGCTGGTGAGGGCTGGGGCCAGGGCGGCAGAGTGTGGTGGCAGCTGTGTGCCACTACTGTGGCAGGAAGTGGGAGCAGGGCCCCTCTCCTGTTGGATCGGAAGGAGAGGTGCAGAAGGCGGGCCCAGTGGGTGCTCCCAGCCCACCAGTGTGCTGGGGCTCGGAGCTAGTGTGTGCAGGGAGCTGTAAAAGGCTGTGTGGGGGTGCTGGAGGCCCAGAAGGCTGTGCGGTGGCCACAGCACCTTGAGGGCTGTGCTGCGGTAGTCGGAGGGGCTGGGAGAGGCAAGGCTGTGGCAGCGGCTGTAGGAGTTTGCCAGGTGGGGCAAGTGGTGGTGGTGGGGGTGCGGGAGGTCTTTGAGAGAGGAGCCTTTGAGTAGGCGTAGGGCAAATGTGGGCTGAGGCGCTGCTAGTGGAGTTGTGGAGGGAAGAGGCTGGGAGGTGAGAGCGGGGCTGCCTTGAGCGCAGCACCATCAAGCCCCTCTTTGTCCCTGGAAGCGCTTGATGGCCAGGAGGGGTGTTGCCTGGAGGACTAGGCGCGGGGGGCTGCTAAGGGCACTGGGGCACGTTGGTGTGTGGTGGGCAAGCGGGCGGTGCTGGAAGTGGTGGTGGGTGGCAGGCAGCAGGAGGAGGGAGCGGCAGTGTCGGCGGGGGCATGGGTGCCATGGTGGGAGGAGGGAGGTGGGAGCGAGGCTGGTGTATGGGTGTGTGGGGAAAGGAGGGCGAGTGGGTTGCGGGGAGGTGGGCCCGATGGGTGGGCCAGGGGCGGCAGTGGCGGTGGCAGCGCCAGGTGCCTGGCACCTGCGAGAGTGCTCGGCACCGCGGGGAAGACACTTGCATGCGGTGGGAGGGTGCAGGGCAAAAGCTGCCAAGTTGGTGTGGAGCGAAGGGAAGAGAGAGAGGCTGTAGTTGGCGTGGGAGCAGAGGGGTGGGCTGGCTGTGGTGCGGGCTCCCTTGTGGGCCCTTGCGAAGGGAGCGAGGTGAGGTGGGAGGCTGCTGAGCAGAGGGGCGCTGTTGCTGCTTGGCACCACGTGGGCCAGGAGTAGGGCTGGCATGCTGCGTTGCACTGCAAAGGCCTCCTTTGCTTTGTCAGGCTGTGGAGAGGGCCAGCACGGCCGCCTCGGAGCCCGGGAGACAGCAGGAGGCGGCGAGCAGCAGCGGCGGCATCGGTGCTCAGGTATGAGCTAAGGAGCGATCTGAGGCGCAAGAGGTTGTGAGGAAGGGCTTTGTTGGGGCTCTGTTGGTGGGCAGAGGTGGTGGTCTGCTGGGGGAGGACGGTGTGAAGTTGAGCTGCTGCCCCCGAAAATGCTCCTGAGCCCAGCAGCCCTGGCGTGGGCAGAGAAGGAAACCATCTTTGCTTCTCTCCCGGCTCCACCAAGCAGGCCCATGATTACCCCACTTGCCCACTGGCTCCCCGAGACGGCAGCTTGGCCGCAGGCTTGGGGCAGGCGTGTGGTGCATGCAGGCCTTCCTGAAAGGAGCAGCTGCCTTTGCAGCTGGGGCCTGGCCGTGCAGCTGGGGCCCCCATTAGGCACTCTGGGGAAAGGTGGCGCAAAGGCAGTGTGCCAGCGTGCTCTTCAGCCCACGTGCTGCCAACCAGCTGCCCTGTGATGCAGGGAGCCTCCCAGCCAAGGCATCTGTTGTCCTTGTAAGGCTTTGCGGGGGGCTACTTGGGAGCAGGCAGGTGGCAGAGGCCCGAGGCGAGGGCCAAGCAGGGCAGTGGGTGGGAGCCCTTTGTGGTGGGAGTCAGGGCAAAGGAGTCGGGGCTCTCGGGCTCTTGGCTTGTGAGTCTTGCCTGAAGGATTTGGGTGCCTTGAGGCCTGTTGTGCATGGGAGCTGCGTGCCAATGTCGGCCAAAGGGCCGCAGAAGGCTCCTTCTGAGTGCCTGTGCCGCCAATTTCTTCTCTTGTAGAGCCTGGAAACTGTGCCACCACCGGTCCCAGTCTCCGCACCCAGCAGCAAGGACGTAAGTGCCACTCCTAAGCCCCATATGCTCACCCGGGTGCTGCTGTCTTTGCACACGGAGCTTGTCCAGGGTGTGCCCATGGGTTGCTCGGTGCAGGATTTCTAGGCCCACAGAAAAAAGAGGCCGGCCTGTGGAAAAGAGGGTGAAAAGTGCAGGCTGTGGGCCCCTGGTGTGCGTGTGAGAGGGCGGGCAGGAGGCAAGAGTAGAGATGGCAGTGGGCGAGTGCTGCATGGGCATGGGGAAGGGCTGTGTTTGGGGGTGAAGTGGCGAGGCCGTTGGTGATGCGGGGTGTGAGGTGTTTGGAGGGTGAGGCTGGGAGGGTGGAGGTGGGAGTAGGGCCGTGTTGTGGTGGGTGGCGGCAAGTGGGCGAGGAGGAGTTGGTGGTAGGCGGGTGGGAGTGTTGGAGCGGGTAGGGGAAGAGGAGGTTTGCTGTCAGGTGGTGGCAAAGGGTATGTGTGTGGGGAGAGGTGGGCATGGTGGTGAGCGTAGGAGGGCGGCTGTGTTGGGTGGCCGTGGTGGGACCCGTTGGCAGGAGGAGCATGAGGCGTAGGCAGGTAGGGAGGGTCCACGCATGCAGGCTGAGCAGCAAGTGCCCGTCCCGAGCGTCCATCCGCTGTGCGGGGCTGGTCGTGTGGCGGCGGTGGTGCTGGGGATGCAGGAGCACGTTGCTGTCGCTCTGCTGGTGATGCTCCATGACAATGTGTCCTTGGTGGCTTTGCAGGAGAAGCAAGCTGCGTGCATGGTGAGGGAGAAGGCGCGGCGAGTCCTGAGAAAGCAGCGCCTGGGAAGGCCTTCCGCGACCCCGGAGCCACAAGAGCTGGTGAGGGCTGGGGCCAGGGCGGCAGAGTGTGGTGGCAGCTGTGTGCCACTACTGTGGCAGGAAGTGGGAGCAGGGCCCCTCTCCTGTTGGATCGGAAGGAGAGGTGCAGAAGGCGGGCCCAGAGGGTGCTCCCAGCCCACCAGTGTGCTGGGGCTCGGAGCTAGTGTGTGCAGGGAGCTGTAGAAGGCTGTGTGGGGGTGCTGGAGGCCCAGAAGGCTGTGCGGTGGCCACAGCACCTTGAGGGCTGTGCTGCGGTAGTCGGAGGGGCTGGGAGAGGCAAGGCTGTGGCAGCGGCTGTAGGAGTTTGCCAGGTGGGGCAAGTGGTGGTGGTGGGGGTGCGGGAGGTCTTTGAGAGAGGAGCCTTTGAGTAGGCGTAGGGCAAATGTGGGCTGAGGCACTGCTAGTGGAGTTGTGGAGGGAAGAGGCTGGGAGGTGAGAGCGGGGCTGCCTTGAGCGCAGCACCATCAAGCCCCTCTTTGTCCCTGGAAGCGCTTGATGGCCAGGAGGGGTGTTGCCTGGAGGAGTAGGGGCGGGGGGCTGCTAAGGGCACTGGGGCACGTTGGTGTGTGGTGGGCAAGCGGGCGGTGCTGGAAGTGGTGGTGGGTGGCAGGCAGCAGGAGGAGGGAGCGGCAGTGTTGGCGGGGGCATGGGTGCCATGGTGGGAGGAGGGAGGTGGGAGCGAGGCTGGTGTATGGGTGTGTGGGGAAAGGAGGGCGAGTGGGTTGCGGGGAGGTGGGCCCGATGGGTGGGCCAGGGGCGGCAGTGGCGGTGGCAGCGCCAGGCGCCTGGCACCTGCGAGAGTGCTCGGCACCGCGGGGAAGACACTTGCATGCGGTGGGAGGGTGCAGGGCAAAAGCTGCCAAGTTGGTGTGGAGCAAAGGGAAGAGAGAGAGGCTGTAGTTGGCGTGGGAGCAGAGGGGTGGGCTGGCTGTGGTGCGGGCTCCCTTGTGGGCCCTTGCGAAGGGAGCGAGGTGAGGTGGGAGGCTGCTGAGCAGAGGGGCGCTGTTGCTGCTTGGCACCACGTGGGCCAGGAGTAGGGCTGGCGTGCTGCGTTGGGCTGCAAAGGCCTCCTTTGCTTTGTCAGGCTGTGGAGAGGGCCAGCACGGCCGCCTCGGAGCCTGGGAGACAGCAGGAGGCGGCGAGCAGCAGCGGCGGCATGGGTGCTCAGGTATGAGCTAAGGAGCGATCTGAGGCGCGAGAGGTTGTGAGGAAGGGCTTTGTTGGGGCTCTGTTGGTGGGCAGAGGTGGTGGTCTGCTGGGGGAGGGCAGTGTGAGGTTGAGCTGCTGCCCCTGAAAATGCTCCTGAGCAGAGCGGCCCTGGTGTGGGCAGAGAAGGAGCCCATGTTTGCTTCTCTCCCGGCTCCACCAGGCAGACCCATGATTCCCCCGCTTGCCCCCTGGCTCCCCGAGACGGCAGCTTGGCCGCAGGCTTGGGGCAGGCGTGTGGTGCATGCAGGCCTTCCTGAAAGGAGCAGCTGCCTTTGCAGCTGGGGCCTGGCCGTGCAGCTGGGGCCCCCATTAGGCACTCTGGGGAAAGGTGGTGCCAAGGCTGTGCGCCAGCGTGGTCTTCAGCCCCACGTGCCAGGCAGCTGCCCTGTGATGCAGGGAGCCTCCCAGCCAAGGCATCTGTTGTCCTTGTAAGGCTTTGCGGGGGGCTACTTGGGAGCAGGCAGGTGGCAGAGGCCCGAGGCGAGGGCCAAGCAGGGCAGTGGGTGGGAGCCCTTTGTGGTGGGAGTCAGGGCAAAGGAGTCGGGGCTCTCGGGCTCTTGGCTTGTGAGTCTTGCCTGAAGGATTTGCGTGCCTTGAGGCCTGTTGTGCATGGGAGCTGCGTGCCAATGTCGCCCAAAGGGCCGCAGAAGGCTCCTTCTGAGTGCCTGTGCCGCCAATTTCTTCTCTTGTAGAGCCTGGAAACTGTGCCACCACCGGTCCCAGTCTCCGCACCCAGCAGCAAGGACGTAAGTGCCACTCCTAAGCCCCATATGCTCACCCGGGTGCTGCTGTCTTTGCACACGGAGCTTGTCCAGGGTGTGCCCATGGGTTGCTCGGTGCAGGATTTCTAGGCCCACAGGAAAAAGAGGCCGGCCTGTGGAAAAGAGGGTGAAAAGTGCAGGCTGTGGGCCCCTGGTGTGCGTGTGAGAGGGCGGGCAGGAGGCAAGAGTAGAGATGGCAGTGGGCGAGTGCTGCATGGGCATGGGGAAGGGCTGTGTTTGGGGGTGAAGTGGCGAGGCCGTTGGTGATGCGGGGTGTGAGGTGTTTGGAGGGTGAGGCTGGGAGGGTGGAGGTGGGAGTAGGGCCGAGTTGCGGTGGGTGGCGGCAAGTGGGCGAGGAGGAGTTGGTGGTAGGCGGGTGGGAGTGTTGGAGCGGGTAGGGGAAGAGGAGGTTTGCTGTCAGGTGGTGGCAAAGGGTATGTGTGTGGGGAGAGGTGGGCATGGTGGTGAGCGTAGGAGGGCGGCTGTGTTGGGTGGCCGTGGTGGGACCCGTTGGCAGGAGGAGCATGAGGCGTAGGCAGGTAGGGAGGGGCCACGCATGCAGGCTGAGCAGCAAGTGCCCGTCCCGAGCGTCCATCCGCTGTGCGGGGCTGGTCGTGTGGCGGCGGTGGTGCTGGGGATGCAGGAGCACGTTGCTGTCGCTCTGCTGGTGATGCTCCATGACAATGTGTCCTTGGTGGCTTTGCAGGAGAAGCAAGCTGCGTGCATGGTGAGGGAGAAGGCGCGGCGAGTCCTGAGAAAGCAGCGCCTGGGAAGGCCTTCCGCGACCCCGGAGCCACGAGAGCTGGTGAGGGCTGGGGCCAGGGCGGCAGAGTGTGGTGGCAGCTGTGTGCCACTACTGTGGCAGGAAGTGGGAGCAGGGCCCCTCTCCTGTTGGATCGGAAGGAGAGGTGCAGAAGGCAGGCCCAGTGGGTGCTCCCAGCCCACCAGTGTGCTGGGGCTCGGAGCTAGTGTGTGCAGGGAGCTGTAGAAGGCTGTGTGGGGGTGCTGGAGGCCCAGAAGGCTGTGCGGTGGCCACAGCACCTTGAGGGCTGTGCTGCGGTAGTCGGAGGGGCTGGGAGAGGCAAGGCTGTGGCAGCGGCTGTAGGAGTTGGCCAGGTGGGGCAAGTGGTGGTGGTGGGGGTGCGGGAGGTCTTTGAGAGAGGAGCCTTTGAGTAGGCGTAGGGCAAATGTGGGCTGAGGCGCTGCTAGTGGAGTTGTGGAGGGAAGAGGCTGGGAGGTGAGAGCGGGGCTGCCTTGAGCGCAGCACCATCAAGCCCCTCTTTGTCCCTGGAAGCGCTTGATGGCCAGGAGGGGTGTTGCCTGGAGGAGTAGGGGCGGGGGGCTGCTAAGGGCACTGGGGCACGTTGGTGTGTGGTGGGCAAGCGGGCGGTGCTGGAAGTGGTGGTGGGTGGCAGGCAGCAGGAGGAGGGAGCGGCAGTGTTGGCGGGGGCATGGGTGCCATGGTGGGAGGAGGGAGGTGGGAGCGAGGCTGGTGTATGGGTGTGTGGGGAAAGGAGGGCGAGTGGGTTGCGGGGAGGTGGGCCCGATGGGTGGGCCAGGGGCGGCAGTGGCGGTGGCAGCGCCAGGTGCCTGGCACCTGCGAGAGTGCTCGGCACCGCGGGGAAGACACTTGCATGCGGTGGGAGGGTGCAGGGCAAAAGCTGCCAAGTTGGTGTGGAGCGAAGGGAAGAGAGAGAGGCTGTAGTTGGCGTGGGAGCAGAGGGGTGGGCTGGCTGTGGTGCGGGCTCACTTGTGGGCCCTTGCGAAGGGAGCGAGGTGAGGTGGGAGGCTGCTGAGCAGAGGGGCGCTGTTGCTGCTTGGCACCACGTGGGCCAGGAGTAGGGCTGGCGTGCTGCGTTGGGCTGCAAAGGCCTCCTTTGCTTTGTCAGGCTGTGGAGAGGGCCAGCACGGCCGCCTCGGAGCCCGGGAGACAGCAGGAGGCGGCGAGCAGCAGCGGCGGCATCGGTGCTCAGGTATGAGCTAAGGAGCGATCTGAGGCGCAAGAGGTTGTGAGGAAGGGCTTTGTTGGGGCTCTGTTGGTGGGCAGAGGTGGTGGTCTGCTGGGGGAGGGCAGTGTGAGGTTGAGCTGCTGCCCCTGAAAATGCTCCTGAGCAGAGCGGCCCTGGTGTGGGCAGAGAAGGAGCCCATGTTTGCTTCTCTCCCGGCTCCACCAGGCAGACCCATGATTCCCCCGCTTGCCCACTGGCTCCCCGAGACGGCAGCTTGGCCGCAGGCTTGGGGCAGGCGTGTGGTGCATGCAGGCCTTCCCGAAAGGAGCAGCTGCCTTTGCAGCTGGGGCCTGGACGTGCAGCTGGGGCCCCCATTAGGCACTCTGGGGAAAGGTGGTGCCAAGGCTGTGCGCCAGTGTGGTCTTCAGCCCCGCGTGCTGCCCGCCAGCTGCCCTGTGATGCAGGGAGCCCCTCAGGCAAGGCGTCTGTTGTGCTCGCAAGGCTTTGCAGGGGGGCTACTTGGGAGCAGGCAGGCGGCAGAGGCCCGAGGCGAGGGCCTAGCAGGGCCGTGGGTGGGAGCCCTTTGTGGTGGGAGTCAGGGCAAAGGGGTCGGGGCTCTTGGGCTCTTGGCTTGTGACTCTTGCCTGAAGGATTTGGGTGCCTTGAGGTGGGCTAGGCATGTTGTGCGTGGCAGCTGCATGCCAAAGGGCCAAAGAAGGCTCCTTTTGAGCGCCTGTCCCACCAATGTCTTCTCTTGTAGAGCCTGGAAAGTGTCCCACATTTGGTCCCAGTCTCCGCACCCAGCAGCAAGGACGTAAGTGCCATTCCTAACCCCCACATGCTCAGCCGTGTGCTGCTCTGTGTGCACACGGAGCTTGTGCAGGTTGTGGCCATGGGTTCCTCGGTGCAGGTTTTCCAGGCACACAGGAAAAATGGGCAGGCCTCTGGAAAAGGCATGCAGCCTGAGCAGCAAGCGCCCGTCCCGAAGGTGTGGCACTTCCTGTGTGGGGCTTGTCATGTGCCCACAGTGGTGCTGAGGATGCAGCAGCCCCTTGCCCTCGCTCTGCTGGTGATGCTCGGTGACAATGTGCCCTTGGTGGCTTTGCAGGTGGCGCAGAAGCAAGCTGGGAGCGTGGCCAGGGAGAAAGCACGGAGGGTCCTGAAAAAGCAGCGCCCGGGAAGGCCTTCTGTCCAGGAGAGAGCAGAGCTGGTGAGGGCTGGGGCCAGGGTGGCAGAGTGTGGTGGCAGCTGCGTGCCACTGCTGTGGCAGGAAGTGGGAGCAGGGCCCCTTTGCTGTGGATCTGAAGGAGAGGTGGCCAAGCTTGCCGCAGAGGGTGCCAGCACATTGGCAGCGTGCTGGGGCTCGGAGCCAGTGTGTGCAGGGACATGTAGAAGCCCGTGTTGGGGTGTTGGAGGCCCATAAGGCTGTGCGGTGGCCACAGCACCTTGACAGCTGGTGATTCTCCCTGATAATTTGGCCTTCCTCTCTTTGCAGGCAGTGCACAGACAACCTGCCAGTACAGCCATGAGGACGCCATGGAGGCTTCCTAGGCAGAAGCAGCGTAGATGGCCGTTTGCAGAGGAGGATACAGAGCCGGTGAGGCCTCAGGCAGGGCAGCACAGCATGCTGGCAGCTCTGCCGCACTCCTGGCCCAGGAAATGGCACCAGGGCCTCTTTCCTGGTGGAGCTGAACAAGGGGCGCCCAACCAAGGCACAGTGGGTCCCACAATGCTTCCAGCCTGATGGGACTCAGAGCTAGTGCTTGCACCGACATCTAGGAGCCTGTGTCAGGGTGTTGGAGGCACAGAAGGCTCTGCGGGACTCACAGCACCTTAACAGTAGCCCAGTCAGTGAGATGTGATGGGCAGGGATGGCAAAGTGCCTGTTCGCATTTCCCAGGAAAGATGCTGTGCACTGCTCCTGGTCAGGGTCAGGGAGGTCTTTCCGGAAGGAGCCTCTGAGCATCTGTAGGCCAAATCTGGGCTTAGGCCTTTTTAGACCTTGCTAACCAAGAGACAGGACAAGGCTGAGCATGGCTCAGTATGCAGCATGTTCCGCTGGATGCCTGCAGTTCTGGAAGCAACAGACTGGGAGCTGAGAAAGAGGTTCCCTTCAACCCAACACGATTGCAATTGTTGATGCGATTGATCCCCAGAGTCTTGCATGGAGGAGTAGGCTGGGCAGGGGGGATCCTCACCCCTTCTCCAGGACTAGGGCTGGCTTCATCCCTTGCCCTGCAAATAATTCCTTTTCTTTTTCAGGCTCAGAAGAGGGCCAGGAGAGCCCTGTCGGACGCCCACACAGAGTAGGACACAGCAAGCAGTGGCATCGGTGCTCAGGTACCAGCTAAGCACACAGCTGAGACCACAGACGTTGGCGGGAAGGGCTTTGCCGGGGCTCTGCTCGTGGGCATAGGTGGTGGGCTCCAGGGGGAGCACAGTGTGAGGTTGAGGGTTGAGCTCCTGCCCCCGAAAATGCTCATCAGAGCAGCCATGGCATGGGAAGAGGAGGAGACCATCTTTGCTTCTCTCACAGCCCCACCAACCAGACCCATCCTTCCTCCACTTCCCCACCGCCTCACGGAGATGCCCCCTTCACCTCAGGCTTGGGGCAGGTGTGTGCTGCATGCAGCCCTTCCCAAAAGGAGCGCCTGCCTTTTCAGCTGGGGCCCCACGACACTCTGGGAAAAGGCTGGGCCACAAAGGCTGTGCGCCAGCGTGGTCTTCAGCCCCGCGTGCCAGCCAGCTCACATCTGAGGTGGGGAACCCCACAGCCAAGGCATCTGTTGCCCTTGTAGGCTTTTGCAGCCTCCCTCCTTTGGGCTCCCTTTGGGGCAATGGGCTACTGCCCTGAAGTAGGAGAAAAAAGGAGAAAAACTGAGAGGTCACTACCTGACCAAGGAAGCCAAGAAGGTGAGAGCCTGCATATTGCAGCCATCAAGTGTACGCAGGGCTGTGAGAGCTTCCCAGACACTCCTGTCCCTTTCCCGAGCCTGTCAATCCCCTACACTGCTCACAGGACAGGGATGGACCAGGGTTGGCAGTTACCGACGACACAGGTCCCCTGGTAAGCAAGCACTGTGAGGCAGGGACTAGCCCCTATGCAGCCTGCAGTGAGACAGGCCCAGCACTGGCACACTCCAGGTTGCTCCTTCTCCCAAGGGCCGTGTCACATAGAAGCCTGGCTGTGCTCGCCCAGCTCCTGGCACCAAGGCTGTGCTGCTGCCTGCGTGGTGGCAGTGGGCCTCAGAGGGACATGGGGGGACTGCGCTAGGCTCCTTCCCCAGTGCTGAGCCCAGCACTTGTGACGCACCTGGCGCTGATTTGTTTCTGCTGTAATTGTGAATACACTTCATGTACCTGCTTCCCAGCTAGCCTAAACACAGTATTTGTTCCAAAGCTACATTGCAACAGGAAAATATTACAACTCAGCTTGCTATTTCTCAGAACAGGTGATAACAATCTGCTCAGGTTGGGAGTCTATCTCCTGAATGCATCTACTTTGTGCAGATCACTTAACCTTATCTTTCTTGGACTGAAGACACACATTCAGACAAATGCGTGCATGCATGTTTAAATGCATCTTTTCCATTATGATATGAAAGATTAAAAAGAGCCGGCTGGGGATGGGATTACCAATGGCAACCTGAGCATCTTGATTAGAAGAGGCAGGGCTGTGTAAAAGACAGAGAACCCTTTGCTAGGGTTTGTCAGGGTGCTGGGTTTTGGTAAGAGATACACAGTGACCAGGCTGCTGCAGAAAGTTCTTACTACAGTGAGGTGGAAGGAGATGGCTGAGAAAGTCTTTCTGTGGCAGAAGGGGTTCCCAATCTCATGAATAGGATACTAACACATCCTATCCCTGGCAGGATTGAAAGGACCAGGAATGCTGCTCCGCAGTCACCAGCACAAAAACGTGGATATTCCCAAGGAGAATCATCATGCAGACAACTAGAACCAGCAGGAAGAGGAAGGCCTGAAATTCTGGGACATCAGTGCACCCTGGAAGGCTACATTTCATAACAGACGTCCCACTGTCCCACACATATTACATGGGATAGCACTAGATCGCCACTGGAAAAGGACATTCATGACGTTCATTTGAAACATATTAGCATAACTTTGTTAGGCTTAAACATGAGAAACAAATGAAACCAGATTACATCACGTGCTCATTAAAAACTTTGTACTTAACAACACTCTTAAGTTCTCCTACTAGCCGCCCTGCAGATTAGAGGCAATGACAAGCTCACTGTGGTTCCCACAATCTTACAAGCTCCCAGGGGAAAGACACACAGTGTGAAGTGAAATCACAGGAATAAAGTGTCTTGGAGGTTTAACGGGGCTTGCTGAGGGCTGTTAGAGATGGAGCTGGTGCCGGAAATCCATGTCCCTCCCCAGGCACTGATTAGACCAAAGCATCACAGGCATCGCTTGCAGGAAGATGAAAGGGACAAACGGCTCTGCCCTCAAGTAGCACTTTTGATGTGTGGCGGCTCTTCCATTAATGACACACACAGACACACACAGCTTTAATGGTTTGCTTCAGTGCAGTCGACACATCCCTGCTGCCCCAGCCCTGCGTAACTCTCCCCACATCATCCTCCATTCTCGAGCACTGCCTCGCAGTGCTGACATACATATTCCTCAGGCCTAGCCTGCAGGACCCCTGAAACCTGACCCCATTTGTTGGGACCCAACATCTTCACCAGAAACCCCATGTGAGAGCAAAAAACTGATCCCCAGCCCCCAAGTCCCACTGTTTCAGTGGTGCCTCTTCAGCATAAATCACAAGCCACACTACACAACTCCTGCTCCCCTTATCCCTGAACGGAAGCAGGTTCACCACCTGCTGCAACAGCTAGATAACAGGTTGGACATCCTAGGAAATGTAAAATGGCACTCGATAGCTGCTGAAGCAATGGAAGGCTGGTCTCTGGAATTACTCCCCACTCCTCTGCACTGAGTACATTTCCAGGTGAGATTAACTACCCAGCTCACAGGGAGGTACCTCCGCACCAGCACCCACAGTTAGGTGTCCAGTTCTCTGCACTGAATCTCCTCCTAGGCATCTTCCTTGGGATGAATTGCATCCCACTGCAAAACCAACTTATTCTCTTCAGGGATGGCAAGGGCACTCCAACCTGTGGCTCTCTGCACTTCAAACACCTCAGTTTAGCCAAGGCAGAGCCTCTTCCTGGGGTCTTCATTTTTCCAAGGACACAGAACACCTTTTCTGCCCAAACCCTCCACCTCCCTGCCAAAAAAAAAAAAAAAAGAAGAAAAAAAGAAAAAAAGAAACAAGATTTGAGAGCTGGAGAAAATGCTTTGCTGTGAGGGCTTCAGATTCTGCCACAGACACATGAACTTCCTCCCACAGAGCCACCTCCCCAGCTAGCAGGCAAGGGCAGGGACACGGTGGAGTAAGGAAATGTAGCTTGTGAGCTGTATGGTAGGAGCTGTGAGAAGGGCTCAGATACCCATGTCCTGTTTAATAAACTACAGTCACAAAACCATCAAGGAGACATTTTACCCTGAAGAACTTCAAAACATGAGCCCTGAAGACAGCGGAATCTACAAAATTGAGAAGATCATTCCTGTAAAGGAAGAAAGAAACAGCTGCTGGTAAAGTGGCACGGCTGGTCCAGCAATTTATCAGTTGCCCAGAAGCCTCCCAAGTCTGCACGTCTAGTTTTTGGGCTTGGAGCTGGGGGAAATAAAAGGAGAGAGGACAGTGTTTTTAAGATCATACTGCCCAGCAATGACAGCCCCAGGATTTGCCCCCAAACACAACTCAGACTTTGTCGTAGAGCAGGTGAGGCCCCCGGAGCACTCAGGCGAGTGAGACCTGGGGCTGGCAGAAGTACAATACCTGCACAGATGGGAAAAACATCAAAGGGAAGCTACCTTTGAAACTGTGCTGCTGGGTATGACATGGCACTATCCTTCGCAGAGAGGCTGTTCACCACTCCTCTCCAGCTTGATGGAAAGTAGGAACAATCTTCTTAGCTCCCACAGCAAAGCTCCAACCATTGACTTCCCAGCCATAGTCCTGGTCTATGATTAACAAAACAAAGCTTAAAACAGACAACAGTCTTCAAAGCTTGCGTACAGCCAGGGGCCTAGTGCAGGGGAATTAGCTGCCTGATTCAGAGATTAGGTCTCAGCTCAGACCTCAGCTTAGATTAAGCTCACACCTAAGCTTTAGACGCTCTGACAACTGCAATTAGGTGGAACATATTCACCTTTGTTAGCTCTCAATTCCTATTTCCTTCTTTCTGGGGGCATCAGGACCTTCATATCCCACACCCACCTACTTGATCCTTCCAGTCTTTTCGAAGGCAGCCACTTCTGGCTTTTTCCCCAAATGCCACGCAACTGACGCGTGAGAGAACACTGAGTTACCTGCCAAGGCTTACACTGTGCAGCAGGCAGGAGCCAGAGGCAGGACCTGCCAGGCACTTTTGGAGTTGCAGTATTGTTCCTCAAGTGTCCCGTATGAGCAGAGAGCAGTGTGACTCTCTAATAAGCGCATGGAACTACAAGGAGATCACACTCCCTATGATGCACTGAAGAGGAGTACTAAACTGTCTCTCCTGTGTGGGCAACGCGCAGTATGTTAACCACACTTGGAACCAGAACAAGATGATGCCCAGGATGAGACCGCAGCTGCTGCATTTCTGAGCAAGAACGGAACAATTTGGCCCAAGCTTTTGGCTTTGCAAAACTGAGTTCTTATCTATTTCTTTGCTCTATCCAAGCACTGCGTGAAGGGAAACTGGACAGAACTTGTCCTGAGTGAAAGCATGCTGAGCCCCACTTCTAGAGCTGGAATGGCAGCTCTGATGGGGAATGAGAAACAGAAGTGATAACTGCAAAGAGCTAAAGAACGGAGGGGGTGCTATCAGTCTCCGACAATTGTATACACCTTGCAGAAAGGTGCAGAGTCTAAGCTGTTCTTCTGCACTTCCCCTGTGGCCAATGCAGAGAGCCTTCCTGAAGGAAATCTATTGCTTTCTGATTCACTTGTGCAGAGCACCTCTGATAAACCACCCTCTTCCTCATTTTCCCAGTGGCCAAGGGGACTTCATCTGGAGGAAAGATGATGGTCCACAAAGAGACCGGATTCTTCTTTAGACTGTTTTCTGCTGCCCAGATGAAGTGGGATAAGTCATGCCTCCTAAATACTGCTTTTTCTTCCCACGCAACCAGAAGAGAGAGTGCAGAATATTCACAATGGCGTAGAAACAAAATACATGACAGCACGAGACCTCTGGGAAAGTGCCATTTGTTGAAGAATGCTCCCCCTTCCCCTGGGAATAACACCTGGCATGAGAGCATTCTTCACTCAACAGCATACAAGGAAGAGTGCAGGTATTTCTGGTTGAAAACAGTCAATCAGCTTTCCCTAAAAAAGAAATAAGAAACAACACAAGCTTACCCCTGCACTGGCTTGCTTCACTGGTTGATCCTGGTCACAAGCATTTTCTGCTGCTCTGTAATGCCTGAGAGAAGTAGAGAGAAAGGCAGAAATGGGCGGTTTCCATGTTGTCACATTCAATTGTGAAGAAGCCACCTCCCGGTTAAGAAAGGCTTTTTGAAGAGCTGAATCTGGCTACCACCTCTGCTGCACACATGAACAAGGGAAAACATCCCGTCAGCTTGCAACACCACTCTTCTGGAGCAGCAAGACTGGGAGAGCAGGGAGAGCTGGCGTCCTTCCCCACTTTCTTCCACCTACACATGGCAGAAGCCCTTTCCTTTCTCTGCATCAGTTTCACTAGCTGGAAGATGGGGAAGCCACCAGCTCCTCCTCTGTAAAGTGCTTGGTGACCTATTGGGGAGCAATAGTTAGGTGCTAACCTGCAAGGGAAAACATGAACATTTGCAACCATATCTGCATCCACGCAGAGCTAGCCCACTCAAACTAAACACCAGCACACTGAACTACAAATGGACGTCTTCAAGATGTTCACTTGCAGTTTAGAGGCTAGTCAGGAGACTGTCCCCATTTGGGAAGGAGTCCCCATTAAAACAACACAGGCTCTGAAGATCAAGAAAACACACAGACATTGAAGGTCTCCTCATATACATCCCTTTTCCTCCAAAAACTCATATCTTCACTGTCACCAAAGATCCACCTTTTCAAGGGGCAGACCTACAACCGACACCCACGGTATCCCACGCTCATTGTGCTTTAAAGCCATTCAATCCAGGATGGTAATAGAGACTCTGTACCCGATCAGATCATTTCTCTGAGACCACTCTGGGCCCCAAGTTTCACCTCCCTTGATACCTGCACTGACAGATGGGAAAGTGATAAGAGAAAAACCACCAGTCAACTTTCAGGGACAATTAAATGCATGGGTCTCGGTGATAATGCAGACAACTTCCTAACACTACCTGCCTGAGTACAAAAAGTCTGAACTCTGGCAAACAGGCCCTTCAAACAGCATGTGAAAGTTTCTCAGAAATGAAGCAAGCAACTGGCTAGAGTTTCAAGTCCAAGATTCCACACTTGCCCTCTTTAGTCGTTTTCTTATGACATGTGCTGGTCGCAGGTCACAAGCAGAGCTTGTCGTTTTGCAACACAAAACAAGCTTTCCCCAAATTCCTGGACCTCCTCTAAAATAATTACAAAACTCCTATGTTGGCATAAGAATGTGACAGGCATATTAAAAAAAGGACTTGGGACCTCTTATTTCAGGAACAAGCTGGAAAAAAAAACCCATAGGGACAACAGTAAGTTTATACACATGACATTTGAACAAGCTGATGGCTAGAGAAGAAACTTGTTTGTCAGCAAACCCATGTAACCTGACCTCTCTGCAGGACACAGTTCAAAACACCTTCAAAAGATACATGCCTTCAACTTTCTAGTGAAGCTTCGTAAAAGAAACGACCTTGATGTAAACAACGGAACTGAGCTTGTCCAGAAATGGTGCAATTTGCTTCCTTAATTTGAACATTCTGCCATCATTACAAACAAAACAAAAGAAAACAAAGCACACCAAAACAAAGCAAAGACATAGTTACAAAGGGATTCTTTAAGAGTCTTGTCTAAACTCTACATTCAGTTAACTAAAGGGCACCTAAGGGTGCACAAGGAATTGATTAACTGACATTACTGCAAAAAGCCAGACGCTACAAAGGTCACCCCTAGGAGAACAGACTTCCGCCTATGCCTAAGCAAGTCACTGGCACACCAAAGGCTCTCTCATTCACTTGTAACATGCATCTTCACTTTCACAAAAACCTTACAAAGCCACTTCAGCCAAGAACTAGCCGACAGCATTTTGGGGTTTGTTGTCATTCTTTCCAGAAAGAGCTTGCTTAATTCCATAGATCCTGACAGAAGCTTGTTAGAGAAGAGAATTGTAGCTGATTTAGCTTCAGCTTAGCCCAAGTCTGACTCTTGCTTAGTATTAGTGCCCGAAGTAGATGAAGCCGGCAGGCCTCAAGGCCCAACTGTCAGTGAACTCCAGAAACATTGCTGATGATGTGACTTTGCCCACCAGGTAACTGCAAAACAGATTACAATCAGCTAATACAAATACAAAACTAGCTAGTGAGGATACAAAGTAGAATGCAGGGGACAAGATGGGATGCACCTGGGTTGTGGTTGACCTTCCAGAAGGGAAGGCACTGTGGGAAACAAGGACATGGCAGCCAGCCTGGGATAAAGGCCTAGATCAGACAGAAGGAGAGAGACACCAGTCAGAAGGAGAGAGACACCAGTCAGAAGGAGAGAGACACCAGTCAGAAGGAGAGGGACCACTGACTCAGTAAAGAAGACTGGAGGAGACCTTCCCTGGCAGGCAGGGAAATAAAACTGTAAAGGGTATAATTACCCCAGAATTTCTTTGTTCGGGGTCCCTTCCCAGAGGCACCCAGCTCAAGCTGTCACTATGCTGTACTGTCATTTACATGAATCATTCATTTTGCTGCTATACGTGTGTGAGACTCTGCTCCTTGGAAACCTCGGGTCAAACTGTTCCCATAACAAGCTATATTAGCAAAAAAGCTCCGGCTGATTTAGACATCCTCAACCAAAAGACTGGAGACTTTCAGCTGAAACACTCTCGCTGCTGCCCATGGGCAGAGGCACACAACCAGAGAACACCACCTGGAGTCCAGGTCACTCTGCTGACATGGGACCTCAACCGCTGGCAGGAGAAATAGTGTATCCTGTCACAGTCACTCAGCACAGACAACATCATGAATGAAAAGCCTCACCATTTCAGTAACAATGATTTAGGAGAAGAACCAGAGTTTTCCTCGGGACACAACACCCAAAAACAATAAGGCATACTAATTACTTGGAAAACGTACAACTCCTGATGTTCTCTCCCTTGCCTCAGTCTGCCCAGGGTCCTCCACCCGTGCCTCGATGCTGAGGAAAGAACAGGCAGAACGGGGCTGGGCAGCCACACACACGTCTCGCACAGACCGACTTCCCTGCGCAGCACCCAGACTCCCAACGCTACGCATCAGGTCCTGAGTTCTCCCTTCCCAGCACCTCGCCGATCATCTCCCCCACACACATGGCACAGTCTCTCCAGCAGCACCTCCTGCCACCGCGGCAGCATCTCAGCAACACCCCACACACCTCAACCAGGCAACAGACTGCTCACACACAGCTGTGACTCCCACCACTGCGACTTCGGCCTCTTTCTCACATGCCTCCCACTAACACCCCCTTCTCGCACCCAACGTTTCTGGCTGTTACCAGCAACAACATACCACCCCGGCCTAGACGTAAAGCCTGCCTCCTTCCTCAAGGAAACAAAGAGACTAAAGAGTACTAAGCCATCTAAGGTCACAAGCAAACACACAAATCACTACCTTCTGGAAGCTCCAGAAAAAGACAAGCCCACGTAGGACACGAAATAAAAGACAGAAAAGAAACTCACAGGCACCCACTTAAATAACATCCGGCTAAAGTAATGCTCGGGAACTAGGTCTCACAACCAATTCTCAGCTGCACACTTCCTCACCAGGCAGGAGGCAGCAGTCAGGGGACAGAGTTTGTCAGTTGATACAAAGAGGGAGTCTGGCAAATACTTCTGCTTCAGGAACAGGAACTGCAGGTGGTTTCTAAAGTTTCTTCCTAGTCTTTTTGAAAGTAATTAGAAAACACTGGAAGAATTCTTCAGTCTTTCTTCAACCAAATCCCTTCTTCTCAACTCTCATCCTCCCACCAAGCTAGTGCCACCGCTATTGGACCATCTCCCCTTTTGTGTCAGGTACACCCAAACTTCCTACAACAGAAATGATATCCTTCACAGAGCACACGATGTTTGCTCGCAATATACGACCAAAATCAAGCACAAAATATTGGGAGGGGGGGGAGATGGCAAATGCAAATCTATTCCTGTAAAAAAGCATTCTCATTCAGTACTTGCTCATATTTCAGAAGGTAAAACTCAGGAAGGCAAAACATCTCTGTGTCCTCCAGGTCAACCTTTAGCACAACGTTAGTTTCAGTGGAGCTGTCTTCAGGCACAACTTGCCAGCAGCAGCCTTCCAGCAGACACAAAGTACAACTCAACCTTCCCAGTGTGACCTTCAGGGATAACTACCGCTTAAATACCTGGCTACAGTAACAACACCCGCTCTTGAACAGAAGCACATCCTGCTCCAGGTTTAGGAGAGCACTCACCATCCGCGATAGTGCTGCCCTGTCCTTTCTCAAACCCTTCGGGGTCAGATGTAGTTTGATCACACAGGAGGAGCCATTTTCTCTACATAATTCAGTAATAAATGAGGAAAGCTCAGATTTGCTAAAGCAGCCAGAGGCAGGGAGCACGGATGGACACAAGGCAGAAGGAAGGAAAAATGCAGCTATACTTAGATGCCTCCATCTCCAACAGCAACACCCACCTCGATGAGAGGGTTTCGCTCTGCCTTTACAACTGGGGTTTCACCAAGCGATGAAAGCAATAAGGACAGTGGTGTCGAGGAATACTGGAAACACCCGGGAAACCCGGGCCCTGACCCGTGAGTCCCCTGACAACGCTCCCCCCGCCAGGCCGCGCTCCCGGCCTGCTCCTCAGCCCGGCGAGGACAGCGCCCGCTCGGGGCCGCCCCTTCCCTTTCCCCCTCACACCCGCCGCAAGAACGGCAGCTCCCACACGAGGTGTCTCGCTCCACACACACTCCCCTCCGCCGAGGCCCTGCTCTGTCCCCAGCCCTCTGTCCCCGGCCCCGCACACGGCAGCTCCTCAGCCTCCAGCACCGGCAGCTGCAGCACCCCCAGCCCCGCCCCCCACTCCGGAAGTGACGCCTCCAGCCCCAAAGTCCCGCCCACCCCGTGCTCCCCCATTGGCTCCTGGGAGGTGGGGCGGGGCCTCCTGGGGTGAGGCGGGAGAGGCAGGGGGTGGCAGTGCGCATGCTCTGCAAGGGAGCTGAGGGGCTGGGAAGGGAGGGGAGCTGAGGGCGGGGCCCTGAAAGGAGGGGTGGGGCGGGGCCTGAGGGGGCAGGGTCAGATCGGAGCATGCGTGCTGGTGCAGAGGAGGGGTGGAGGGGTGGGCGTGGCCTGTGGGCAGGGCGGGGCGGAGAGGCGGGTGGTGCCGCGCGGGGCAGCGTCTGGCGGGGCCGGGGCCGCCCGGAGCCTGGAGCCGGAGCGGCGGGAGCTGCCGCGCCGGGGCCGAGGACCGCGGGCCGGGGCCGGGGCTGGGGAGAGCGAGCAGCGGGGGGCGGGCGCGGGGGCAGCCGGAGCCCGGCCCGGCCCGGCGGTCTGCCAGCAGCTGCTGGGGAAGGCCCGGCCCGGCCGGGGCCCCTGCGGCCCGGGAGCCGCCCGCGTCGGCGCCCCTTCTGCCGGCGGCCCCTTCTGCCTCGGCCCCAGCCCGGCGGCGGGAGCTGAAAGCCGCGAGCGAGGGAAGCTCCTTCCCTCCGGGGCCGGCCCTGCCCGGAGCTGCCTGCGGAGAAGCCCCGGGGGAAGTGTGCTGGGGGCAGCGGAGCCGGGAGCAGCCCTGCCCCACGCAGCCCCTCTGCCCTGCCGGGGCCGCTCCTTCCCCGGAGCTTCCCCAGCCCGCGTCCGGCCGTTTGTGGTGATCCCTGGATGTCGCCTGGCGAAGGCTGGGTGGTGCTTGGTGTCTGCTGGGAGACCGATGCTGGCGAGCTGGGACTGACGGGTCAGCACGAAATGTGTCTCCGGCTGAGAGCTGGACGGGAGGACGCAGGCGTTTCGTGCCGCCTTGAGTTTGACCTTCCGAAATAGCAGCTTGTGCTGACTGAGAATGTATTTTTATAGGGATGGGTTTGCATTTAAAATCCCCCCTCCCCAATTTTTTCTGCTTGACTTTAGTACCCTATTGAGAGCCAATGTTCTGCGTGTGATAGGCAAGGTGCAGTTCAGGAGAAGAGCTTTGTTCTGGGGACGTTTTGTACATCTGACACAAGCAACGCTTGGGCCGCTGGCCAGCAGCCCGCTGGCACAAGAGCACCGTTTTGCAATGGTGCCGCTTCCCCGTGGAGCGCGAGAGCGTCAGTGCAAGAGGGACTGGGGGCTTCAGGCAGTGCCCAGGGCCTTTGCCCCGCCACAGTGATGCCCATGACAAGCTTCCAGCAGCAGCAGCCGTGCAGGTCTGAGCGTACACTGATGCAAGAGGAAGAAATCTGTCCTGAGGATTCAGGTTTTAAGTCTACATTTTGGATACTGTAATTCATATTGCTTTCATGTACCCTGATAGCAGTTTGTTCATGACTCTCCCTTCCCTCATGTGTGTTGCTTCGAACTGAAAGCGCACAAGTGATGATTTCTCTTGTTTTACTCTCCTTGTAGTTCACTCCCTGTAAAGCTTGATGGGAAAAGTGTTTCTGAAAAGTGGCAGCTGGCTAAGATAAGAAGGGAAGCACAATAAAGCTCCCTGCCTTGCTCTGTGCTGGTCCTGGAAGTTGTCTGCTGCAGGCTAGGGTGTGTGTGTTGTGTGTGTGTATGTGTCTGTTGCAGGGGGAAGTATTTAAAAGGAGCAGAAGGCAGGTATTTAAAACTAGGGAACCCTGTTAAAAATCCATATGCTATACTTTCCTGTAATGGGAAAAAGCAGGAAATTGAGAAGAAGAACAGAAAAGAACCTTTTTTTCTGAAAGGAAAGTCATTAGGTTGCCTATTAATTGCAATTAATTCATGGTAGTAACTCCATTCCCCCGTCCTTCCCGCTCCAGGGCTGACTTTCATTCGGAGTGTGCCAGGGGCCCAATGGGAAAGGGCAGAGTGAAGGGGCTTTGGGCTGGCTCTTGAGTGCAGCCCCAGGGCAGGGGGCTGGGGGTAGTAAAGGAGTGTGGGGAAAAACAGGTCCATGAACCTCTGCACTAGAGATGAGCTTTTTTGTCTCTTGTTATGGTGTCAGGTTAGGGGTAGGTGTCACATGGGGCTGAGGGGAGGTAAAGCCATGCTGCAGCAGCGCATGGTCTGTTGCCTACAGTCCTGCTCTTAGCTTGTGACAGTCCTTGCAGTTTTGTGGTGAGAGGGATTTCTAGCTGAAAAAAAGCCCCACGAGCAGGAAGAGAGAGGAGAGGGCAGCTCCCCATCTGGCCTGGGGTTCCAGCAGCTGGAGGAGGTGCTGAAAGCCGAGCCCACAGCAAGGGACTGAGGCTGCGGGTTGTCTCACTTGATTTGGGAGGAGAGTGTTCCCATCTGCTGACCTGATGGTCAACCAGGTGGCTGAGCTGGTGAGGAAAGCCTTAAAGTGGGAGCAACTGCGGGGAGAGGGTGAGTCAAAAAAGAGGGAGGAAGTGCTGGCCTGGGCTGGCAAGGAAAAGGTGCAGGGTGATGTGGACAAGAGAAACCCCAGAGAGAAAGTAGTGGGAATGCAGGGAGCTCTGCCTAGGGATGGACGATGGGCCTGTCGAGAGCTATGAGTGAGGATTAGCAGGCAGACCAAGAGGGGTGGCCTTGTAGTGGATGTGTGCTATGGACTGCCTGAAGAGGGGCAGCCTCTGCAAGGCCTGAGGAGTGTAGAGTTGAGGAGAAGAAAACTCTTCCTGCTACCTAGATAGCAGCTCTCAGCTAGGCTTAAAAGCTGAGACCAGAGGCATGGAGGCAATAGCATGGTGCTGTGTGTCCCCAGGGGGACCGCCATGGCATTGTGATGGGGGTCTCTATGGCAACCACCAAGGCACTGTGATGGGGTCCCCACGGCGACCACCAGGGCTTTGTGATGGAGGTGGCATCATGCCCACAAGGCCATTGTGATGGGGCGGTCGCCATGGTGACCGTATCCCTACTGGGACCAGAGCCCCCAGGGGTCCCCACTCTGAGGAGAGCAGCTCGACCAGGAGGGAGCAGCTCCCCCTTGGTGCCAGAGTAGCAGGTCCTCACGAGTGGATCCCAGACATGGACAAGGAGCAGCAGGCGAACGCCTGCTCCCAGTCCACGGACGGGCACCCAGGCACGCAGGAGTGCAGGAGGAAGGTGAGTGGTGGGGCTGGAGGGAGAGGCAGGCAGCAGGGATGGGACCTGCATGCAGAGCACGAGGATGGTGGGGAAGGGGAGGTGGGGCAAGACAGCCAGGCATGAGCTCGCCCAGCGAGGGGGCATTTATTCGTGGCCCTGGGGATTTTCTCTCAGATAAAGCACACACCAGCCTGGATACTCCAAGGCCCACAGGGAGCCCGTGAGCTCTGCACTGAGGGGCAGAGAGAAGCTGTGGGCCAAGCGCAGCTGGGCCATGCGTGGCCATGAGGTTCCCTTTGACATGGGGCTGGGGTTTCCTGTGCTTCAGGGGCTACTCGTACCAACACAACCACCTCCATCATGTGCCCCCTTCTTCCCGCAGGTGGGCCAGCAGGAGCTGCACACAGTGGTGCAGCGCAGCCGGACCCCGGCTTCGTCCCACCAAAGGGACAGGCTGCCTTCGCTCCCCGGCCCACAGAGCTCGTGGGCCTCTGAACACGGCATCGTTGCAAAGGTACAGAGCTGAGCAGCGATGGTGGCAAAGCCTCTGCCTGACTCCCCGGAGGTGCCAAGAAGCGGGTGGGAAGTGCTGGGAGAGACCGGGAGGTCTCTGCCCCCAGCAGGCTGACTGCCTGCTCTGCACAGCAGTCTGCAAGGACATGCCTTGGGGTGTCCGAGAGAGCTGCCTTTGCCTGTCTCTTGCCCCATGGTGACAAACCCTCTCCCCACCCGGCCTTTGGGAGCAGAGCAGCAGCCGTCCACATGGGAGAGTGCAGCCATTGGCGAGGCCATCGGGGCCACAGGAAATTTCCATGTGGGAAGGATGGAGGGCAGGGGGGAGGATGGCAGGAACTTAGCCTTTCTGATGGGGTTTGATTGCAGGTGGTGGAGGACACTGCCAGGGACGTTCCCACTGTGGCACAAGCTCTGCATCCCTCCACTGGCCTTGTAAGGAAGGCTCCTCTGGGGCACAGGGAGACAGCGCCTGGCAGGACTCGCGCAAGAGCAGGGCCACCACATCTGCCTGGCTTACCACCTCTCCCAACCAAGGCAGCTCGGCAGGCTCATGGAGGCCTGGAGACCTCTGCAGCTAAAACTGCAGGATCTACAAGGCAAAGCAAGCTGCCTGCTCTAGAAGCATCGTGCAGGTCTTCTCCCCGAGGCAGGGCCAATGCCATGGACACCAAAGGGGTGGCCAGGAGAACCCTGGAGAGAGAGACCAAGGGATTAGAGAAGCTGGCAGTGAATTCCAGCACAGCTGCTGCCAGGGAACACTTCCCACCTGTTAGTGCTGCTGGGAAGGCTGTGGACTCAGGGAAGAGCCCGACAGAGGAAGAGCTAAAGCCATGCCCTCTTTCCTTGCCTCCCCTTCCAAAACGCAAGCAGGAAGCTCACGGTCCCACCCGGGCAATGCAAGAGCTCGTCCACTGCTTGCCTGAGCCCAGGCCTGGCTCTTGTGCATCAGCCCTGGGAAAAGCAAGGCTCTTGCTAGACGACAGTACCAGGACAACTCTTCCCCTGACAAGCCAGCAACTCTCCGGAAGCTCCTCCTTTGTCCCAGCAGCACAGGCCATTCCTGAAAGGGAGATGCGAAGCACGCCAGCATACAAGGAGCAGGATGAGCTGCTTTCTGCTCCCGGAGATGCCTGTGCGCAGGAGGTCAAGGCAGACTGTTCAGGCACGCTGGTGCAGAGGCAGGACTTGGTGCTAAGCAAGTCCTCAGTGTCCCAAGGTGCAGAGCTGCAGCCTCGTGAACTGCAAGTGCCCCCTGCTGAGACGCGCCAGGGAGAAACAGCCTCTTCTGCCCCGCATGATGCCCTGCAGTGTGCGACAACAGCCACAGGTTTTTCAGGGGAAGCTGGACTCCCCATGCCCTGCTGTGCTGAGGTGTCACCTGGCTTTGAAGAAGACATCCCTGCCATCTCCCACAGTGACATGGCCCCACCATCGCCTTCCGTGCCTGAGCCTGCCAGCCTTGTGCAGAACATCCTTGGAGAAGCTGGCCTGGAAATGATGGCTGAGAGCCAGGGCCCTGCCCCACAGGGCCCTGCCCCGCCTGCTGGGGCTGTGGAGGGTGCAGGCCTGGGGCTGGAGTCTGCTGCCTTGAGCCGTCCTGATGACAGGAGCCCTGGACCTGGCCGGCATCCAGCACAGCCTGATGTGAACGAAGCCACGAAGGAGCTCAGTGCAGCCGTGCCCAAAAGGACATCATCAGCACAAACCAGCAGTCTAGCAGTACCAGCAAGCCCAGGCCAGGACGAGCCCACAGAGCAGGACAAAAGCACAGCCCCTGCAGCTCAGCAAGGGCCTGATGCCCGTGCTGGTGGGGGCAAAAGGGAGGTCAGCGGGGCCGGTGCACCCGCTTCTCCAGGCAAGGGGGGTGCTCCAGGGACATCACGATGCCCCCGGGCAGGGCAGGGCCCAAAACAGCAGCCTTTGGGCATCATCTGCCATGTGCAAGGACAGCCTCTGCGCGTGCACCCCGACAACACCTCGCAGTATCTCGCAGTGCTCTCCATCAAAACAGAGCCGCTGGAGGAGCTCGAGAGGAGCAGCCTGGCGCGCACCGGGCACACCTTGGCCCAGCTGCGAGAAGCCTGTTTCCAGAGGAAGAAGCTGAGCCTGCAGGAGAGCGAGGGCGAGGAGGCCAAGGGGAAACGTTTCTCCCTGACAGCGTCAGGATCCCTCAACGTCAAACGCAAGGAGGTGAGTGCCAAGGATGGGCTGGGCCAGGTGGTAACCCTGCCTGCGCTGGGGCCAGCCGCTGCGCCCCACTGCAGCAGCGTGACTCTCCCAGTGGGAGCAGGGCCCCGGGAGGCCTTTTGTGGTGGGAAAAGCAGCGCCCTTCACAAATGTGCCTCTCTCCTTTTAGCTGCTGGCCAGAAATTCCTTCTACAACTTGTGGAAACCTGAGCTAACGCGAGTGGAGCTCCTGAAGGATGCCAGGGGCAAGTGGGAGGTGCTGGAGCGGCTGTATGCCCATGCCCCCAGGAGGGAGCGGGAGGTGGGAGCCAGGAAGAGAGTCCTGGGAGCGGTGCAGGAAGAGCAAGGGGACTGGAGCACTGAGGAAGAGGAGGAGGAGGCAGGTGAAGAGCTTCTGCAAAGCGAGGAGCTGGAGGAAAACACGTCCTTGCGCGAGATCTGGGTCAGACCTAGCCTCAGGAGCCTCTTAGCAGACGAGGAAACGTGCCCCCAGAAGGTGCCTTGCTCGCCCAGCGTCAAGGCCGGAGACACTGCCAGGGAGGCAGCCGGTGACATGGAGAACATGCCTCTGGAGCCAGCAGTGCTCGGAGGAGCCGAAGCAGGGGCATGTGCTTTGGGGGATGGCTTTCAGGAGGCAGGGGACAGCGTGTCTCTGGCACCATCAGAGAGACCAGAAACAAAGCCAGAGGCCTGGCCTGCAGCTGGAGACCCTCAGAAGGCAGAGGAAAAAGTGCCTGCCTCTGCAGCAGAAGCTGTGCCAGAGGCCCGTCTCTTGGCTGGAGGCCCTTGGGAGGAGAGCATCAGCTTGCCTCTCGCAGCACCACTGCCCGAGGGAAGAAAAGCAGTGGCTTCTGCCTTGTGTGGAGGCCCTCCTCCCCAGGTGAGCAAGGAGCACATCATTGGTCTCCACCATCAAAGGGGTCTGCTGTGTGAGCTGTGTCTGGGGTGTGCAGGGTGGGGGCAGAGAGTTGCCCCGTCCCGTGGGATCCCCCTACCCGTGGTGCCAAGCTGTCACCCTCAGGCCTTTGCCCTCTGCGATATCTGCCATGGGGGAGCTGCCTGGTGCTCTCCGTTTCCAAGTGCCCAAGGCCCAGGGCTGAGGTCCCCTCCAACGCCTGCACTGCGGTCAGCCCTGGGGCCTGGATGCAGAGCGAGGAGGGAAGGGGCGACCCCAGCAGCAGCCCCCTCCCACACCCAGCGAGCGAGCCCCCTTCTGCCACCCACCCGGCCACCTCTCTTCCCCCCTGCCCGTCACAGCCCCCAGCCCAGCCCTGCTGCTATGTCCCCACGACAAGCCTTGTCCCGTCTCTGTGCCACCTGCAGGTCCCTTGCCTTGGGACTCACAGCTCTTGGCAGCATCCCACAACCCCAAACCCTTCCGCACATCCATCCCAGGGCACCACTGTCCTGAGCATCACCAGCTGACAGCACGTGGTGTGTGGGCTTGCTCTCCCCGTGCAGGTTGCCTCTGAGCCCAAAGAGGAGAAGTCATCCCCTATCTTCAGACAAGCACCAGAGGTGGACCCAGGTACGTACCCAAGTCAAGAGCCCTTCTGGGCACGGCGGGCCCGTCCCAGCACAGCGAGCGGCACCGGGGCCGGCAGCAGTAAGCGCTCGGGGGCTGGCCGTGCCGAGGCCATGACCCCTCGGGAAAGGCCTTGGTGGTGGCGACAGGCAGGTCCTGCACCCCCACAGCCCCTCGCCCACGGCTCTCCTTCCCCCACAGGCATCACCACCCTCCCGGACACCGCAGCTCCCAGGCGACGGCCCTCGCTGCTCAGGACAGTGCTTCAGGCTCTGCGCAGAGCTTTCTGCTGCAGCTGTGCCACGGGGCAGCGAGAGCAACGGCGCCAGAAGGCCAGTGCCAGGCAGGTGCCCTGAGATGGGGGCTGGCACAGAGCAGAGAGGCAGAGCGATGGAGACTGTCCCGGCTGCTACAGAAATGCTGCCCCATCGTGTCCTGTAGCACCTATGTGCCCACACCAACCCTAGTTGGTGACAGCCTTTTTCCTGCTTTGAATAAAACCCTCGGAAGCTTTTTTCCCCCCTTTGTTACTTGTTGCAGGCAAATCTCCATAGCAAGACTAGTGCAGGCAATGGCAACGAAGCCAGGCAGGTCTGGAGAGAAAGCCGTTGAAGCAGTCACAGAGTCAGAGAGCAGCTGGGGTGGGAAGGGGCTTCTGGAGGTCTTGGCAGCTGGAGGCAGCCAGCAGGGGTTTCCCAGGGCCCGGCAGGGTCAAGCTCTGTCTCTGTTGCACCACCCTCAGGCTTCACAGGCTTTTGGCCCTCTCTGAGGGGAATTTTCCCTGCTGCCACTTGTGTCGTGGCCCCTCGTCCTGTCCCCAGGCACCTCGGGAAGGGTCTGGCTCCGTCCTCTCCCCACCCTCCCCTTCGTCAGCTGCAGGCAGCAGCGAGATCCCCCTGCGCCTTCTCTTGTCCCGGCTGAACAGACCCATCGCCCTTGGTCTCTCCTCATACGTCCTGTGCTCCAGCTCCCAACCAGCTCGGGGGTGTCCACTGGGCTTATGCCACTGTGTCCATGTCTGTCTGGGAGTGGGGAGCCCTAACTGGAACCTGTGCCCAGACGTGGTCTCTCCCGAGCCGACCCCAGGGCAGGAATGCCTTCCCTCGCCCTGCCGGCTGCTCTCTGCTAACACAGCCAAGTGTGGGGCCGGCCTTGCTGCCCGGGCACGCTGCTGACCCCAGCCCAGCTTGTGCCCAGGACCTGCAGAACTTGATCTGCGGAGCTGCTCTCCAGTGACCAGGCCCCTGCCCAGCCTGCTGTGGGGCTTTTACTTTTCCCAGCAGCCCATTTCTGTGTCCTGTCAAGGTCCCTCAGAAGAACAGCCCTGCGTATCTACCACTGTTGGTACCTGCCAACCTCCCATGCAAAACAGGGCTGCTTGGAGCCCTACGGTCTTATCTGGTGATCTCTGGGCTGTGCCTGACCCCGGTTACCATCCCCAAACCTGCTCTGCTCCTCTTGTCCACGCACTGTGGGACAGCACCCCTCATCAGTGGGGCACTGCCCTCTTGCCTTGCCAACACCCTCAGCTCCTGCTTCCCCTTCCTGTACGAAGCAGACCCACTCTTGCTGCTCCCAACAACAGACTCTTTGGAGCAAAACCATTGGAGCTGTGATACAGCAAAACCTGCCCTCCTGGCTACCCATCATCAAATCAGTTCCCACGTGGCTGCCCTCCCCGCTAAGGCTCTGCGTGCAGTGTTACCTGGCTAGGGGGTCCAAATCTGAGGCACTCCTTACACCTTTCAATTGGCTGTCAGGCAAGGGTTGCTGTTTTGCATATGTGGTCACCTTGGGGACCTACAAGCTGCTTCTGCTTGCATCCCAGCTTCCCTTGCCAAGGCTTTCTTGACTGTAGTGTGGGGGCAGATCCAAGGTAGAGATGGGGAGTCAGGTCAGGAGGCCGGGGACAGGGTCAGGTCAGCACCTGAGGGTGCAGGGCCAGGCACAGGCATGCCTATGACATAACTCAGGCCAGGCCCAAGGACAGGGGCAGCAGCTCCCCAGCAAGGGGGAGGAGGCCCCACAATGACACTGGTCACTTTTTTGTCTGCCCTGCTCTTGTGTCCAGGAGATCCCCCTCCCTGTCTGCCTGCAGCCCCTCCATGCCCACCCTGCTCCCCAGCACAGCACAACAGCCCTGGTCCTGCAGCCCCTCCACAGCTCCTACTGCCCCAGGGACAGAGACACCTGTCCCGAGCTGCTGCACAAAGAAACCTGTTTCTTCTTCTCATTTTCTACCTGAATGCTGCCCTGCTTTTCTCTAGGGAGGTTGCTGCTCCCCAGAGAGCTTTTCCCCAGGTGAGTGTGTCCGTGCTGGCCTGGCTGGATGTTCCTACATCCCCTCCCCTGTGCTCCCCACAGGGCCCTGGGCTGGCATTGCTGCTCTGCAGAACGAGTGGGCTGTGGGGCCACAGGGTGACTCCTGACTCGGCCTTGGCTGTACTGGTTGGCGCTGGAAGCAGACCCAGCCAGACAAGGATCACCACCACTGACACTGCTGGCACATCTCTGTGCTCTTGGACAGTGCTCAGAACGACCCCCCCCACCTCCACCCCCCCCGGGCATTTGCAATGGCACAAGGTGTGTGTGGGTGTGCACTAGCTCCAGCCTGTGGTTTTTCCCTGAGGGTGCATGAATCACTCTCCAGTTCCCCTTCCCTGGGCTTCCTGGGTCCCCTCTCCAGGGATTGCAGAGCCCTTGTTTCCCTGTGCATACCTGGGTGTAGTGCTTAGCCTTCTGTTAACTCCACCAGGGACGGTGGTGGAGTTTTGTGAGGCTCCACTCACTGCCCACCCCCAGGCTCACGCTGTCCCTCAAGATCCCCTCAGCTCTCCTGGGGGGCTCAGATTCCCCTCCAGAAGGATGAGCATCTGTCATCAGCACCGTCACCTGTGCGACAACACCATGCAGGCATTTCCGAGACTATTCCCCATCTCCACTGGCACTGGTCACTGAGAAATGAGCCCCAAATCCAAACGGTGGTCCCTGATAACATGAGGACTCTGAACTTTGTCCTCCGCAGCCCATGCAGTTCACAAGCAGAACAGCAAGCCTTTTTGTGGTGCAATCCCTTGGGTGAACTTTTGACTCCATCTTCTGAAGAAAGCCCAGATTTCAGGCACATCACAGAGGAGATTCCCTTTTACTAGAAAACGGTTTTCTGGAGGCCAGGTGTCGCATAAGGGTGCCCAAAGCCTGGTGCTGCCTGTGCTCACAGGAATGCACAGGGAAGCACAGCCCTTCCACCACCACATTAGGAGAGCACTTAGGCCATATACCCACACTAGAGCACAGCAGGCCAGTGTGGAAATAAGGAGAATAGCCCTGAAAAGACAAAGTCCTCCTGGTGATGCTGGATGTGTCTGCAGGAAAGCTGCAGCCCCTATGCAAAGGCTGCAGTGAGGACATGCCTGCTGTGGCAGCGGGGGGTGGTTCGGAGGAGCACCGCGTCTGTCCCCACAAGCTGCGTCCGGACTTTCCTCCCCTCCGCTCCTGCTCTGCTTTGAGTGTTGGAGCACTGCAGAGGGAAGGGACCAGCCCATGGTGACAGCTGGCTGCCATCCTCGCAGGAAAGGGGTGTGAGATCACACCCTGACTGTGGCCAGGGGAGCTGAGCTCTTCTAATGGACATGGGACCCATGGTCTCAGCCTGTCTGTACCCATCTCAGCCTAACTGTGCCCCTGAACACCCTTGGGGTCAGTGCCAAAAGAGACATTGCAAAGGGAAACTCTCCTCATTGCATTGACAGCATCTGAGGGAGCTCAGACCAGAGGACTCTGAGGCTCTCCCATCTCTCCTGATGAAGAGGGGAGCCTGACTTCCTGCTTCAACACAGTCTCCGGGTCAGATTTGAAAGAGAGATTCCTGAGGACAAGTGGCATGAACCAAAACGTTTGTGTCTTTTGACAATTACGTAAAAGAGAAAAGTAGGAAAGAAAGAAAAGAACACATAACACATACCCTGGGAACGATGAGTGGATGCACGTGGGACAGTTACTGGGGCTGATATTGTCCCAGGTGAATCAATTTCCTCAGGGCCTCCTTGAGCTCCTTGTTCCTCATGCTGTAGATGAGAGGGTTCACTGCTGGAGGCACCACCAAGTACAGAACAGCCACCACCAGATCCTGAGATGGGGAGGAGAGGGAGGGGGGCTTCAGATGGGCAAACAGGACAGTGCTGACAAACAGGGAAACCACAGCCAGGTGAGGGAGGCACATGGAAAAGGCTTTGTGTCGTCCCTGCTCAGAGGGGATCCTCAGCACAGCTGTGAAGATCTGCACATAGGACAGCACAATGAAAATGAAACACCCAAAGATTAAACAGGCACTAAACAGAAGAACTCCAACTTCCCTGAGGGATGCATCTGAGCAGGAGAGCTTGAGGATCTGGGGAATTTCACAGAAGAACTGCTCCACGACATTGCCTTCACAGAGTGGTATGGAAAATGTGTTTGCAGTGTGTAGGACAGCAGTCAGAAAACCAGTGCCCCAGGCAGCTGCTGCCATCTTGACACAAGCTCTGCTGCCCAGGAGGGTCCCGTAGTGCAGGGGTCTGCAGATGGCAACAAAGCGGTCGTAGGCCATGATTGTGAGAAGATAGTATTCTGCTGAGAACAAAAAGAGAAACAGAAAGACCTGGGCAGCACATCTCGAGTAGGAAATGGCCCTGGTGTCCCTCAGGGAGTTGGCCATGGATTTGGGGACAGTGGTGGAGATGGAGCCCAGGTCGAGGACAGAGAGGTTGAGGAGGAAGAAGTACATGGGGGTGTGGAGGTGGTGGCCATAGGCTTCGGCTATGATGATGAGGCTGTTTCCCAGGAGGGCAGCCAGGTAGACACCCAGGAAGAGTGAGAAGTGCAGTATCTGCAGCTCCCGCATGTCTGCAAATGCCAGCAGGAGGAAGAAGAGCGAGCTGTTGGACTTTTGCTCCCTCAGGGCCCATGGGGACTATTCAAGGAAGAGCAGACATTAAGAAGATAGGAGAGGCTTCCGTGAGCAAAACTTTCCCATAGAACCCCCTCAAACACACACATTCTCTATCCTCATCTCACCAGGACTGCCACTGAGCTCCGTGGTTTCAGCTCCTGTTTTTGCTGCCTGAGTTTGCCGTGAGGAGCAGGGGCCTCTTCCCATGCGCTCCAGAAGAGTCAGTCCTGACCCACAGCAGTGGGTACATGGGGATATAGGTGACTAAACTTTCATATTCACAGTTTTAGTCAGATTTCATCCACTCATAATGTTGAAGGGCCTTTCAGTATCTTCACTCTCAGTTCTCAACAATGGGGGATCATTCATAGTTTTAAAGGTTTTGTTTGTTTTCTTTTAGATTCCCCTGTCATCCCTGAGGAGGACTCTTGGTGACAGAGATCGTCAGCATTGCAACTGCACTTGGCAGTGATAAGCAGTGAAGAGCTGTGATTCCTGAGGGGCAAAAGGATTCACTGTGTCTTTAGTGCAGAGGGAGGAGAGCTGGCCTGCCCATCCCTCTTCTTCCCAGCTGCCCTGTACTCGCACCTCCAAAGGTGGAGGACACTTGCACTCATGTTACCATAAAAAGAAATGACACCACTGAGAGCAGAGGAATCTAGTTTCAAAAGGCACATCACTAAACTCAGTAGCCCTTTTCAGAGCACCTGAGGGGAGTCTCAGCCTTCCCCTTCTAGCCAGGAGCACATCAGGCTCATCCCAGCTGCCCACATCCAGCTGCCCAGCAGCATTTTCGTGGCCTTAACACCTAGATGGCTTCTCCATGAGGCACTGAGATGACACCCAGATGCAAGAGGAGAGCTGTGCCCTTCTGGAGGGCAGCTTGCAGCCCAGCCCGACACCCCAGGGAAATAGTCCAATGTCCTAAAGATGGAGTGTGCTGAAGAGAGAGTTGGCTCACTCCCAGCCCCCAATATGCATTGCCCAGAGCCCCACAGTCTAGAGGGGAACTTGGGCACCTCCATGTCAAGGACATGTCTGCATGGCAGGACCCGCAGGGCTGGTGTCTGAATTGCATCTGAAGCTCCCCCTACCCAGAGAGTCCAAGGGGAAGGGCAAGAGCAGCACGGACAGGTGGGAAAGACAGAGCAATACTGTGATATTTCTGCCAAAGGAGGAAAGAACAGGGAGAGACAAGAGACATGCAGGAATTTCTCCTCCTCTGGATGTCTGGCTGCTGAGGAAACAACCCATGCCCTGGACCCCACAGCCCCGAGGGCAGAGGGCTGTGCTGGGAGAGATGAGACACTGCAGTTTGTAGCTTCCTCTCACACTTTGACCATGACTCTGCTGCCTGGAGCTGTCTCCATGGGGAGCTGTTTCTCTGTCCCCACATTTCTCCTCTGTCAGTGCTCACAGGCCCCATCCCACCCGCTGGGCACTCAGCTCTGCCCTGAAGAAACCTCCCAGGTGCAGGGCACTGACCAGAGGCACCTCCATGTTTGCAGGGGCTAAGGGGCAGGCAAGACAAACCTTGATGGGGCTGGAAAGGTGATGCTGGTTCTGTCTGTAGGCTGCAAGGTGGATGAAGAGATTTACTGAGTCCCTCCCAGAACTCCTCCTCTCTCGCTGTCACTGTTTTGGAGCCTCAGTCCCCTGTCTAAACCTGACAGATCTATTAACATTTCACCCCACCCAAAGAGAAGAAAACTGAAAGCAGACACTCATGAAAGCTCCTTGCCTTTCAGGTATCCCTGCCCTGACCTTCTTTTTGGAAAGGCCCCTCCAGAAATGCTCTCGGGGTGAGCTGGGGCTCTGAGCAGCCCTGACCCATGCAGCACCCTCTGGACGGGAGAATGAACCCGCCTACCACGGGTCAGTCCTCCCAACCAGAGCTTCTCCCTGCAGCACCATAGGCAGTTCCCCAGGAAGGCTGAGTGCTGACCCTCACAGGCAGCAGTCACGGCCCTGGGCACACAACACCCTGGAGTGCAGGGACACTGCTCTGAATTACAGACCTGGGCAGACCTCTGTGCACATCCCAGCTTCACATCCCTGCAGCAGCCATTCCCAGGAGAAGGTAGCTGCATGTCCTGTCCCTCTGGTGGTGTGGAAGGGAATCCTTGCTCTGAAGCAACACCAGTTCCATAGAAGAGGGACTGGGATACCCATCCTTACAGACCCTATGAGCCATGGGATGTGGTAGCTTTAGAGGGCCCCTCAGGGAACCTCATCCACATTGCCCTGCAGCCAGAGACTTACTGCGTTAGCGGCTGTGCAGATTTCTCTTCCAGTGAGCTCTCAGCTCCCACTCTTGATTGTCTCACCCACTCTCGATTGTCTTTAACTTCTTTCTATCTCACTCATCTTGCTCATCTTCCTTGTCTCCTCTTGGCACCTGCAGGCAGTGCCCAGAGCCCTGCTGATCTTTACAGAGGAGCTGCTCCTGCACAGAGCTGTCTCTCAGCAGTGCTGCCAGGTTGCCAGGAGCCCCGTCCATCCCAGGAGTCCAACCTGGGAACAGTGGCCCAGCTGAAGCTGTGATCTTATTTGTCCTTTGCACTCCCTCCTCCTGGGAAATGTTCACTGAGGTAGACTAAAATAATCCCCTATGGTCTCTCTCTAAACAGTGGGGAGAGGCTGGTTCCAGCATTGTAATTTGTCTCATCAGAGGAGGGTTATCTACAAGAGGTGGAAACATCCCACTCTGGAAGCCCCTATTCCCATCTCTTAACACAGACAAGAGGGGAGTTCATTTTCCCATGGCTCAGGTATTGATTCAGATGAGTTAATCTGCGCATCTCATGCCAGCTTAGAAGCCCCTGGGATGGAGTGGGATTCAGCTGCCTCTCGTGAACTCCACAAACACACAGGAGGTGACATTCCCCTTGCCCAAGCTGAAGTGCACACAACAGAGATGCCTGCATGAGAGCTCCTTCTCTAAGCTCCCAGTATAATCCCTGGAGATGGAGGCTGGGAGTCAGTTGCTCACACACAAACATCTGGTGACATTTGAAGAGACAGAGGTGATCCAAGGCATGGGCCAATGTCTGTTTGCTCTGATGGAGCAACTGGGAGACCTGCATCCTTCTAAAGCATGAGGTGGGGGCCAGATGGGGAATTTCCTTGGCCATTTGAAATGACCCTAAACGCCTGCTACAACTACAGCTCCACTCACTAGGAAGGGCAGACACAGGCACATCTCCACATTGCAGACCACTGATGTAATTCAGTGCAGACACTTGATTTCATGACATAAAAATAGACTTGCAGAGCCATGCCAGGTGCCTGGGGTGTCCCATACAACTGCATGTTTCTAGTAGATGCTGCATGGGAAACCCTTCAGGAAAACCATGCCCTTTTGAAGTGGTTGCTGGGCAAGTGCCCCAAGGCATCTTGGAGTTCCTACCTGTGCCCACACAAAGGAATCCCACCACTTCCTTTAGGCATAGTCCAGCCCATCTACCTCCAAGCATGCTGCATAGATGGGAGGCACAGCACACCATGGTCTCAGCTACATGCCTACACTCTCAAACCCTTCTAATTCTCCTCTCCCTAGCTGTCTTCTCACCTCCAGAGGATATGAACAGGGACTGTGCTATTGGTGCCCATAGGGTAGCTGGATGGCAGGCTGCCCAGGCCCAGGGACTTTCTCAGTGGCACTACAGGGTTTACGCTCTTAGTGGCAACCTCATTTCACCATTACATCTGCTATCTATCTGCTCTCTGCTCTCAATCAAAGCCTTTGCATACATCAGGTCCTTGGTAGCAGGTTTCTCCAGGACAAACCTTGGGGCCTCGAGAAACTTGGGGATTTGGCCAACAAAAGCCTCATAAAGTTGTACAAGGAGAAGTGGCAAGTCCTGCATTAGAGGGGCAGAACACCACATGCATCTGGACGGGCTGGGTCCTGACCGGCAGAGGAGAAGGGCCTGGATGTTACGAGGGAGGCCATGTGAGCCAGTGGTGCGTGCTCACCACAAATGGGGCCAGCTGCATACGGGGCCACATTAGGAAGAGAGCGGCCACCCAGACAAAGGCAGTTATTATCCCCCTTGACTCAGCACTGGTGTGGCCACATCTGGAACAGCGTGTCCCAGTGTGGGATGCCCAGTGCTGGAGGAATGGGGAGGAACTGGAGAGGCTCCAGAGGAGGTCTGCCAAGAGGGGATTGGGGCCTAAGTGCATGGCCTGTATGGAGAGGCTGAGGGAGCTGCACTTCTTTAGCCTGGTGAAGGAGAGGCTAACGGCAGTAGAGGAAGAGCCTGTGACTGCTCAAAGGGTGGTTTCAGAGATGATGGCACTCTTCTTGGGAGTGGGAAACAGCAGGAGAAGGGGAAAGAGCCACATACTGCAGCTAGAGAGGTTCCGACATGACCTTAGGAGGAGGAAATGTCACTCCAAGGGTAGTGCGGTGGTGCTACAAGCCACCTGGAGGGAGTCAGTGATCAGCCCCTGGCTTTGTGTTTCAAGGAAAAGCAAGTGAGGACAGAGAGACATCAGCAGAGGTGGGGAGATTCCAGGGTGACAGCAAGGTGGGGAAGCAGGCTCGGTGTCTACAGTCTGCAGGGAAACAGGCACAGGCGTGGGACACTGTAGGACAGCTTGTGGTGGAGGCAGCCAAGGGCCCTACCAAGGCTCAAAGCCTCCAACACAACTGAGGTCTTTGTCCTCTTCCCTATGGCTGCTGTCTCTGCCACCAAGGCCTCAGAAAAGACACCGTGTCCTTTAAAATACAGTGCTGCCTTGCTGCCTCGTCGTCCCCAGGGAGCCCAGGAGGTGCCGTTTCATTGCCCTGCACTCGGCGTTGCACATCTTCTCACTGCCCCTGCAAAGAGCCCTGAGCAAAGCATTACGGAAAGCATCACCCTACCCAGGGGCTGGCGGTCAGTGCCTGGCTGATCTGCTTGATAAAACACATCAAGGTTTACCTGGCATCAGAGCCACCTAAACATTTCCTTTGCCTACCTGCAATCAGGGCCTCCAACTCGCTGCTCTCATCAATCCCTAGGGAGGCTTTGTGCATAATGGCCCTCAGTAGGGCTTCAGAAGAAACTTTGGGATTTACTTCTGACTTTGACTTCTTGAGAGGTTTGTTCCATCTCCTCTCAGTAGCTCAGATTCATGGACTCAGCACCAAATACACCAGAGGGGCCATTACAATGCCCAAACCCCTAACAACCCATGCCACTCCCCATAACTTTCCTAGTTCTTCAGTCCTTCGGGGGGCTCATTGGAGACGTTTCAGGAGTGTATTTACAAGAGCACGATTTCAATGAGCACCTAAACAAAAAAAGGATTTTTATTTTTAAAATTTCCTTAATGTTTCCACTTACAGAATAAGTCAGATCCACATTCTTCAACTGGCGTTGACCCAGAGGGTCTCCTAATGAAGTCCTGATGTGTAAGAAGAGTAGAATTTTTGGTAGCAGACGTGGGTGGACAACCTCCCTCCTCACCTCCCCAACTCTGCCCTTTCTCTCTTCAGCCACTGGGGACTTAACATCACTCTTGTTAAAATCTTCACTTTTTTCCACTCAAGTTGGTAGCTGAATGGTACAGCTCCTATGCACCAATTCCCACCTCCTTTCCTTAGAGAACTAGCTGCAGATATTAAGACAAGGATTTGTCTTAATTACAAATAAAGCAAAATAAAACATGATACAGTTTATTAAAAAAAATACACTTCTCAACTGCCTGTGAAGTCCAAGCTGCCTCCACTGAGGTCCACTTTCCACAAGGAATAACCTTCCTTGACGTGTTTGAAACTGAGAGAGAGAAACACACCTAAGGAGCTGGCGAAAGACAAAATTAGACTCCTGAAAGACGAGGCAAGCTTCAGGCTCCCTGAAGCTCAGAGCAGCAACTGGAAACTTTCACCATATCTGAATGGGTAAAGAGCAAGGGGTGGAGGGAAACTATGGGAAGTGCATATGCCCAGGTAGTCTGGTGCAAAGAGAACTTCAGAAAGGATCAATTTAATGAGGACATGGGAAAAGAAGTGAAAGATGACTGAGATAACACCCAGAGCATAACAGACAGAGCTGCGGTAACACAAATTGAGGGGCAGATCAATATTTCTTCGCCTGAGATTCATACTCTTCCTCCAAATTTCCAGGTTCATCATGCAAATAGATTGATAGGAAAATTAGTCCAGCATTTTGAGCTGATGAGAGTGTGTTCGTATTTTTCAAATGTGGAAAATAGTTCTTCACCTTTCCAGGCAGAGCTCACGTGTCTACCCACAAGCATCCAGTGGCACTTGGAGAGACCCCAGTGTCTCTGAGGTCCCTGCCTGGGCCTGGCAGCTCTCCCAGGGCACCTGTGGGAGACTGGAGGCCCTTGGAGCTGCAGATGGAGGCTGGGCAGAGGGGACCGGGGCACCTACAGCGGCACCAGACATCCATGACCCTGAGACTGCATCCCACCCCACTTCTGAAAATCACTTCTCTTTTCAACCAAAAACATAACACAAAATCTCCTCCCCCACAAAGACGACTGTACGAAAAGGAAACACAGGAAGCATGATAAGAACACAAAGTATCCTAAAAGCTGAAAAGTGTAACAAAACATTTCTTCACCTTAGATCGTTTTCTTAATGACTTAGTTGTTTCATTTTTATTGACAGTTCTAAGCAGTTCTTTTATAATACATCCTACACCACCAGAAAAGATATTTTTGTGTCTCACACGGAGCCCAGGGCTCCAAAACCAGTCCCTGCCCAGGGCTGTCCAAGCCACCTCTCACTCTTTGCCCAGAGCGAGTCACATGCTGAGGTGTCAAGTTCTTGCAAATGATGGAGGAAAGCAAGGTGATCAGCTCCAATCAAACGCTCTGTTTATTGACGGCCTAATTTGCACACATCTCAACATACTTGTTTTATAGTGACATCTTAAAAGAGTCCCTAAACATCTAGCCACGCTGCCTTTTCGTTCCCTGCATGGTCAATGAAGCGTGACTCCATTTTAGGCAACAACAGGGATGAGACTGCTCTCACCCAATGCCAGGTCCCTTCCGCGCAGAGGTTTATCTCTAACTCAGTTGCCTGCTTTTCCCTTTCTAGTCAGGGGAGAGAAATAGGTTTTCTCACTGGTAAGGCTTCATAGACGACTTCTGGTGGCCAGCTAATGCTCCAGAAAGTTTCCCGTAGGTTCTGGGTCATGTATTCTTGGGCATTTATCCCATAGCTTCTGGGTCCCTTTTACTGACATTTTCTGAACATTTCCATTAGAATTGGGCCCACACCATCAGAAAAGATATTCTGGGCCTCACACAGAGCCCAGCACCACCTAAAACACTCCCTGCCCAGGGATGCCCATGCCATTCCTCCTTGCGCAAAGCACATCACACTGAGATGTTCAGCTCTCCCAAATCACAGTGGAAAGGAGGGTAAGCAGCTTCAGGGAAATACTCTGGTTTTGGAAGGCCACATTTGTGCAATCTCAGCATATCTGGGCTACAGAGACATCTTAAAGCAGTCGCTAAACACCCTAGCCATGACCCCTTTTCAGTCCTTGCACGGGCAATGAAGCGTGACTCCATTTTAAGGGGCACAAAAGGGATGAGACTGGTCTCACCCTATGGGAATATCCATACCTATATACACACATACAGGAATTCATCCCAGTACATTTCCTACCGACCCTCTGAATGGAGAAACTTTCTTCCGAGGAACTACTATATTTAAACGGACATTTCCAACTCTTCTTCTGCCTCTCTGTCCTCTCTTCTTCCTCTGCCTAGTCTCTCTCCCCAGAGCTCTCCAGGGAAAGGTTCACTGAACCACAGCGCTGAGGGTGGACGAGACCTCTGGGCACCACCTTGTCCAACCCCGCCGCTCAATGCAGAGGGAACTAGAGGAGGTTGCTCAGGGGCTCGCCCCAACTACGCATTGTCCACAAAGGCGCTCAGAGTGCGCTCCATCCCACGGTCCAGGCCACTGATGAAGAAGTCCAACCGTGTTGCCCCAAGTGTTGATCACTGGGGGATACCACTAGTAACTGTCCACCAGCTGGACCTCCGTCCCCTCCCAGAGCCCGGGCACCCTTCTCCACTCGGGACACTGCTGGGCAGAAACCGGAGACCTCGGGCCTCTTTTGGCCCCAGATGTGTCTCCATGTGGACACACGGAGGACAGAGACCCCGTCCAGACCGGGAAGGACACGTCCTCGTGGCCAGGACGTGCCGCTGCCCCACCACCCTGCCGAGAAAAGTCCTTTGCTCTCTGCTGGGTCGCACCAGCCCCCGGCCGGTGGGTTTAGCTCTCGGTCGGACCCGATTTCTGAGGTCAGATGAAATCGCTCCCATCTTCGAGCCCATTTAAACCATTTGTGAACGTCTTGTGGCCTCTTCTGTTCCGGCTGGAGAGGGTTATTCTGCCTTCAGCTGATCCCCTTCCCTGGGGACGTAAATGAGCGAGACGGGAGGATTTTCCCCAGGAGCTTCCTGCAGGGCCATTGCTGGACAGCTCACGCGGCTGCTCCTGCTCGGCCGAGCTCTGGGAGCAGCCGGAGTTTGCTGCTTTTTCCCCATTTGAGGAGGCCTCTGCCAGCCCCAGCACAGGGGACAGGGACAGCCGGGCTGTACCACGGCTGGGGAGGGGGGTGACAGCTGGGACATACCACGGCTGGGGATGGGGTGACAGCTGGGATGTACCACGGCTGGGGAGGGGGGTGACAGCTGGGATGTACCACCGCTGGGGAGGGGGGTGACAGCTGGGCTGTACCACCGCTGGGGATGGGGGTGACAGATGGGCTGTCCCACGGCTGGGGAGGGGGGTGACAGATGGGACGTACCACGGGAGCGCAGCAGGGCAGCAGGAACAAGGGGCCGCCCCCACCTCCACCTGTGCGGCAATGCCATTGCTCTGTCTGCACGTCACTCAGGACACATCCCGCCCCTCCCAGGCATCGGTTGGCTCGCTCCCTCCAGCGCGCTAGCTGATTGGCCAGCCGGCCGGCAGGGCGGGGCCCTCCTGCAGGGCTGTGGAGCCCTCGGCCGCCCCGAGCGCTGCCTCCGCGGGGATATTCACCGCGCGGCGTCACGGCCTTTTCTGTGCGAGAAGACCGGAAAAGCGTGACGAGAGGCAGGAAACGCAGAGCCAGCTCCGCGAGAAACAAGTGGAAATGCCCGGGGAGCGATGGCGGGCGGCGTGTGTGACACTGGGCTCTGGGACAACGGGACCCATCTCCTGCCCGCCCCACGGCGCCATGGGGCGGCCGGGGCCGCCGTCCTCTCCCAGCCCCCGCCAGCCCGATCTGTGTCCAGGGCATTTCCAGCACCAGTGGAATGAAGAAAATGCTGCGTGTCTCCCTGCAGGCAAGGAAGATGCAGAAGGTGATCCCAGATGTGCTGCAGCGCCTGCAGGATGCCGATGGGGAGATGGACGCCAAGGCGCTGGCGGTGCTGCGCAACGTGCTACACCACGCCAACCCACGGCAAACCAGCCGCCTGGCTGTGCAGCTGGCCCACGACCTCCTGTCCCTCTTCCCCAATGTGAGGACGGTGGCGGGGAGCTGCTAGGAGGCCCTTTGTGGTTCCCCCCAACCACCGCTGCTGAGGTTGCTGTGCTTGCCCTGGCAGGAGGTCAGCACGGTGCGGGAACTGGCCATGCGGCTCTTTGGGGAGCTGCTGGGCCGGGCAGTAGGCGGCGAGAGGCAGCGCATGAAGCAGCTGGCACGCCAGGGGCTGCTGCCCCTCTTCTTCCATCTGAGTGACCCACACCTCGGTGCGGCACAGGTACAGGGCACCATGGTGAGCTGTGAGGCCACCCCAGTAGGCACCTCAGGCAGTGGCTGTGGGGGGGCTCTGGCCTGGCCGTGGTGCCATCGCCCATCTCCCCACTCCTCCCCAGGCTGCCCAAGCAGCCCTCGTGGAGGCTGCAAAGCTCCTCAGGTGGAAGCAGCTCCGGAAGCTGGCCAAGACGCTGCAGACCTGGCGCATCGGCGAGTGCCTGGTGAGGAGGCCCCAGCAGTGCCAGGCCTGTCCTGGTGGTGCTGGCCCCTGTGCCAGTGGTGCCAGCACCTCTGCTGGTGGAGTCAGTCCCTCTCCCAGCAGTGCCAGCCCTTGTCCCAGCAGTGCCGGCATCTTTCCTGGAGGTGCCGGCCTCTATCCCAGCTGTACCAGGCCCTGCCCCGCAGGTGCCAGCACCTCTCCTGGTGGTGCCAGCCCCCGTCCTGGTGATGCCAGCCACTGTCCCTTCTGTGCCAACACCTTTTCCAGTAGTGACACCACCTGTCCTGGCTGTGTTAGCCCCTGTTCCGGTTGTGCCTGTGCCTGTCCTGGGAGGGGGGATGGGCCCAGTGTTGCCAACACCTGTCCTAGAGGGGGACGGGTGTCTCAGGGAGGGGGACAGGCCTGGCGGTGCCAGCACCTGTACCAAGGGTCTCTGCAGCTGCAGGAGGCTGGGCCGGTAGCCAGCGAGTACGTGAGCTGCAGCTGCCGGTACCTGGAGGACCCCCGGGCCCCTCTGCGCGAGCAGGCTGTGCGCTTCATTGGTGAGCCCCCCCGGCCCAGACACCCCCAACCCTCTCCCCAGCCCCGAGGTCCTTCTCCTCAGGCCCCACGTCCCTCTCCCAAGTGCCCATGTTCCTCTCCTCAGTGTCTCTGACCCTCTCCCCAGCACTGGATCCCTCTCCCCAACACCTGGGACCCTCTTCACAGTCCCTAGGTCCTTCTCCTTAATGCCTGAGTCCTCCCCAGCCCCCATGTCCCTCTCCCAAGTGCCTAGGTCCCTCTCCTCAGAGTCTCTGACCCTCTCCCCAGCACCAGGTTCCTCTCCCCAGCCCCTGGGTCCCCCTCCCCAGCCCCAGGGACCAACTCCTTAATGCTTGGAGCCCTCTCCCCAACACCTGGGACCCTCTTCCCAGTCCCTAGGTCCTTCTCCCCAGCCCTCGAGTCCCTCTCCCCAAACCCCCAGTCCCTCACCCCAGCACTAGGTTCCTGTCCCAATGCCCAGGACCCAAATCCCTCTCCCCTGGCTGGATCTCACCTTGTGATCGGCTGTGTGTGCCTAGGGCTTGCTGGGCGGCTCCTGGACTGGTGCAAGGAGAAACTGGAGGAGATGTGCAGCCGTGCGTAGGGCACGCGGGGTCGGCCGGGGCTGGCGGGAGGAGGCCGGGGCTGGAGACGGAGGGAGTTTCTTGGGTATTTGTGGGACGGTGTTTTTGACTATGCAGAGGACACCTAGGCCATGCGCCAGGCCGGAGGGCTCTTGCATACCTTTCCTGAAGGGAATCTGGGGGCATTTGGGGGATCACTGAGCCCAGACAGATCCCCTTGTGCCCTGCTGCCCCTTGGCTGTCTCTCGAGCAGGGGCCTGGGGTCTCCGCTGATACAGAGCTTGATTGCTGCTCTCTTTCCTCCCATCTCAGTCCTTCAGCACTTGGACAATGACAGCAGCCCCACAGTCCGCTGCCTGGGGATATCCACAATCTTCATCCTCCAAGCGCCCCGGAAAGCATCCCCGTCAGGCTTCACCATCCGAGCCCTGTGCGCCCGCCTGCAGAGAGCCTGGCAGCGGTGGCACCCAGGCCCAGGTGCCGGGGTGGACTGAGCAGCCCATAATTCGGCATCCCCCAATTGCCAGTCCACTCCCTGCGCAGAGCACGTTCAGCAAAGCAGGTGGCTCTGGGCCGTGTCCCACTGGGCTTGCACAAGAATGAAGACACCACAGTCTGCCTGGGAAATCCTGTTGCTGTGTTTGCCCACACCCATATTAAAAAGCTTTGTCTTGTGTTCACCTGGAAGGCTGGGCCAGATGGGGCTGGTGAGGGCTGCAGGGTGAGTGTGGGAGGAGGAGCACAGATGCCATGGAGAGGGGGCCGATACAGCTGGAGAGCAGGAGGTGATGGAGGGCATGGGAGTGTGCGTACTTTGTGGGGCCCTGTGGTGAACCCAAAGGCAAAGCAACTCACAGCCACCTCTGAGGCGTCTCAAGGCACGTGAATTGCCCTGCAGCCCCATCAGGACACATCTGTGTGCCTTGTAGTACATCCCAGGTCCCTCTGTGCACCTTTTGGAGCTCCTTGGAACCCCAAGAATGGCCTGTTCTTTTGGAGCTCCTTAGAACCCCAAGAATGGCCTGTTCGAACCCCTACAGAGCCTCCCCAAGCCCTGCTCCTCCTGCACAGTTGCCCCTGAGCCACAGGGCTCCCCAGGCCTGCACATGGCACTGGGTCCCATGTCTCCTCTGGCATCTCGACAGACACCCACAGACGACATGGGGCTCTGGATGTCTCTAGCAGTGCCGCAGCAGACTGGTGCCTTCTCCTCCTCCTCCTCCTCTGGGTCGTAGGGGTTCCCCACAGCTCTCCTGGGACATGGGGTCCTTGGCGAGGTCCATGATGCTTCCTCTGGGGTTCCCCACAGGTTCCTCGGTGCCTCCTCCTCTGGGGTCCCCCCTGTCATGCCCAGAGCCAGGTGTAGCACCAGCCCCCATAAGCACGCAGCACCCCTTGGGGGTGGACCCCCTCCATCCACCCAAAAAAAACCCTCCCCTGCTGAGGGCCCTGCAGATGTCCCCTCCCCCACAAACAAGCCCCAAAGCCACAAATCCTGCCCAAAAGCCCTTCACAGCCCCCAGACCCTGCCCCAACACCCCAGTTAGCCCCCACATGCCTCCAAACTCTGACCCAACACCATCCTCAACTCCAGAACCTCCCCAAACCCTATCCCAAAGCCCCAAACACCCCCAAACTGCCCCCAAACCCTGCCCCAACAGCAGCAAGCTAGTCCTTGAATACACTTTAGTCTCAATTAACACACATGCCACTAGAATCAATTAGAGGAAACATGGGGGCCCAGCCTGGAAGCCCCACACCCTGCATGCCTCCCACACCAGCACAGCTGGATACCGAGGTGCACAGGCCCAAAACACCCCCAAACCCTGCCCCAGCACCCCCAAAACCCTCTCCTAGGATACCATTACACCCCAGGGCCCGCAAATCTTCTCCCAAAGTTCCCAACCCAACATGTACTGGGGGGAGTTATCTGCTAGTGTTAATGGCCCCTTGATTGTACCAAAATGTTAAGGTAGAAAAGCAGGAAAGCTTTTCAACAAGCTTGATTGTTCTAGTAAATAGTGGCTGTGATCTGTTTCTCCCCTTTGACTCGGTCTCCTTTGGCAGAAAAGGGAGTTTACAGCATCTTTTGGTGGACTAGGTTGATTAGTGGGCACACAGGTGACAAGAAGACTTTTCTCCTTTCCTTTCGAACCATTTCTCAGAACCTTCTGGACATGCAAAACGCCTCCCTAAAGGGGGCTGCTCTGGGATGATTGCACTGGGCACAATGGTTAATGAGGCCATGAAGATACAATTTCCGGCTGCAGAAATGAAAGCCTCAGGAAAAGTTGGAGAGGACACTGAAGGGCTCTGGCAAAGCCCCAGCCCTGCTGCAGGAAACAGCACAGCTTGTAAGCATGTCCTCAGGGAAGGAGAAAAGTATTGCTCCAGCCCATAGGACAACGAGTGCTAGTCAATACTACTTTTCATGACCAAAGTGTTGCAAAAGCAGAAAGGACTGCAGATGTCCTGCTCTTTGGGTAGCAGATTATGGAGCATTTGGCAAGTTAAAACACAAATCCTAAACCTGAAAAAGAAACATTTTAATGTAGCTTTGAGCAATGATCTTTGAGGAACGGTTCCACGAGTCACACTTAAAGCTCTGGAGAAGTGCTCTGCACTTCTGAAAGCCTCATGGCCTCAACAGTTCTTTGGGACTGTTTTGCATGGTAACCCTTGGAAGGAGGATAACTGGAAGAGAAGCAGCAAGACCTAGTCATCCAGTCAGTCATTTCAGTCGTCTCGGAGGAAGTCTGAAACAGAGGGAAGTAAATTAAGGGCTCTCACTACTTCAGCTGGATAAAAACTGACAGAATGAAGGCTTAAGCAAGCATATATGAAGGTTTGAGAGAGAATATTGAACAATAGAATAATACTGAACCACAATACAAGTAATATTTTTATGGAAGATGGTAGAGGTAAGTATAAGGGATGCTCCTACCTACCTAACAACCACAGCTTAATTGCTGTACGGAAAGTTTCCAACAAGTTTGCTCCGTAATGCATGATGGCAAGTGATGTGTTCAGACCTTTCCTTTAAGGAAAACTGAAAAGAACATGGTAAGGAGGAAAAGACCATGCCTATATTGAAGAGTATTCATTTAAAAGAAAAATGTCAAGTCCCAGAGATGTCTACTGGTTTTACCGAGTACTGGTATGAATCCTTTTTGTGCTTGGTGGGTGCTGCCCTTAAAGACCTGACGGCTTTCCTGAGCTCCTGGACCCTTCAGAGCTCCCTCCCACAGGACCCCCCAGCAGTGCCCTGGAGAGGCCCAAGTCTGCCCCTCTGAAGTCCAAGGTCTGGACTCTGCTCCTGCCCTTCCTCAGTGCCTCCAGGATCCGGGACTCCATTATTTCACGGTCCCTGCTGTAGACAAGGCTGACTCTGCCAGCCCTGCTCAGTTCCTCCCCGTCTCCAGCTTCCCGACCCAGGGCAGCATCCCCCTTCTTGGCCCTGCGGCAGGGGCCGGGCCGGGCCGGCGGGGCTGAGGGCGAGGGCCGGGCCGAGGGCCGGGGCGAGCGGGAAGGGGGCCAGCTGCGGGGCGGCTCCGCGGCCGGGCAGGGCCGGGCCGGGGCAGGGCTGGGGGCGGGTCGGGCTGCGGCCGGGGCCGGGCTCCAGGGCGGCGGCGCCAGGCCGGGCCGGGCCTGACAGCAGCGCTCCGCCTGCGCCCCGCCTGCCCCGCCCTCTGCGCTGGCGGGCCAATCAGCTGGCGAGGGCAGGCCGCGGGCCAACGGCAGGGCCGGGGTGAGCCGTGAGCGACACGCAGGCCGCCCAATGGCCGCCGCGCCTGGCCGTGGCGCAGCCCGTCTGCCCGCCCCCCCGCCGGGCCTCGGCCCCGGCCCGGGAGTTTGGTGCTGCCGCGGGCGAAGTCCTGGCTCTGCAGCTGCCCGGCCCGAAGGTCTCGGCCACGGGAAGGGAGGCGTCGCGGGGCCGTGCTGGTGCCCCGCCGAGGCAGCTGCCGGGCGGGAGCTCTGGGCGCGAAGGCCGGAGGCTTTGGGGCACCGCCGGCTCCGGCGTGCTCGGGGCTGGGGCTCGCCCAGAGGGATCGTCTCTCGGTGCCGAGCCCCGAGGAGCGGTTTGTCCTGGACGTGCAGGTCCAGCCCCACCGCGGTGTCCGCGGGGCACCCGCTGGGGGATGGCTGTGGTGGTGGTGGGTGTCAAAGAGGTTGGTGTGGTGGGTCACAAGGATGGCTGAAGGGCTGGAGCGTCTCCCGTCGGAGAGAGGCTGAGGGAGCCGGGAGTGTTTCGCCTGGAAACCAGAGTGGTGGTGGGATGTTTTCCGGGTGTCCAAACAGGTGATGTAGGGAGGGTGTGAGGGGGACGGAGACCGTGGTTCGGAGTGGTTGTCAGTGGTGTGGAGTGAGAGGAGGAGAGGGAATGGGCACCAAGTGGCCAAGCAGGAAATTCCACCTTGTTCACTGTGAGGGTGGTCAGAGAGTGGAGCAGGTTCCCCGAGTGTCTGTGGGGTCTCAACTGTGTGAGATACTGCAAACCGTCCTGGCCTGGTCCTGGGCAACCTGCTGTAGGTGCCCCTGGTTGAGCAGGGGTTTGGAGAAGGGGATCTCCAGAGGTCCCTGCCAACATCATCTATTCTGTCACTCTGTCAAAACAACAAAACTCAAGTGAAAAAAACAAAACTCATACCCAAAACAGCCATTCAAAGAAAAAAATGAAGTAGCTGGAGAGTTGCTAGCAGCAGGTAGATTGGCTCAGTTATTTTCAGTGCTTGTGGATGGGGGGAGGGAAAAGAAATAGGATTTTCAATTCCAAGCTCTGTTGTCTTCATATCATGCTCATTAAGAAGAAAGAAAAAAAAAACTCATGGCTTTCAGGATGGAGGCAGCTGTGATGTTGCTGCTGGGAGGTGGAAGGACTACAGGGGAGAGGCCTGGAGGCAGCAGCCCCCTCATCTGCCTCCTGCAGCAGAATTTATCCACGTGCTGGTGGCCAGGACTTCCCTGGGGAAAGGCTCTCGCCCTCTCTGCTGAGTGGGAGAGCCTGGGAAAAGGAGTTTCTGAGCTGAGATGCCAAGCACCGAGTGCTGGGGGCTCTCGCTTGGTCTGGTCGAAGAACTGGACGCATTGGGAGGGTGGTTTTCTTTCTTTTGAGGGAACAATTTCCTCATGGGAAGAAGCAAAGACTAGTCCTAGACTAGAAGTGGTGTAGAATGGATGTCCATGACTCTGTTTGGCACCTTCCTTAGTCCTGGCATTTCTATTTCTGTGTGGCCAGATGCAAGGGCCCTTGGTACTTCCTTTTCCTCCTTTGGACACCTCATCTGATAGTGGTGGACCTTTCTCTCTACAGGGCCATGTTGGCCAAATCCTTGGCTCCCAGCAATCAATGCACTGCCATCAGTTCCTGCCTCCAGTCCCACTTCTCTCAGCGTGTCCTCGCATGAGAGATGCTCCAGAGCCGTGGTCATCTTTATGGCCCTTTCCTGGAGTCTGTGCAGCAGGCCCATGTCTTTCTTGTACAGGAGAGCCCACATTTGGACACAGCCCTCCAGGTGCAGCCTCACCAGTGCTGAGCAGGAGGGAAGGAGCTCTTTTCTTGACCTGCTGGCAAGGCTCTTGCTACTGCAGCCCAGGATACTGTTGGCCTCCTTTGCCATGAAGGTGCACTGTTGGCTGATGACCAGCTTGTCCACCAGGACCCGCAGGTGCTTCTCTGGAAAGCTGCTCCTCAGCCGGTCAGTCCCCAGCCTGTTGTGGTGCATGGGGATAGTTCTTCCCATGTGCAGGACTTGGCGCTTTCGTCTGGTGACCTTCATGAGGTCACCTTCTGGTGGACCTTCTGCCCATTTCTCAGGTCCCTCTGAGTGGCGGCACAATCATGTGCTGAATCAGCCACTCCTCCCAATTTTCTGTCATCTGCCAGCTTGCCTCGGATTCCTTTGGCCCCATCATCCAAGTCATGAATGAAGATCTTAAACAAGGTTTGCTACATTGCTCCCAGGATCCTTCCTGGACTGCCTCCATTCGGCTGTGCTCCCATACAAACCCAAGAGGTACCTGAAGGCAGAATTAGTCCACGTCCTGCTCTAATGAATGATGTGACTGGGATTTTATGGCATCACCTTCCTCTGGTTTTCCCAGTCCTTGCAAAGGATTCCTTGCTCTTGACCCTCCCTCACTCACAAACTAGACGCAAGGGCGCGCAACACGCGTCTTCAGGAGAGTGTTGCAAATGCACCTCAGGCTCCGAGGAAAGTGTCTTGCCATCTTGGGCACATAGGAAAGAACTATCACTGCTACAAAACACTGGAAATGTCTTGCAATGTCATAAATGTAGAGACTACATAGGATGAAGAAGAAAGCTAGGAATTCTTCCCAAAGAAAGTAAACATCTCCCTGGCCACCGGCAAGGAGGTCGCAGGCTGCTCCTTGCTGACAGATTTGAAGAGTGCCACTCAGCAGACTCACACCCAGTCCCCAAAGGAGAGACACGGGCAGTCCCTGGAGGAGAATCAGCCTGGTTGTGAGGTAAATGTGGACCAGGCAGCAGTCGTGTATGTTATGGGTAGTGGGCTGGGGAGGGCTCTGGGGAAGGAGGTGCAAAGGCCAGAGGGGGAAATGCTGAGCTGTGGGTCTGTCCAATTGCTGTGTGGGGCTGGTGTGTGCACATCAGCAGAGCTGCTTAGGCAAGAGCAATGCAGGCCTGAGCCCCTTGTGGCTAGTTGTAGGGGTCAGAAGGGATTGCTTGTTGGAGCACATCACAAGGCAGCTACAGGCACCGCTCCTGTGCGCGAGGCTCCTGCCTGCCCTTTTTGGGAAGGCAGGTACTGGGACGCCCGGCACAGACGCTCACTGCGAGCTCGCTGGGAAAGGTCAGCACTTTCTCTCCCGTTATGGCCAGAGGAGGAAGGCAGCTTTTCCCTGTCAGCAGGGTAGTGTGAGCACTGTGCATGCAACTGCAGAGACATTAGTTAAATGTGAAAACAGAAGCTGCCCCCCAAAGCGCTGTGTGTTCTGCTGCAGCCTGCCTGTTGCCTTGGGAGTTGCCTTCCAGGTGGAAAGTAGAGGGCAGCCGGGAGAGTAAATGCAAAGCAGGCAAAGTAAGAGCTGGTCAAGGCCACCTCTTTCTCTGTCCCTCTTAGGATCACTTGAGTGAGCTTTAATTCTGGAGGTGTTTGAGAAGGAGGCATTTTGAATAGCCCTGCAAACTTAGGAAAATGTCACCTTCAAAAACTAAGAAGCCAACTTGCCCTCTTTTCTCTCTTCTTCGGATGATTAGTTTCATTTGGAAGGGTACTTAATTTTTGGAGTGGGATATGCTCTTCTAGGACTGACTTTTTTGTGTGTTTGAATCTCCTCACAGCTTAGGTACTAGACTTATTCATTGATGATTAATAATCACAGAGAAGTTTTAATGCCCTGTTGTCTAATAAGGCAAGAGAGATAAAAATTTGGAAGAGTTTCTTTAAAATGCAGCTCTTAACCCTCTGGCATCCAAACAGAAAGCAGGTGAAGATCTTCTCCAATTCCAACTTTAAATGCATTTTGAACCAAGGAGGAGCTCCCTGGGAAGCACAAACCCATGAGAAGCTTGTAACAGCCCCCCATCCCGCGTGGGGACCAGGCCAGGGCAGCATCTCCCACGGGGCGGGCTGCGACGGGGGTCGAGCGGGGCTGCGGTGCCCCCCGTCAGGGGGTCCCGGCCTCCCCCCACAGAGGCGTCCCGGGAGGACGGTGGCAGCAGGGCCGAGGTCGGGCACCATCAGGGAGGGGTCTCTGCCCATTTTGGAGGCTGGACAGCATGGGGAGCCCCCGTCCTGTCCCCGAGGGGAGGCGCTGGGTCCCCCTGGGCCCGTGGTTCAGCCCGGCCCCGATTCCATCCCGGTGCGGCAGTTATCGCCGTGGGAACGCGGATGCAGCGGGCTCCAGACGTGTTGCCCGGCACTGCGTGGGGCAGCAGGAGGATCTGGGCTCTCCCTGGAGCAGGCACTGCGCGGGGCAGCAGGAGGATCTGGGCTCTCCCCGGAGCAGGCACTGCGTGGGGCAGCAGGAGGATCTGGGCTCTCCCCGGAGCAGGCACAGGATCCCACCGCCCCTCGGCGTGAGCCATGGGGAGGCGAGTCAGAGTGCAGAGTTGGGTGCCGCAGCCACAGCCGGTAGGAGGCGCTGGGTGGGATGGGAGGCAGGTCAGGGCCATGGGGCTGGGGGCCGGGGTCGGTCCTCGCAGTGTCCCCAGACCCCCGAGGGGGTGGTAGGCAGGGACCAAAGTGGTACCTTGGATGGTGTTGCCACGACAGCCATCCCGTGCTGGGTCCCCACAGCTCTTCAGAGCTGACAGCCACAGACATCCCCTCCCTGTCCCCTCCCCATCCCCATCCCCATCCCCATCCCCATCCCGGGAGAGCTCCTGGGGAAGGGTTTTTACGCTCCTGCTGGTCAGGGTCCCGGTGGCACACACACAAAGCTGATGCTCTTTCAAATCCAAACAGCCCCTTTGGGTCCAGGCAGGTGGCAAGAGTACCCTTAGGGCAGGAGCTGTCTGTATCAAAAGAGGAAGAGCTTTTCCTTCAGTCCTAAAATCCCAGAAACTGCCTGGCCTCAGGCACACAAAGCCTCTGGGTGACAACAAGGCTGACACAATGGTGAAGGGGCGGGGGGTGCAGACCACTGCCAAGAGCCCTGGTGCAGGGTGCAGCCGCCAGGGCTGGGACAGCACAGGGGCTAGAGCTCCAGGCACACAGTCCCTCGCATGGCACCAGCCCCTTCGGGGGGCTGGGGGTCACGGGACAGGGTTCCCTCCCTGGTGGCTGCACACTTGGGGCTGACAGCTCCATTGCGCAAGGGGCTCTTGTCCTGCTCACCTGGATCAGTGCGTCCCCTGTCCTTGAGCAAGGCCACCGCACATGCACAGAGCAAGGCCACAGCCGAGGCATGGGGACACTCAGTTCTGCCCTGTGCCGTTTCCCAGCAGGGCATCGTGAGACGGTTTCTCACCTTCGTGGGGACCATCCTGTGGAACTTGTGGCTGTGGTGTTTTATCCAGCTGAAGACGTGGGGGAGAGGCGAGCAGCAGGGCAGCCGAGGAAGAAGAAGGCTCCAGTGTACTCAACTGGGTAAGAACCTCGTGGCCAGAAGTACCCTCAGCTTCTGGCAGCGGAGGCAATGGGGAAGGTGCCCTCCAGGTTCCTGACACAGGGTCTGGGGTCAGACTGTGGCATGGCCCTTGGGGACACGGGCCTGTTCCATTGTCTCCAACATGGCCCTGCTCCTCCCACAAGGACAGACCCTTGTGGGGAAAGCCAGGTGTGGCAGCTGGGAGCCATGGCAGCCCCATCATGCACCACCGTGGTGTGTCTTGCAGGAGCCACATCCAACCGCCATGTGCAGCCCCTCATCAACGGTCAAAGACCTGCTCTCTCCTACAAGAAAGGGACAGGCTCCTTCGTGGCACAAGTCATCTCCGCCTTGGTGAGTGCCGGCCTCGTGTGGGCTCTGGTGCCCCACCAGTGCCGTGTCACTGATGCCAGCTCACTTGGTTTCCCACAGACCTGGGCTCCTGCCTCTGCTGAGAGGCGAAAACGGACACAGGCTTTTGGCATCCTGTGGCGAAGACCGCCAGATACCTGTGTTCCCTGTGAGGTAGGGGAAAAGGCTGTTTCGTGCCCTTGTTCCTCCATCTTGGGGCCTTGACTCTCCCCTCCGTGCCTCAGTTTCCCCATCCTGGATCTAGCACTGGCCCACTGGGCAGCCTGTGGGCTAAGTCAGAGGAGAGGCTAGCTGGAGGCTCTGCAAGCAGCAGGGTTTGAAAGAAAGGTGCTGGTCGAAGGCCAGGCGAGAGTGGGGCTCCTTGGGGTGTCTCCAGGGAGTTCATCTTGGGGCAGTGATAGTATCGGAGAGGAGGGGGACAATGCAGTGTAACAGTCTGAGAAGAGCGTGGGCAAAGGGGCTCTCTCTGGAGCCGTCATGGGCAGGAAAGAGCAGGCTCTGCCCAGGCATGTGTGGGATGAGGACTGTACTGCTGAAGGCCCGTTGGAGCAGGTCAGGGACCAGGAGGAGATGGGGAGCAGGCTGAAGATTGTGAGGAGGCTGGAGAGTGGGATGAGGTGCTGAGGGCAGCCTGACAGCAGCAGTTAGGGACAATCTCCCCCCGGTGCAGCAGGGGAGGCTGGGGTAAGGGCAGCCCCCCGGGGCAGGACAGGCTGCTTATCCGTGGAGTCAGGGGAGGAGAGCCCAGGCATGCACAGCGTGATGTGGGGTATAAGTACATAACTAGGAGCTCGGGAAATATGTGTCTCTTCCTAAAAAGTCCTGAATCGTCCCTCACAAAGGAACCTTTTGGGTGGGTGGCTCAACACCATTGCATTGAAAGTGGAAATAAGGTGGGTGCTTTCACTGGAAGGGAAAAGAGGGCCCAGGAAGCTGCTTCCTGTGTCTGTGGGAAGGCCTGGGGCTGCCGTGGGGCAGCATGCAGAGCACCGGGGCCCCTTGTGAGAAGCTGTGTGGGATGAGAGGACTGTCATGGGGCAGCATGTGGAGTGAGAGCTGTGTGGTGCTGCCTGGGGAATGAGAGGGTTGTGGGCGTTGCCAGGGCTGGCAGCTGCCCTTAGGGCAGCATGTCCTGCAACCCCTGCATGTGGGGCCCTGCTTGGAGGGAGCCCTATCCCTCTGCCTCCCCACATCCCCCTTTGCTCAGGGTGGGGAACCATGTGTCATTGCAGTCCCTGACAGCGAGCAGCGAGACGCCGAAGCCCAGGAGGACAACCGGCCGATGGGGAAACCTGGGGGGTACCGTGGCGCTGAGCACCAAAGCGCTGCCTCATCCCGTCTGTGTAAGAGGAGCACTATGGGGAAGGGCTCCTCTGAGGAAGGGCTGTGGGAGTGGGGAGATGGGAGGGTTTGTGGGCCGAGGAGAGCCCTGAGGGGAGAGTGTGGGTACCTAGCTGCACGGGGCGGGAGGCCCAGTGCTGGGCGCTGCAGAAAATGGGAGAAAGGGGTGAGTGTCTGCCCACTTGTGGAGCTAAGGGGAGGGTTAAGTCAGGCTGTTCTGTGTGTGGAGCAAAGGAGTAGGCTCAATCAGGGTGCTTGAGGGTGAAGCCTGCCCAGTGCTTTGGGGCAGTGAGCAGGTGGATTTCCAGCCTTCCCCATGTGCCGAGAGCATAATTCTCTTGCTCCTGTGAAAGCACCACAGAAGGCTACTTGTGACCGACTGACCTGACAGTTTCTCCTTTTGCAGAGTGTGGAGCCATGCAGGCTGTGGCTCCCAGTCCACCAAGCCAACGTGACGAACGTAAGCGCTGCTCGCAGCTTCCCGAGTGCTCAGCTCGGGCCTGCTCTCCTGCCAGGCAGAGACTGTCCAGAGCTTGTCTCTGCAGTGACGGTGGCCCTGGGGGACACGTGTGGGGCACTGAGCTGTCGCTGCTTGAAGCGACCTTGTGTCTATGTAAGAGGAGCAGGCTAGGGGAACAAGGCATCGGGACAGCTGGTTCCCCGCTGCAATGGAGGAAGGGTTTGGGGAGTGGAGGGAAGGGAGGCACTGGGGGTTGGGGGGTGATGGACGTGTGAGCCCCAGCCATGTGGGGTGGGAGGAATGGTAGTGGGTGTTGGTGGAAGACGGGGGGTTACTGATAGGTCTGGACGCAGTCCTGGAGCAAAGGTTTTCGGGATGGTCTCGCCCCTGCTGCTTTGGTTGGTGAGCAGGTTTTGTGCAGCCTTCCCCATGGGCAGAGGTCAATAGGTAATAGAAAGGCAGGGTTTCACTCCCTTCTCGCCTGCTGGCAAGCAGCACACCGGCACACCAGGGATGAATGTGCCCAGGCAAGTCATTTGGAAAGCCAGGGTCAGGGGAGGTTTCCCCAGAGGCGGGTGGGAAGGGGGATGTTATGTGCAGGGTGTTTGTTGGTCCCGTGCCTCGTTCATGTGCAGTGCAGGGGTAGGTAAAAGCCTTTATTTTGATGGGGCCTGCCAGAGATATGCGAGGAAGACGAGGGACATGACCACGCGCCCCAGACCAGCAGCTTTACCGAGTCGAGCCAGGATCCCACAGCCGACTGCAGAGTGGACAAGGAGCCCTGAGCCACAGGCCTGCTCGCCCGAGCCGATCGTCGTTGACGACGCACCAGGGACAGGCGACGCTTGGGACACCATTTGGTGCTGGACCCAGGACATGAGCCAGAGCCTGGAGAAGCCTTCAGCCTCGCTTCAGGTGAAGGGGTTCGCCTGTCTTGATGGGACAGGTGGTGGGCAGCAGTGTGCGGAAGGGATTGGGACACAGAGGAAAGGCCAGGCTCCAGCAGCCTGAAGCAGCAGGGAAAGCAGGAGGGCAATGGGAGCAGTTTGGGGGGAGTCCTGAGAGACTTAGGGGTTCTTGGGTTGTTAGCTTGTGATTATTGCCTTGAGGATGTACTCCTTAGAGGTTATTGCTTTGAGGTGGGCTAGGCAAGTTGTCCCTGGGAGCTCCCAGCCAATCTGCAAAAGGGCCGAAGAAGGCTCCTTCGGACTCACTGTACCACCAATGTCTTCTGTTGTAGAGCCCGGAGAGCATCGCAGTGCTGATCCCAATCCCAGAAGCAAGCAACAACAACGTAAGCATGGCTCACAGCCCCCCACATGCTCACCGCCATGCTGCTCTGTGTCCACGCACAGCTTGGCCAGGTTCTGCAGATGGGTTTGTTGGTGCAGGCTTTCTAGTCCCCCTGAGAAAACACGCCTGCTGAAAAGAGGGTGAAAAGTGCAGGCGGTGCAGCTGGTGTGGCTGTTAGAGGGAGGGCAAGAGCCCGAACCTAGGACTAAGAAAAAGTCCAGGGGCCCATTTTGTGGTGGATGTGAAGGAGAGGTGCAGAAGGCGGGCCCAGTGGGTGCCGCCAGCCCGCCAGTGTGATGGGGCTCGGAGCTAGTGTGTGCGTGGAGATGTAGAAGGCTGTGTGGGGGTGCTGGAGGCCCAGAAGGCTGAGCGGTGGCCACAGCACCTTGAGGGCTGTGCCGCGGCAGTGGGAGGGTCTGGGAGAGGCAAGGATGGGGCAGTGGCTGTTGGGAGTTTGCCAGGAAGGCTGGTGTGCAGTGCTGGTGGTGGGGGTACGGGAGATCTTTGAGAGGAGCCTTTGAGTAGGCGTAGGGCAAACGTGGGCTGAGACAGCCTCAAGACCTTATAGTGCATTTGTGTAGGGAAGAGGCTGGGAGGTGAGAGCGGGGCTGCCTTGAGCGCAGCACCGCCGATGGCCCCTTTGTCCCTGGAAGCGCTTGATGGCCAGGAGGGGTGTTGCCTGGAGGAGTAGGGGCGGGGGGCTGCTAAGGGCACTGGGGCGGGTTGTTGTGCGGTGGGCAAGCAGGCGGTGCTGGAAGTGGTGGTGGGTGGCAGGCAGCAGGAGGAGGGAGCGGCAGTGTTGGTTGGGGCATGGGTGCCATGGTGGGAGGAGGCAGGTGGGAGCGAGGCTGGTGTGTGGGTGTGTGGGGAGAGGAGGGCGAGTGGGTTGTGGGGAGGTGGGCCCGATGGGTGGGCCAGGGGTGGCGGTGATGGTGCCAGGAACAGTTTACTGGCAGCTGCGAGGGCGCTCGGCACCGAGGGGAAGACACTGCTTGTGGTGGGAAGGTGCAGGGCAAAAGCTGCCAAGTTGGTGTGGAGGGAAGGGAAGAGAGAGAGGCTGTAGTTGGCGTGGGAGCAGAGGGGTGGGCTGGCTGTGGTGCGTGCTCACTTGTGGGCCCTTGGAAAGGGAGTGAGGCGAGGTGGGAGGCTGCTGAGCAGAGGGGCGCTGTTGCTGCTTGGCATCGCCTTGCTCTGGACTAGGGCTGGCGTGTTGCGTTGCGCTGCAAAAGCCTCCATTCCTTTGTCAGGCTGTGGAGAGGGCCAGCAGGGACCCATCGGAGATACAGAGAAAGCAGGAGGCGGCGAGCAGCAGCATCAGTGCTCAGGTATCAGCTGAGCCCACTGGAGGGCTTTGTCGGGGCTTTGTCGGGGCTCTGCCGCTCGACACATGTTGTGAGCTCCTGAGGGAGGCCAGTGTGAGGTTGAGCTCCTGCCCCAAAACATCCTCGTCAGAGCAGCCGTGGCCCGGGCAGAGGAGGAGACCATCTTTGCTTCTTTTCCGGCCCCACCAACCTTACCCACCCTTCCTGCGCTTGGCCACTGGCTCCCCGAGACGGCAGCTTGGCCACAGGCTTGGGGCAGGCGTGTGGTGCATGCAGGCCTTCCTGAAAGGAGCAGCTGCCTTTGCAGCTGGGGCCTGGCCGTGCAGCTGGGGCCCCCGTTAGGCCCTCTGGGGAAAGGTGGTGCAAAGGCCGTGCGCCAGCGTGGTCTTCAGCCCCGCGTGCTGCCAGGCAGCTGCCCTGTGATGCAGGGAGCCCCTCAGGCAAGGCGTCTGTTGTCCTTGTAAGGCTTTGCAGGGGGGCTTCTTGGGAGCAGGCAGGCGGCAGAGGCCCGAGGCGAGGGCCTAGCAGGGTGGTGGGTGGGAGCCCTTTGTGGTGGGAGTCAGGGCAAAGGGGTCGGGGCTCTTGGGCTCTTGGCTTGTGACTCTTGCCTGAAGGATTTGGGTGCCTTGAGGCATGTTGTGTGCGGGAGCTGCGTGCCAATGTGCCCCCAAAGGGCCAAAGGAGGCTCCTTCTAAGTGCCTGTGCCACCAATTTGTTCTCTTGTAGAGCCTGGAGAGCGTCCCACTTCCGGTCCCGGTCTCCGAAGCCAGCAGCAAGGACGTAAGTGCCATTCCTAACCCCCACATGCTCAGCCGTGTGCTGCTCTGTGTGCACACGGAGCTTGTGCAGGTTGTGGCCATGGGTTCCTTGGTGCAGGCTTTCTAGCTGCACAGGAAAAAGAGGCCTGTTGAAAAGAGGGCGAAAACTGCAGGCTGTGCAGCTGGTGTGGCTGTGAGAGGGCGGGCAAGAAGCAATGGTAGAGGCGGCGGTGGGCGAGTGCTGCATGGGCGTGGGGAAGGGGTGTGTTTGGGGGTGAGGTGGCCAGGTGCCTGGTGCTGTGGGGTGTGAGGCGTTTGGAGGGGGAGGCTGGGCGGGTGGAGGTGGGAGCAGGGCCGTGTTGTGGTGGGTGGCGGCAAGTGGGTGAGGAGGAGTTGGTGGTGGGCGGGTGGGAGTGTTGGAGCGGATAGGGGAAGAGGAGGCTTGCTGAGAGTTGTTGGGAAAGGGTGTGTGTGTGGGGAGAGGTGGGCATGGTGGTGAGCGTAGGAGGGCGGCTGTGTTGGGTGGCCGTGGTGGGAGCCCGTTGGCCCGAGCAGCATGAGGTGTAGGCAGGTAGGGAGGGTCCACGCATGCAGCCTGATCAGCAAGTGCCCGTGGCGAACGTCGGTGCGCTGTGCGGGGCTGGTCGTGTGGCGGCAGTGGTGCTGGGGATGTAGCAGCACCTTCCGCTCCCTCCGTGGGTGATGCTCGGTGACAATGTGGCCTTGGTGGCTTTGCAGGTGGTCGCCAGAGCAGCTGCGAGCACGGCCAGGGAGAAACCGCGGCGGTTCCTGAGGGCGCAGCGGCAGGCAAGGCCTCCTGGCGCGGAGCCATCAGAGCTGGTGAGGGCTTGGGCCAGGGCAGGGCAGTGTGGTGGCAGCTGTGTGCCAGTGCTGTGTCAGGAAATGGCCTGGGGGCCCCTTTGGTGGTGGCTCTGAAGGAGAGGTGGCCAAGGCAGGCCCAGTGGGTGCCCCCACAGCACCAGGCTGATGGGGCTCGGAGCTAGTGTCTGAAGTGCTATTTTGAAGCACATGTGGGGGTTTGGGAGGCACCGTGGGGAAGACACTGCTTGCGGTGGGAAGTTGCAGGGCAAAAGCTGCGTAGTTGGTGTGGAGGGAAGGGAAGAGAGAGGCTGTATTTGGCGTGGGAGCAGAGAGGTGGGCTGGCTGTGGTGCGGGCTCCCTTGTGGGCCCTTGGAAAGGGAGCGAGGCGAGGTGGGAGGCTGCTGAGCAGAGGGGCGCTGTTGCTGCTTGGCAGCATGTTGGCCAGGAGTAGGGCTGGCGTGCTGCAAAGGCCTCCTTTGCTTTGTCAGGCTGTGGAGAGGGCCAGCAGGGCCACCTCGGAGACACAGAGAGAGCAGGACCCGGTGAGCAGCAGCATCGGTGCTCAGGTATGAGCTAAGGAGAGAGCTGAGGCGCGAGAGGTTGTGAGGAGGGGCTTTGTTGGGGCTTTGTTGGGGCTCGGGCTACTGGGCAGAGGCGGTGGTCTGCTGGGGGAGCGCAGTGTGAGGTTGAGCTCCTGCCCCAGGAAATGCTCATCAGAGCAGCCATGGTGCGGGCAGAGAAGGAGCCCATGTTTGCTTCTCTCCCGGCTCCACCAAGCAGCCCCATCCTTCCTCCCCTTGCCCGCTGCCTCAGTGCCTCAGCGAGATGCCTGGCAGGCCTGTGGTGCACGCAGGCCTTCCCGAAAGGAGCAGCTGCCTTTGCAGCTGGGCCCTGGACCTGCATCTCCCCCATGCCACTCTGGGGAAAGGGGGCACAAAGGCTGTGCGCCAGCATGGTCTTCAGCCCCGCGTGCTGCCAGGCAGCTGCCCTGTGATGCAGGGAGCCCTGCCAGCCAAGGCATCTGTTGTGCTCGCAAGGCTTTGCGGGAGGGCTACTTGGGAGCAGGCAGGTGGCAGAGGCCCGAGGCGAGGGCCAACCAGGGCGGTGGGTGGGAGCCCTTTGTGGTGGGAGTCAGGGCAAAGGGGTCGGGGCTCTTGGGCTCTTGGCTTGTGACTCTTGCCTGAAGGATTTGGGTGCCTTGAGGCATGTTGTGCGCGGGAGCTGCGTGCCAATGTGCCCCCAAAGGGCCAAAGGAGGCTCCTTCTGAGTGCCTGTGCCACCAATTTCTTCTCTTGTAGAGCCTGGAGAGCGTCCCACCACCGGTCCCAGTCTCCGCACCCAGCAGCAAGGACGTAAGTGCCACTCCTAAGCCCCATATGCTCAGCCGTGTGCTGCTCTGTGTGCACGCGTAGCTTGTGCAGGTTGTGCCCGTGGGTTCCTCGGTGCAGGTTTTCTAGGCACACAGGAAAAACAGGCAGGCCTGTGGAAAAGGCATGCAACCTGAGCAGCAAGTGCCTGTCCCGAAGGCCCATGTCCTGTGTGGGGCTTGTCGTGTGGCCGCAGTGGTGCTGGGGACGCAGCAGCCCCTTGCCCTCGCTCTGCTGGTGATGCTCGGTGACAATGTGCCCTTGGTGCCTTGGCAGGTGGTGCAGAAGCAAGCTGGGAGGCTGGCGAGGGAGAAACCGCGGAGGCTGCTGAGAAAGCAGCGCCTGGGAAGGCCTTGTGCTGTGGAGCCAGCAGAGGTGGTGAGGGCTGGGGCCAGGGTGGCAGAGTGTGGTGGCAGCTGTGTGCCACTGCTGTGGCAGGAGGTGGGAGCAGGGCCCCTTTGCTGTGGGATCGGAAGGAGAGGTGGCCAAGCTGGGTGCAGAGGGTGCCAGCACATTGGCAGCGTGCTGGGGCTTGGAGCTAGTGTGTGCGCGGAGATGTAGAAGGCCGTTTGGGGGTGCTGGAGGCCCAGAAGGCTGAGCGGTGGCCACAGCACCTTGAGGGCTGTGCCGCGGCAGTGGGAGGGTCTGGGAGAGGCAAGGATGGGGCAGTGGCTGTTGGGAGTTTGCCAGGAAGGCTGGTGTGCAGTGCTGGTGGTGGGGGTACGGGAGATCTTTGAGAGGAGCCTTTGAGTAGGCGTAGGGCAAACGTGGGCTGAGACAGCCTCAAGACCTTATAGTGCATTTGTGTAGGGAAGAGGCTGGGAGGTGAGAGCGGGGCTGCCTTGAGCGCAGCACCGCCGATGGCCCCTTTGTCCCTGGAAGCGCTTGATGGCCAGGAGGGGTGTTGCCTGGAGGAGTAGGGGCGGGGGGCTGCTAAGGGCACTGGGGCGGGTTGTTGTGCGGTGGGCAAGCAGGCGGTGCTGGAAGTGGTGGTGGGTGGCAGGCAGCAGGAGGAGGGAGCGGCAGTGTTGGTTGGGGCATGGGTGCCATGGTGGGAGGAGGCAGGTGGGAGCGAGGCTGGTGTGTGGGTGTGTGGGGAGAGGAGGGCGAGTGGGTTGTGGGGAGGTGGGCCCGATGGGTGGGCCAGGGGTGGCGGTGATGGTGCCAGGAACAGTTTACTGGCAGCTGCGAGGGCGCTCGGCACCGAGGGGAAGACACTGCTTGTGGTGGGAAGGTGCAGGGCAAAAGCTGCCAAGTTGGTGTGGAGGGAAGGGAAGAGAGAGAGGCTGTAGTTGGCGTGGGAGCAGAGGGGTGGGCTGGCTGTGGTGCGTGCTCACTTGTGGGCCCTTGGAAAGGGAGTGAGGCGAGGTGGGAGGCTGCTGAGCAGAGGGGCGCTGTTGCTGCTTGGCATCGCCTTGCTCTGGACTAGGGCTGGCGTGTTGCGTTGCGCTGCAAAAGCCTCCATTCCTTTGTCAGGCTGTGGAGAGGGCCAGCAGGGACCCATCGGAGATACAGAGAAAGCAGGAGGCGGCGAGCAGCAGCATCAGTGCTCAGGTATCAGCTGAGCCCACTGGAGGGCTTTGTCGGGGCTTTGTCGGGGCTCTGCCGCTCGACACATGTTGTGAGCTCCTGAGGGAGGCCAGTGTGAGGTTGAGCTCCTGCCCCAAAACATCCTCGTCAGAGCAGCCGTGGCCCGGGCAGAGGAGGAGACCATCTTTGCTTCTTTTCCGGCCCCACCAACCTTACCCACCCTTCCTGCGCTTGGCCACTGGCTCCCCGAGACGGCAGCTTGGCCACAGGCTTGGGGCAGGCGTGTGGTGCATGCAGGCCTTCCTGAAAGGAGCAGCTGCCTTTGCAGCTGGGGCCTGGCCGTGCAGCTGGGGCCCCCGTTAGGCCCTCTGGGGAAAGGTGGTGCAAAGGCCGTGCGCCAGCGTGGTCTTCAGCCCCGCGTGCTGCCAGGCAGCTGCCCTGTGATGCAGGGAGCCCCTCAGGCAAGGCGTCTGTTGTCCTTGTAAGGCTTTGCAGGGGGGCTTCTTGGGAGCAGGCAGGCGGCAGAGGCCCGAGGCGAGGGCCTAGCAGGGTGGTGGGTGGGAGCCCTTTGTGGTGGGAGTCAGGGCAAAGGAGTCGGGGCTCTTGGGCTCTTGGCTTGTGACTCTTGCCTGAAGGATTTGGGTGCCTTGAGGCATGTTGTGCGTGGGAGCTGCGTGCCAATGTGCCCCCAAAGGGCCAAAGGAGGCTCCTTCTGAGTGCCTGTGCCACCAATTTGTTCTCTTGTAGAGCCTGGAGAGCGTCCCACTTCCGGTCCCGGTCTCCGAAGCCAGCAGCAAGGACGTAAGTGCCATTCCTAACCCCCACATGCTCAGCCGTGTGCTGCTCTGTGTGCACACGGAGCTTGTGCAGGTTGTGGCCATGGGTTCCTTGGTGCAGGCTTTCTAGCTGCACAGGAAAAAGAAGCCTGTGGAAAAGAGTGCAAAAACTGCAGGCTGTGCAGCTGGTGTGGCTGTGAGAGGGCGGGCAAGAAGCAATGGTAGAGGCGGCGGTGGGCGAGTGCTGCATGGGCGTGGGGAAGGGGTGTGTTTGGGGGTGAGGTGGCCAGGTGCCTGGTGCTGTGGGGTGTGAGGCGTTTGGAGGGGGAGGCTGGGCGGGTGGAGGTGGGAGCAGGGCCGTGTTGTGGTGGGTGGCGGCAAGTGGGCGAGGAGGAGTTGGTGGTGGGCGGGTGGGAGTGTTGGAGCGGATAGGGGAAGAGGAGGTTTGCTGAGAGTTGTTGGGAAAGGGTGTGTGTGTGGGGAGAGGTGGGCATGGTGGTGAGCGTAGGAGGGCGGCTGTGTTGGGTGGCCGTGGTGGGAGCCCGTTGGCCCGAGCAGCATGAGGTGTAGGCAGGTAGGGAGGGTCCACGCATGCAGCCTGATCAGCAAGTGCCCGTGGCGAACGTCGGTGCGCTGTGCGGGGCTGGTCGTGTGGCGGCAGTGGTGCTGGGGATGTAGCAGCACCTTCCGCTCCCTCCGTGGGTGATGCTCGGTGACAATGTGGCCTTGGTGGCTTTGCAGGTGGTCGCCAGAGCAGCTGCGAGCACGGCCAGGGAGAAACCGCGGCGGTTCCTGAGGGCGCAGCGGCAGGCAAGGCCTCCTGGCGCGGAGCCATCAGAGCTGGTGAGGGCTTGGGCCAGGGCAGGGCAGTGTGGTGGCAGCTGTGTGCCAGTGCTGTGTCAGGAAATGGCCTGGGGGCCCCTTTGGTGGTGGCTCTGAAGGAGAGGTGGCCAAGGCAGGCCCAGTGGGTGCCCCCACAGCACCAGGCTGATGGAGCTCGGAGCTAGTGTCTGAAGTGCTATTTTGAAGCACATGTGGGGGTTTGGGAGGCACCGTGGGGAAGACACTGCTTGCGGTGGGAAGTTGCAGGGCAAAAGCTGCGTAGTTGGTGTGGAGGGAAGGGAAGAGAGAGGCTGTATTTGGCGTGGGAGCAGAGGGGTGGGCTGGCTGTGGTGCGGGCTCCCTTGTGGGCCCTTGGAAAGGGAGCGAGGCGAGGTGGGAGGCTGCTGAGCAGAGGGGCGCTGTTGCTGCTTGGCAGCATGTTGGCCAGGAGTAGGGCTGGCATGCTGCAAAGGCCTCCTTTGCTTTGTCAGGCTGTGGAGAGGGCCAGCAGGGCCACCTCGGAGACACAGAGAGAGCAGGACCCGGTGAGCAGCAGCATCGGTGCTCAGGTATGAGCTAAGGAGAGAGCTGAGGTGCGAGAGGTTGTGAGGAGGGGCTTTGTTGGGGCTTTGTTGGGGCTCGGGCTACTGGGCAGAGGCGGTGGTCTGCTGGGGGAGCGCAGTGTGAGGTTGAGCTCCTGCCCCAGGAAATGCTCATCAGAGCAGCCATGGTGCGGGCAGAGAAGGAGCCCATGTTTGCTTCTCTCCTGGCCCCACCAAGCAGCCCCATCCTTCCTCCCCTTGCCCGCTGCCTCAGTGCCTCAGCGAGATGCCTGGCAGGCGTGTGGTGCACGCAGGCCTTCCCGAAAGGAGCAGCTGCCTTTGCAGCTGGGCCCTGGACCTGCATCTCCCCCATGCCACTCTGGGGAAAGGGGGCACAAAGGCTGTGCGCCAGCATGGTCTTCAGCCCCGCGTGCTGCCAGGCAGCTGCCCTGTGATGCAGGGAGCCCTGCCAGCCAAGGCATCTGTTGTGCTCGCAAGGCTTTGCAGGGGGGCTACTTGGGAGCAGGCAGGCGGCAGAGGCCCGAGGCGAGGGCCAACCAGGGCGGTGGGTGGGAGCCCTTTGTGGTGGGAGTCAGGGCAAAGGGGTCGGGGCTCTTGGGCTCTTGGCTTGTGACTCTTGCCTGAAGGATTTGGGTGCCTTGAGGCCTGTTGTGCATGGGAGCTGCGTGCCAATGTGCCCCCAAAGGGCCAAAGGAGGCTCCTTCTGAGTGCCTGTGCCACCAATTTCTTCTCTTGTAGAGCCTGGAGAGCGTCCCACCACCGGTCCCAGTCTCCGCACCCAGCAGCAAGGACGTAAGTGCCACTCCTAAGCCCCATATGCTCAGCCGTGTGCTGCTCTGTGTGCACGCGTAGCTTGTGCAGGTTGTGCCCGTGGGTTCCTCGGTGCAGGTTTTCTAGGCACACAGGAAAAACAGGCAGGCCTGTGGAAAAGGCATGCAACCTGAGCAGCAAGTGCCTGTCCCGAAGGTCCATGTCCTGTGTGGGGCTGGTCGTGTGGCGGCAGCGGTGCTGAGGATGCAGCAGCCCCTTGCCCTCGCTCTGCTGCTGATGCTCGGTGACAATGTGCCCTTGGTGCCTTGGCAGGTGGTGCAGAAGCAAGCTGGGAGCCTGGCGAGGGAGAAACCGCGGAGGCTGCTGAGAAAGCAGCGCCTGGGAAGTTCCTTGTGCTGTGGAGCTAGCAGAGGTGGTGAGGGCTGGGGCCAGGGCAGGGCAGAGTGTGGTGGCAGCTGTGTGCCACTGCTGCGGCAGGAGGTGGGAGCAGGGCCCCTTTGCTGTGGATCGGAAGGAGAGGTGGCCAAGCTGGGTGCAGAGGGTGCCAGCACATTGGCAGCATGCTGGGGCTTGGAGCCAGTGTGTGCAGGGACATGTAGAAGGCCGTTTGGGGGTGCTGGAGGCCCAGAAGGCTGAGCGGTGGCCACAGCACCTTGAGGGCTGTGCCGCGGCAGTGGGAGGGTCTGGGAGAGGCAAGGATGGGGCAGTGGCTGTTGGGAGTTTGCCAGGAAGGCTGGTGTGCAGTGCTGGTGGTGGGGGTGCGGGAGGTCTTTGAGGAAGGAGCCTTTGAGTAGGTGTAGGGCAAACGTGGGCTGAGGCTGGTGAAGACGTTGCTAGTGTTGTTGTGGAGGGAAGAGGCTGGGAGGTGAGAGCGGGGCTGCCTTGAGCGCAGCACCTCCGATGGCCCCTTTGTGCCTGGAAGCGCTTGATGGCCAGGAGGGGTGTTGCCTGGAGGAGTAGGGGCGGGGGGCTGCTAAGGGCACTGGGGCGGGTCGTTGTGCGGTGGGCAAGCAGGCGGTGCTGGAAGTGGTGGTGGGTGGCAGGCAGCAGGAGGAGGGAGCGGCAGTGTCGGTGGTGGCATGGGTGCCGTGGTGGGAGGAGGGAGGAGGGAGAGAGGCTGGTGTATGGGTGTGTGGGGAAAGGAGGGCGAGTGGGTTGTGGGGAGGTGGGCCCGATGGGTGGGCCAGGGGTGGCGGTGATGGTGCCAGGAACAGTTTACTGGCAGCTGCGAGGGCGCTCGGCACCGAGGGGAAGACACTGCTTGTGGTGGGAAGTTGCAGGGCAAAAGCTGCGTAGTTGGTGTGGAGGGAAGGGAAGAGAGAGAGGCTGTAGTTGGCATGGGAGCAGAGAGGTGGGCTGGCTGTGGTGTGTGCTCCCTTGTGGGCCCTTGGAAAGGGAGTGAGGCGAGGTGGGAGGCTGCTGAGCAGAGGGGCGCTGTTGCTGCTTGGCATCGCCTTGCTCTGGACTAGGGCTGGCGTGTTGCGTTGCGCTGCAAAAGCCTCCATTCCTTTGTCAGGCTGTGGAGAGGGCCAGCAGGGACCCATCGGAGATACAGAGAAAGCAGGAGGCGGCGAGCAGCAGCATCAGTGCTCAGGTATCAGCTGAGCCCACTGGAGGGCTTTGTCGGGGCTTTGTCGGGGCTCTGCCGCTCGACACATGTTGTGAGCTCCTGAGGGAGGCCAGTGTGAGGTTGAGCTCCTGCCCCAAAACATCCTCGTCAGAGCAGCCGTGGCCCGGGCAGAGGAGGAGACCATCTTTGCTTCTTTTCCGGCCCCACCAACCTTACCCACCCTTCCTGCGCTTGGCCACTGGCTCCCCGAGACGGCAGCTTGGCCACAGGCTTGGGGCAGGCGTGTGGTGCATGCAGGCCTTCCTGAAAGGAGCAGCTGCCTTTGCAGCTGGGGCCTGGCCGTGCAGCTGGGGCCCCCGTTAGGCCCTCTGGGGAAAGGTGGTGCAAAGGCCGTGCGCCAGCGTGGTCTTCAGCCCCGCGTGCTGCCAGGCAGCTGCCCTGTGATGCAGGGAGCCCCTCAGGCAAGGCGTCTGTTGTCCTTGTAAGGCTTTGCAGGGGGGCTTCTTGGGAGCAGGCAGGCGGCAGAGGCCCGAGGCGAGGGCCTAGCAGGGTGGTGGGTGGGAGCCCTTTGTGGTGGGAGTCAGGGCAAAGGGGTCGGGGCTCTTGGGCTCTTGGCTTGTGACTCTTGCCTGAAGGATTTGGGTGCCTTGAGGCATGTTGTGCATGGGAGCTGCGTGCCAATGTGCCCCCAAAGGGCCAAAGGAGGCTCCTTCTGAGTGCCTGTGCCACCAATTTGTTCTCTTGTAGAGCCTGGAGAGCGTCCCACTTCCGGTCCCGGTCTCCGAAGCCAGCAGCAAGGACGTAAGTGCCATTCCTAACCCCCACATGCTCAGCCGTGTGCTGCTCTGTGTGCACACGGAGCTTGTGCAGGTTGTGGCCATGGGTTCCTTGGTGCAGGCTTTCTAGCTGCACAGGAAAAAGAGGCCTGTGGAAAAGAGTGCAAAAACTGCAGGCTGTGCAGCTGGTGTGGCTGTGAGAGGGCGGGCAAGAAGCAATGGTAGAGGCGGCGGTGGGCGAGTGCTGCATGGGCGTGGGGAAGGGGTGTGTTTGGGGGTGAGGTGGCCAGGTGCCTGGTGCTGTGGGGTGTGAGGCGTTTGGAGGGGGAGGCTGGGCGGGTGGAGGTGGGAGCAGGGCCGTGTTGTGGTGGGTGGCGGCAAGTGGGCGAGGAGGAGTTGGTGGTGGGCGGGTGGGAGTGTTGGAGCGGATAGGGGAAGAGGAGGTTTGCTGAGAGTTGTTGGGAAAGGGTGTGTGTGTGGGGAGAGGTGGGCATGGTGGTGAGCGTAGGAGGGCAGCTGTGTTGGGTGGCCGTGGTGGGAGCCCGTTGGCCCGAGCAGCATGAGGTGTAGGCAGGTAGGGAGGGTCCACGCATGCAGCCTGATCAGCAAGTGCCCGTGGCGAACGTCGGTGCGCTGTGCGGGGCTGGTCGTGTGGCGGCAGTGGTGCTGGGGATGTAGCAGCACCTTCCGCTCCCTCCGTGGGTGATGCTCGGTGACAATGTGGCCTTGGTGGCTTTGCAGGTGGTCGCCAGAGCAGCTGCGAGCACGGCCAGGGAGAAACCGCGGCGGTTCCTGAGGGCGCAGCGGCAGGCAAGGCCTCCTGGCGTGGAGCCATCAGAGCTGGTGAGGGCTGGGGCCAGGGCAGGGCAGTGTGGTGGCAGCTGTGTGCCAGTGCTGTGTCAGGAAATGGCCTGGGGGCCCCTTTGGTGGTGGCTCTGAAGGAGAGGTGGCCAAGGCAGGCCCAGTGGGTGCCCCCACAGCACCAGGCTGATGGGGCTCGGAGCTAGTGTCTGAAGTGCTATTTTGAAGCACATGTGGGGGTTTGGGAGGCACCGTGGGGAAGACACTGCTTGCGGTGGGAAGTTGCAGGGCAAAAGCTGCGTAGTTGGTGTGGAGGGAAGGGAAGAGAGAGGCTGTATTTGGCGTGGGAGCAGAGGGGTGGGCTGGCTGTGGTGCGGGCTCCCTTGTGGGCCCTTGGAAAGGGAGCGAGGCGAGGTGGGAGGCTGCTGAGCAGAGGGGCGCTGTTGCTGCTTGGCAGCATGTTGGCCAGGAGTAGGGCTGGCATGCTGCAAAGGCCTCCTTTGCTTTGTCAGGCTGTGGAGAGGGCCAGCAGGGCCACCTCGGAGACACAGAGAGAGCAGGACCCGGTGAGCAGCAGCATCGGTGCTCAGGTATGAGCTAAGGAGAGAGCTGAGGTGCGAGAGGTTGTGAGGAGGGGCTTTGTTGGGGCTTTGTTGGGGCTCGGGCTACTGGGCAGAGGCGGTGGTCTGCTGGGGGAGCGCAGTGTGAGGTTGAGCTCCTGCCCCAGGAAATGCTCATCAGAGCAGCCATGGTGCGGGCAGAGAAGGAGCCCATGTTTGCTTCTCTCCTGGCCCCACCAAGCAGCCCCATCCTTCCTCCCCTTGCCCGCTGCCTCAGTGCCTCAGCGAGATGCCTGGCAGGCGTGTGGTGCACGCAGGCCTTCCCGAAAGGAGCAGCTGCCTTTGCAGCTGGGCCCTGGACCTGCATCTCCCCCATGCCACTCTGGGGAAAGGGGGCACAAAGGCTGTGCGCCAGCATGGTCTTCAGCCCCGCGTGCTGCCAGGCAGCTGCCCTGTGATGCAGGGAGCCCTGCCAGCCAAGGCATCTGTTGTGCTCGCAAGGCTTTGCAGGGGGGCTACTTGGGAGCAGGCAGGCGGCAGAGGCCCGAGGCGAGGGCCAACCAGGGCGGTGGGTGGGAGCCCTTTGTGGTGGGAGTCAGGGCAAAGGGGTCGGGGCTCTTGGGCTCTTGGCTTGTGACTCTTGCCTGAAGGATTTGGGTGCCTTGAGGCCTGTTGTGCATGGGAGCTGCGTGCCAATGTGCCCCCAAAGGGCCAAAGGAGGCTCCTTCTGAGTGCCTGTGCCACCAATTTCTTCTCTTGTAGAGCCTGGAGAGCGTCCCACCACCGGTCCCAGTCTCCGCACCCAGCAGCAAGGACGTAAGTGCCACTCCTAAGCCCCATATGCTCAGCCGTGTGCTGCTCTGTGTGCACGCGTAGCTTGTGCAGGTTGTGCCCGTGGGTTCCTCGGTGCAGGTTTTCTAGGCACACAGGAAAAACAGGCAGGCCTGTGGAAAAGGCATGCAACCTGAGCAGCAAGTGCCTGTCCCGAAGGTCCATGTCCTGTGTGGGGCTGGTCGTGTGGCGGCAGCGGTGCTGAGGATGCAGCAGCCCCTTGCCTTCGCTCTGCTGCTGATGCTCGGTGACAATGTGCCCTTGGTGCCTTGGCAGGTGGTGCAGAAGCAAGCTGGGAGCCTGGCGAGGGAGAAACCGCGGAGGCTGCTGAGAAAGCAGCGCCTGGGAAGGCCTTGTGCTGTGGAGCTAGCAGAGGTGGTGAGGGCTGGGGCCAGGGCAGGGCAGAGTGTGGTGGCAGCTGTGTGCCACTGCTGCGGCAGGAGGTGGGAGCAGGGCCCCTTTGCTGTGGATCGGAAGGAGAGGTGGCCAAGCTGGGTGCAGAGGGTGCCAGCACATTGGCAGCATGCTGGGGCTTGGAGCCAGTGTGTGCAGGGACATGTAGAAGGCCGTTTGGGGGTGCTGGAGGCCCAGAAGGCTGAGCGGTGGCCACAGCACCTTGAGGGCTGTGCCGCGGCAGTGGGAGGGTCTGGGAGAGGCAAGGATGGGGCAGTGGCTGTTGGGAGTTTGCCAGGAAGGCTGGTGTGCAGTGCTGGTGGTGGGGGTGCGGGAGGTCTTTGAGGAAGGAGCCTTTGAGTAGGTGTAGGGCAAACGTGGGCTGAGGCTGGTGAAGACGTTGCTAGTGTTGTTGTGGAGGGAAGAGGCTGGGAGGTGAGAGCGGGGCTGCCTTGAGCGCAGCACCTCCGATGGCCCCTTTGTGCCTGGAAGCGCTTGATGGCCAGGAGGGGTGTTGCCTGGAGGAGTAGGGGCGGGGGGCTGCTAAGGGCACTGGGGCGGGTCGTTGTGCGGTGGGCAAGCAGGCGGTGCTGGAAGTGGTGGTGGGTGGCAGGCAGCAGGAGGAGGGAGCGGCAGTGTCGGTGGTGGCATGGGTGCCGTGGTGGGAGGAGGGAGGAGGGAGAGAGGCTGGTGTATGGGTGTGTGGGGAAAGGAGGGCGAGTGGGTTGTGGGGAGGTGGGCCCGATGGGTGGGCCAGGGGTGGCGGTGATGGTGCCAGGAACAGTTTACTGGCAGCTGCGAGGGCGCTCGGCACCGAGGGGAAGACACTGCTTGTGGTGGGAAGTTGCAGGGCAAAAGCTGCGTAGTTGGTGTGGAGGGAAGGGAAGAGAGAGAGGCTGTAGTTGGCATGGGAGCAGAGAGGTGGGCTGGCTGTGGTGTGTGCTCCCTTGTGGGCCCTTGGAAAGGGAGTGAGGCGAGGTGGGAGGCTGCTGAGCAGAGGGGCGCTGTTGCTGCTTGGCATCGCCTTGCTCTGGACTAGGGCTGGCGTGTTGCGTTGCGCTGCAAAAGCCTCCATTCCTTTGTCAGGCTGTGGAGAGGGCCAGCAGGGACCCATCGGAGATACAGAGAAAGCAGGAGGCGGCGAGCAGCAGCATCAGTGCTCAGGTATCAGCTGAGCCCACTGGAGGGCTTTGTCGGGGCTTTGTCGGGGCTCTGCCGCTCGACACATGTTGTGAGCTCCTGAGGGAGGCCAGTGTGAGGTTGAGCTCCTGCCCCAAAACATCCTCGTCAGAGCAGCCGTGGCCCGGGCAGAGGAGGAGACCATCTTTGCTTCTTTTCCGGCCCCACCAACCTTACCCACCCTTCCTGCGCTTGGCCACTGGCTCCCCGAGACGGCAGCTTGGCCACAGGCTTGGGGCAGGCGTGTGGTGCATGCAGGCCTTCCTGAAAGGAGCAGCTGCCTTTGCAGCTGGGGCCTGGCCGTGCAGCTGGGGCCCCCGTTAGGCCCTCTGGGGAAAGGTGGTGCAAAGGCCGTGCGCCAGCGTGGTCTTCAGCCCCGCGTGCTGCCAGGCAGCTGCCCTGTGATGCAGGGAGCCCCTCAGGCAAGGCGTCTGTTGTCCTTGTAAGGCTTTGCAGGGGGGCTTCTTGGGAGCAGGCAGGCGGCAGAGGCCCGAGGCGAGGGCCTAGCAGGGTGGTGGGTGGGAGCCCTTTGTGGTGGGAGCCAGGGCAAAGGGGTCGGGGCTCTTGGGCTCTTGGCTTGTGACTCTTGCCTGAAGGATTTGGGTGCCTTGAGGCATGTTGTGCGTGGGAGCTGCGTGCCAATGTGCCCCCAAAGGGCCAAAGGAGGCTCCTTCTGAGTGCCTGTGCCACCAATTTGTTCTCTTGTAGAGCCTGGAGAGCGTCCCACTTCCGGTCCCGGTCTCCGAAGCCAGCAGCAAGGACGTAAGTGCCATTCCTAACCCCCACATGCTCAGCCGTGTGCTGCTCTGTGTGCACACGGAGCTTGTGCAGGTTGTGGCCATGGGTTCCTTGGTGCAGGCTTTCTAGCTGCACAGGAAAAAGAGGCCTGTGGAAAAGAGTGCAAAAACTGCAGGCTGTGCAGCTGGTGTGGCTGTGAGAGGGCGGGCAAGAAGCAATGGTAGAGGCGGCGGTGGGCGAGTGCTGCATGGGCGTGGGGAAGGGGTGTGTTTGGGGGTGAGGTGGCCAGGTGCCTGGTGCTGTGGGGTGTGAGGCGTTTGGAGGGGGAGGCTGGGCGGGTGGAGGTGGGAGCAGGGCCGTGTTGTGGTGGGTGGCGGCAAGTGGGCGAGGAGGAGTTGGTGGTGGGCGGGTGGGAGTGTTGGAGCGGATAGGGGAAGAGGAGGTTTGCTGAGAGTTGTTGGGAAAGGGTGTGTGTGTGGGGAGAGGTGGGCATGGTGGTGAGCGTAGGAGGGCGGCTGTGTTGGGTGGCCGTGGTGGGAGCCCGTTGGCCCGAGCAGCATGAGGTGTAGGCAGGTAGGGAGGGTCCACGCATGCAGCCTGATCAGCAAGTGCCCGTGGCGAACGTCGGTGCGCTGTGCGGGGCTGGTCGTGTGGCGGCAGTGGTGCTGGGGATGTAGCAGCACCTTCCGCTCCCTCCGTGGGTGATGCTCGGTGACAATGTGGCCTTGGTGGCTTTGCAGGTGGTCGCCAGAGCAGCTGCGAGCACGGCCAGGGAGAAACCGCGGCGGTTCCTGAGGGCGCAGCGGCAGGCAAGGCCTCCTGGCGCGGAGCCATCAGAGCTGGTGAGGGCTGGGGCCAGGGCAGGGCAGTGTGGTGGCAGCTGTGTGCCAGTGCTGTGTCAGGAAATGGCCTGGGGGCCCCTTTGGTGGTGGCTCTGAAGGAGAGGTGGCCAAGGCAGGCCCAGTGGGTGCCCCCACAGCACCAGGCTGATGGGGCTCGGAGCTAGTGTCTGAAGTGCTATTTTGAAGCACATGTGGGGGTTTGGGAGGCACCGTGGGGAAGACACTGCTTGCGGTGGGAAGTTGCAGGGCAAAAGCTGCGTAGTTGGTGTGGAGGGAAGGGAAGAGAGAGGCTGTATTTGGCGTGGGAGCAGAGGGGTGGGCTGGCTGTGGTGCGGGCTCCCTTGTGGGCCCTTGGAAAGGGAGCGAGGCGAGGTGGGAGGCTGCTGAGCAGAGGGGCGCTGTTGCTGCTTGGCAGCATGTTGGCCAGGAGTAGGGCTGGCATGCTGCAAAGGCCTCCTTTGCTTTGTCAGGCTGTGGAGAGGGCCAGCAGGGCCACCTCGGAGACACAGAGAGAGCAGGACCCGGTGAGCAGCAGCATCGGTGCTCAGGTATGAGCTAAGGAGAGAGCTGAGGTGCGAGAGGTTGTGAGGAGGGGCTTTGTTGGGGCTTTGTTGGGGCTCGGGCTACTGGGCAGAGGCGGTGGTCTGCTGGGGGAGCGCAGTGTGAGGTTGAGCTCCTGCCCCAGGAAATGCTCATCAGAGCAGCCATGGTGCGGGCAGAGAAGGAGCCCATGTTTGCTTCTCTCCCGGCTCCACCAAGCAGCCCCATCCTTCCTCCCCTTGCCCGCTGCCTCAGTGCCTCAGCGAGATGCCTGGCAGGCGTGTGGTGCACGCAGGCCTTCCCGAAAGGAGCAGCTGCCTTTGCAGCTGGGCCCTGGACCTGCATCTCCCCCATGCCACTCTGGGGAAAGGGGGCACAAAGGCTGTGCGCCAGCATGGTCTTCAGCCCCGCGTGCTGCCAGGCAGCTGCCCTGTGATGCAGGGAGCCCTGCCAGCCAAGGCATCTGTTGTGCTCGCAAGGCTTTGCAGGGGGGCTACTTGGGAGCAGGCAGGCGGCAGAGGCCCGAGGCGAGGGCCAACCAGGGCGGTGGGTGGGAGCCCTTTGTGGTGGGAGTCAGGGCAAAGGGGTCGGGGCTCTTGGGCTCTTGGCTTGTGACTCTTGCCTGAAGGATTTGGGTGCCTTGAGGCCTGTTGTGCATGGGAGCTGCGTGCCAATGTGCCCCCAAAGGGCCAAAGGAGGCTCCTTCTGAGTGCCTGTGCCACCAATTTCTTCTCTTGTAGAGCCTGGAGAGCGTCCCACCACCGGTCCCAGTCTCCGAAGCCAGCAGCAAGGACGTAAGTGCCACTCCTAAGCCCCATATGCTCAGCCGTGTGCTGCTCTGTGTGCACGCGTAGCTTGTGCAGGTTGTGCCCGTGGGTTCCTCGGTGCAGGTTTTCTAGGCACACAGGAAAAACAGGCAGGCCTGTGGAAAAGGCATGCAACCTGAGCAGCAAGCGCCTGTCCCGAAGGTCCATGTCCTGTGTGGGGCTGGTCGTGTGGCGGCAGCGGTGCTGAGGATGCAGCAGCCCCTTGCCCTCGCTCTGCTGCTGATGCTCGGTGACAATGTGCCCTTGGTGCCTTGGCAGGTGGTGCAGAAGCAAGCTGGGAGCCTGGCGAGGGAGAAACCGCGGAGGCTGCTGAGAAAGCAGCGCCTGGGAAGGCCTTGTGCTGTGGAGCTAGCAGAGGTGGTGAGGGCTGGGGCCAGGGCAGGGCAGAGTGTGGTGGCAGCTGTGTGCCACTGCTGCGGCAGGAGGTGGGAGCAGGGCCCCTTTGCTGTGGATCGGAAGGAGAGGTGGCCAAGCTGGGTGCAGAGGGTGCCAGCACATTGGCAGCATGCTGGGGCTTGGAGCCAGTGTGTGCAGGGACATGTAGAAGGCCGTTTGGGGGTGCTGGAGGCCCAGAAGGCTGAGCGGTGGCCACAGCACCTTGAGGGCTGTGCCGCGGCAGTGGGAGGGTCTGGGAGAGGCAAGGATGGGGCAGTGGCTGTTGGGAGTTTGCCAGGAAGGCTGGTGTGCAGTGCTGGTGGTGGGGGTGCGGGAGGTCTTTGAGGAAGGAGCCTTTGAGTAGGTGTAGGGCAAACGTGGGCTGAGGCTGGTGAAGACGTTGCTAGTGTTGTTGTGGAGGGAAGAGGCTGGGAGGTGAGAGCGGGGCTGCCTTGAGCGCAGCACCTCCGATGGCCCCTTTGTGCCTGGAAGCGCTTGATGGCCAGGAGGGGTGTTGCCTGGAGGAGTAGGGGCGGGGGGCTGCTAAGGGCACTGGGGCGGGTCGTTGTGCGGTGGGCAAGCAGGCGGTGCTGGAAGTGGTGGTGGGTGGCAGGCAGCAGGAGGAGGGAGCGGCAGTGTCGGTGGTGGCATGGGTGCCGTGGTGGGAGGAGGGAGGAGGGAGAGAGGCTGGTGTATGGGTGTGTGGGGAAAGGAGGGCGAGTGGGTTGTGGGGAGGTGGGCCCGATGGGTGGGCCAGGGGTGGCGGTGATGGTGCCAGGAACAGTTTACTGGCAGCTGCGAGGGCGCTCGGCACCGAGGGGAAGACACTGCTTGTGGTGGGAAGTTGCAGGGCAAAAGCTGCGTAGTTGGTGTGGAGGGAAGGGAAGAGAGAGAGGCTGTAGTTGGCATGGGAGCAGAGAGGTGGGCTGGCTGTGGTGCGTGCTCCCTTGTGGGCCCTTGGAAAGGGAGTGAGGCGAGGTGGGAGGCTGCTGAGCAGAGGGGCGCTGTTGCTGCTTGGCATCGCCTTGCTCTGGACTAGGGCTGGCGTGTTGCGTTGCGCTGCAAAAGCCTCCATTCCTTTGTCAGGCTGTGGAGAGGGCCAGCAGGGACCCATCGGAGATACAGAGAAAGCAGGAGGCGGCGAGCAGCAGCATCAGTGCTCAGGTATCAGCTGAGCCCACTGGAGGGCTTTGTCGGGGCTTTGTCGGGGCTCTGCCGCTCGACACATGTTGTGAGCTCCTGAGGGAGGCCAGTGTGAGGTTGAGCTCCTGCCCCAAAACATCCTCGTCAGAGCAGCCGTGGCCCGGGCAGAGGAGGAGACCATCTTTGCTTCTTTTCCGGCCCCACCAACCTTACCCACCCTTCCTGCGCTTGGCCACTGGCTCCCCGAGACGGCAGCTTGGCCACAGGCTTGGGGCAGGCGTGTGGTGCATGCAGGCCTTCCTGAAAGGAGCAGCTGCCTTTGCAGCTGGGGCCTGGCCGTGCAGCTGGGGCCCCCGTTAGGCCCTCTGGGGAAAGGTGGTGCAAAGGCCGTGCGCCAGCGTGGTCTTCAGCCCCGCGTGCTGCCAGGCAGCTGCCCTGTGATGCAGGGAGCCCCTCAGGCAAGGCGTCTGTTGTCCTTGTAAGGCTTTGCAGGGGGGCTTCTTGGGAGCAGGCAGGCGGCAGAGGCCCGAGGCGAGGGCCTAGCAGGGTGGTGGGTGGGAGCCCTTTGTGGTGGGAGCCAGGGCAAAGGGGTCGGGGCTCTTGGGCTCTTGGCTTGTGACTCTTGCCTGAAGGATTTGGGTGCCTTGAGGCATGTTGTGCGTGGGAGCTGCGTGCCAATGTGCCCCCAAAGGGCCAAAGGAGGCTCCTTCTGAGTGCCTGTGCCACCAATTTGTTCTCTTGTAGAGCCTGGAGAGCGTCCCACTTCCGGTCCCGGTCTCCGAAGCCAGCAGCAAGGACGTAAGTGCCATTCCTAACCCCCACATGCTCAGCCGTGTGCTGCTCTGTGTGCACACGGAGCTTGTGCAGGTTGTGGCCATGGGTTCCTTGGTGCAGGCTTTCTAGCTGCACAGGAAAAAGAAGCCTGTGGAAAAGAGTGCAAAAACTGCAGGCTGTGCAGCTGGTGTGGCTGTGAGAGGGCGGGCAAGAAGCAATGGTAGAGGCGGCGGTGGGCGAGTGCTGCATGGGCGTGGGGAAGGGGTGTGTTTGGGGGTGAGGTGGCCAGGTGCCTGGTGCTGTGGGGTGTGAGGCGTTTGGAGGGGGAGGCTGGGCGGGTGGAGGTGGGAGCAGGGCCGTGTTGTGGTGGGTGGCGGCAAGTGGGCGAGGAGGAGTTGGTGGTGGGCGGGTGGGAGTGTTGGAGCGGATAGGGGAAGAGGAGGTTTGCTGAGAGTTGTTGGGAAAGGGTGTGTGTGTGGGGAGAGGTGGGCATGGTGGTGAGCGTAGGAGGGCGGCTGTGTTGGGTGGCCGTGGTGGGAGCCCGTTGGCCCGAGCAGCATGAGGTGTAGGCAGGTAGGGAGGGTCCACGCATGCAGCCTGATCAGCAAGTGCCCGTGGCGAACGTCGGTGCGCTGTGCGGGGCTGGTCGTGTGGCGGCAGTGGTGCTGGGGATGTAGCAGCACCTTCCGCTCCCTCCGTGGGTGATGCTCGGTGACAATGTGGCCTTGGTGGCTTTGCAGGTGGTCGCCAGAGCAGCTGCGAGCACGGCCAGGGAGAAACCGCGGCGGTTCCTGAGGGCGCAGCGGCAGGCAAGGCCTCCTGGCGCGGAGCCATCAGAGCTGGTGAGGGCTGGGGCCAGGGCAGGGCAGTGTGGTGGCAGCTGTGTGCCAGTGCTGTGTCAGGAAATGGCCTGGGGGCCCCTTTGGTGGTGGCTCTGAAGGAGAGGTGGCCAAGGCAGGCCCAGTGGGTGCCCCCACAGCACCAGGCTGATGGGGCTCGGAGCTAGTGTCTGAAGTGCTATTTTGAAGCACATGTGGGGGTTTGGGAGGCACCGTGGGGAAGACACTGCTTGCGGTGGGAAGTTGCAGGGCAAAAGCTGCGTAGTTGGTGTGGAGGGAAGGGAAGAGAGAGGCTGTATTTGGCGTGGGAGCAGAGGGGTGGGCTGGCTGTGGTGCGGGCTCCCTTGTGGGCCCTTGGAAAGGGAGCGAGGCGAGGTGGGAGGCTGCTGAGCAGAGGGGCGCTGTTGCTGCTTGGCAGCATGTTGGCCAGGAGTAGGGCTGGCATGCTGCAAAGGCCTCCTTTGCTTTGTCAGGCTGTGGAGAGGGCCAGCAGGGCCACCTCGGAGACACAGAGAGAGCAGGACCCGGTGAGCAGCAGCATCGGTGCTCAGGTATGAGCTAAGGAGAGAGCTGAGGTGCGAGAGGTTGTGAGGAGGGGCTTTGTTGGGGCTTTGTTGGGGCTCGGGCTACTGGGCAGAGGCGGTGGTCTGCTGGGGGAGCGCAGTGTGAGGTTGAGCTCCTGCCCCAGGAAATGCTCATCAGAGCAGCCATGGTGCGGGCAGAGAAGGAGCCCATGTTTGCTTCTCTCCTGGCCCCACCAAGCAGCCCCATCCTTCCTCCCCTTGCCCGCTGCCTCAGTGCCTCAGCGAGATGCCTGGCAGGCGTGTGGTGCACGCAGGCCTTCCCGAAAGGAGCAGCTGCCTTTGCAGCTGGGCCCTGGACCTGCATCTCCCCCATGCCACTCTGGGGAAAGGGGGCACAAAGGCTGTGCGCCAGCATGGTCTTCAGCCCCGCGTGCTGCCAGCCAGCTGCCCTGTGATGCAGGGAGCCCTGCCAGCCAAGGCATCTGTTGTGCTCGCAAGGCTTTGCAGGGGGGCTACTTGGGAGCAGGCAGGCGGCAGAGGCCCGAGGCGAGGGCCAACCAGGGCGGTGGGTGGGAGCCCTTTGTGGTGGGAGTCAGGGCAAAGGGGTCGGGGCTCTTGGGCTCTTGGCTTGTGACTCTTGCCTGAAGGATTTGGGTGCCTTGAGGCCTGTTGTGCATGGGAGCTGCGTGCCAATGTGCCCCCAAAGGGCCAAAGGAGGCTCCTTCTGAGTGCCTGTGCCACCAATTTCTTCTCTTGTAGAGCCTGGAGAGCGTCCCACCACCGGTCCCAGTCTCCGCACCCAGCAGCAAGGACGTAAGTGCCACTCCTAAGCCCCATATGCTCAGCCGTGTGCTGCTCTGTGTGCACGCGTAGCTTGTGCAGGTTGTGCCCGTGGGTTCCTCGGTGCAGGTTTTCTAGGCACACAGGAAAAACAGGCAGGCCTGTGGAAAAGGCATGCAACCTGAGCAGCAAGCGCCTGTCCCGAAGGTCCATGTCCTGTGTGGGGCTGGTCGTGTGGCGGCAGCGGTGCTGAGGATGCAGCAGCCCCTTGCCCTCGCTCTGCTGCTGATGCTCGGTGACAATGTGCCCTTGGTGCCTTGGCAGGTGGTGCAGAAGCAAGCTGGGAGCCTGGCGAGGGAGAAACCGCGGAGGCTGCTGAGAAAGCAGCGCCTGGGAAGGCCTTGTGCTGTGGAGCTAGCAGAGGTGGTGAGGGCTGGGGCCAGGGCAGGGCAGAGTGTGGTGGCAGCTGTGTGCCACTGCTGCGGCAGGAGGTGGGAGCAGGGCCCCTTTGCTGTGGATCGGAAGGAGAGGTGGCCAAGCTGGGTGCAGAGGGTGCCAGCACATTGGCAGCATGCTGGGGCTTGGAGCCAGTGTGTGCAGGGACATGTAGAAGGCCGTTTGGGGGTGCTGGAGGCCCAGAAGGCTGAGCGGTGGCCACAGCACCTTGAGGGCTGTGCCGCGGCAGTGGGAGGGTCTGGGAGAGGCAAGGATGGGGCAGTGGCTGTTGGGAGTTTGCCAGGAAGGCTGGTGTGCAGTGCTGGTGGTGGGGGTGCGGGAGGTCTTTGAGGAAGGAGCCTTTGAGTAGGTGTAGGGCAAACGTGGGCTGAGGCTGGTGAAGACGTTGCTAGTGTTGTTGTGGAGGGAAGAGGCTGGGAGGTGAGAGCGGGGCTGCCTTGAGCGCAGCACCTCCGATGGCCCCTTTGTGCCTGGAAGTGCTTGATGGCCAGGAGGGGTGTTGCCTGGAGGAGTAGGGGCGGGGGGCTGCTAAGGGCACTGGGGCGGGTCGTTGTGCGGTGGGCAAGCAGGCGGTGCTGGAAGTGGTGGTGGGTGGCAGGCAGCAGGAGGAGGGAGCGGCAGTGTCGGTGGTGGCATGGGTGCCGTGGTGGGAGGAGGGAGGAGGGAGAGAGGCTGGTGTATGGGTGTGTGGGGAAAGGAGGGCGAGTGGGTTGTGGGGAGGTGGGCCCGATGGGTGGGCCAGGGGCGGCAGCGGCAGTGGCAGTGGCGGCGACAGCTCTGTGCCACGTGCCAGGCCGCTCCTGCCCTCGGCACCGCGGGGAAGACAGTCTTTGCCGTGGGAAGGTGCAGGGCAAAAGCTGCCAAGTTGGTGTGGAGCGAAGGGAAGAGAGAGAGGCTGTAGTTGGTGTGGGAGCAGAGGGGTGGGCTGGCTGTGGTGTGTGCTCCCTTGTGGGCCCTTGGAAAGGGAATGAGGCGAGGTGGGAGGCTGCTGAGCAGAGGGGCGCTGTTGCTGCTTGGCACCATGTGGGCCAGGAGTAGGGCTGGCGTGCTGCGTTGCGCTGCAAAGGCCTCCTTTGCTTTGTCAGGCTGTGGAGAGGGCCAGCACAGCTGCCTCGGACCCCGCAAAAGAGCAGGAGGCGGCGAGCAGCAGCGGCAGCATCGGTGCTCAGGTATGAGCTAAGCAGGGAGCTGAGGCGAGAGAGGTTGTGAGGAAGGGCTTTGTCGGGGCTCTGGTGGTGGGCAGAGGTGGTGGTCTGCTGGGGGAACACAGTGTCAGGTTGGAGCTGCTGCCCCCAAAAATGCTCATCAGAGCAGCCCTGGCGTGAGCAGAGAAGGAGCCCATGTTTGCTTCTCTCCGGGCCCCACCAAGCAGACCCATCCTTCCGTCGCTTGCCCACTGGCACCCCGAGACGGCAGCTTGGCCGCAGGCTTGGGGCAGGCGCGTGGTGCATGCAGGCCTTGGGCAAAGGAGCAGCTGCTTTTGCAGCTGGGGCCTGGCCGTGCAGCTGGGGCCCCCATTAGGCTCCGGGAAAAGGTGGCGCAAAGGCCGTGCGCCAGCGTGGTCTTCAGCCCCGCGTGCCAGGCAGCTGAGCTCTGAAGGCGGGGAGCCCTACAGCCAAAGCGCCTGTTGTGCTCGTAAGGCTTTAGAGGCAGGCTACTTGGGAGCAGGCAGGCGGCAGAGGCCTGAGGCGAGGGCCAAGCAGGGAGGTGGGTGGGAGCCCTTTGTGGTAGGACTCAGCTGGAAGGAGCCGGGGCTCTTGGGCTCTTGGCTTGGGATTGCTGCCTGAAGGATTACGGTGCCTTTGCATGGGCTAGGCATGTTGTGCGTGGGAGCTGCCTGCCAGTCTCCCAAAGGGCTGAGGAAGGCTCCTTCTGAGTGCCTGGACCACCAATGTCTTCTGTTGTAGAACCTGGAGAGCACGCCAGCCGGGATGGCAGCCTCTGCACCCAGCAGCAACAACGTAAGCACCACTCCGAGCCCCCCACATGCTCACCCAGGTGCTGCCAGCTCGGCCAGGTTGCGCAGCTGGGTTTCTTGGTGCAGGCTTTCTAGGCCACGTTAGAAAAAAGGCCTGTTGAAAAGAGGGTGAAAAGTGCAGGCTGTGCAGCTGGTGTGGCTGTGAGAGGGCGGGCAGGAGGCAATGCTAGAGGCCGCGGTGGGCGAGTACTGCATGGGTGTGGGGAAGGGCTGTGTTTGGGGGTGATGTGGCGAGGCCGTTGGTGCTGTGGGGTGTGAGGCGTTTGGAGGGTGAGGCTGGGCGGGTGGAGGTGGGAGCAGGGCCGTGTTGTGGTGGGTGGCGGCAAGTGGGCGAGGAGGAGTTGGTGGTGGGCGGGTGGGAGTGTTGGAGCGGGTAGGGGAAGAGGAGGTTTTCTGTCAGGTGGTGGCAAAGGGTGTGTGTGTGGGGAGAGGTGGGCATGGTGGTGAGCGTAGGAGGGCGGCTGTGTTGGGTGGCCGTGGTGGAACCCCGTTGGCCCGAGCAGCATGAGGTGTAGGCAGGTAGGGAGGGGCCCCGCATGCAGCCTGATCAGCAAGTGCGCGTGGCGAAGGTGCGTCCGCTGTGCGGGGCTTGTGCCGAGGCCACAGTGGTGCTGGGGATGTAGCAGCAGGTTGCCGTCCCTGCGTGGGTGATGCTCGGTGACAATGTGGCCTTGGTGGCTTTGCAGGTGGCCGCCAGAGCAGCTGTGAGCACGGCCAGGGAGAAACCGCGGCGGTTCCTGAGGGCGCAGCGGCGGGGAAAGCCTCCTGGCGCGGAGCCACCAGAGCTGGTGAGGGCTGGGGCCAGGGCAGGGCAGTGTGGTGGCAGCTGTGTGCCAGTGCTGTGTCAGGAAATGGCCCTGGGGGCCCTTTGGTGGTGGCTCTGAAGGAGGGGCGCCCAAGGCAGGCCCAGTGGGTGCCCCCACAGCAGCAGGCTGATGGGGCTTGGGGCTAGTGTCCAAAGTGCTATTGTGAAGCACATGTAGGGGTTTTGGAGGCACAAAACGCTCTGCGGTGGCCACAGCACCTTGGCGGCTGGCCCTGCGGCAGTGGGAGGGTTGGGGCAAGGATGGGGCAGAGGCTGTTGGGAGTTTGCCAGGAAGGCTGGTGTGCAGTGCTGGTGGTGGGGGTGCGGGAGGTCTTTGAGGAAGGAGCTTCTGAGCACACGTAGGGCAAATGTGGGCTGAGATGGCCTCAAGACCTTATAGTGCATTTGTGGAGGGAAGAGGCTGGGAGGTGAGAGCGGGGCTGCCTTGAGCGCAGCACCTCCGATGGCCCCTTTGTGCCTGGAAGTGCTTGATGGCCAGGAGGGGTGTTGCCTGGAGGAGTAGGGGCGGGGGGCTGCTAAGGGCACTGGGGCGGGTTGTTGTGTGGTGGGCAAGCAGGCGGTGCTGGAAGTGGTGGTGGGTGGCAGGCAGCAGGAGGAGGGAGCGGCAGTGTCGGTGGGGGCATGGGTGCCGTGGTGGGAGGAGGGAGGAGGGAGCGAGGCAGGTGTGTGGGTGTGTGGGGAGAGGAGGGCGAGTGGGTTGTGGGGAGGTGGGCCCGATGGGTGGGCCAGGGGCGGCAGCGGCAGTGGCAGTGGCGGCGACAGCTCTGTGCCACGTGCCAGGCCGCTCCTGCCCTCGGCACCGCGGGGAAGACACTGCTTGTGGTGGGAAGTTGCAGGGCAAAAGCTGCGTAGTTGGTGTGGAGGGAAGGGAAGAGAGAGAGGCTGTAGTTGGCATGGGAGCAGAGAGGTGGGCTGGCTGTGGTGCGTGCTCCCTTGTGGGCCCTTGGAAAGGGAGTGAGGCGAGGTGGGAGGCTGCTGAGCAGAGGGGCGCTGTTGCTGCTTGGCATCGCCTTGCTCTGGACTAGGGCTGGCGTGTTGCGTTGCGCTGCAAAAGCCTCCATTCCTTTGTCAGGCTGTGGAGAGGGCCAGCAGGGACCCATCGGAGATACAGAGAAAGCAGGAGGCGGCGAGCAGCAGCATCAGTGCTCAGGTATCAGCTGAGCCCACTGGAGGGCTTTGTCGGGGCTTTGTCGGGGCTCTGCCGCTCGACACATGTTGTGAGCTCCTGAGGGAGGCCAGTGTGAGGTTGAGCTCCTGCCCCAAAACATCCTCGTCAGAGCAGCCGTGGCCCGGGCAGAGGAGGAGACCATCTTTGCTTCTTTTCCGGCCCCACCAACCTTACCCACCCTTCCTGCGCTTGGCCACTGGCTCCCCGAGACGGCAGCTTGGCCACAGGCTTGGGGCAGGCGTGTGGTGCATGCAGGCCTTCCTGAAAGGAGCAGCTGCCTTTGCAGCTGGGGCCTGGCCGTGCAGCTGGGGCCCCCGTTAGGCCCTCTGGGGAAAGGTGGTGCAAAGGCCGTGCGCCAGCGTGGTCTTCAGCCCCGCGTGCTGCCAGGCAGCTGCCCTGTGATGCAGGGAGCCCCTCAGGCAAGGCGTCTGTTGTCCTTGTAAGGCTTTGCAGGGGGGCTTCTTGGGAGCAGGCAGGCGGCAGAGGCCCGAGGCGAGGGCCTAGCAGGGTGGTGGGTGGGAGCCCTTTGTGGTGGGAGTCAGGGCAAAGGGGTCGGGGCTCTTGGGCTCTTGGCTTGTGACTCTTGCCTGAAGGATTTGGGTGCCTTGAGGCATGTTGTGCATGGGAGCTGCGTGCCAATGTGCCCCCAAAGGGCCAAAGGAGGCTCCTTCTGAGTGCCTGTGCCACCAATTTGTTCTCTTGTAGAGCCTGGAGAGCGTCCCACTTCCGGTCCCGGTCTCCGAAGCCAGCAGCAAGGACGTAAGTGCCATTCCTAACCCCCACATGCTCAGCCGTGTGCTGCTCTGTGTGCACACGGAGCTTGTGCAGGTTGTGGCCATGGGTTCCTTGGTGCAGGCTTTCTAGCTGCACAGGAAAAAGAAGCCTGTGGAAAAGAGTGCAAAAACTGCAGGCTGTGCAGCTGGTGTGGCTGTGAGAGGGCGGGCAAGAAGCAATGGTAGAGGCGGCGGTGGGCGAGTGCTGCATGGGCGTGGGGAAGGGGTGTGTTTGGGGGTGAGGTGGCCAGGTGCCTGGTGCTGTGGGGTGTGAGGCGTTTGGAGGGGGAGGCTGGGCGGGTGGAGGTGGGAGCAGGGCCGTGTTGTGGTGGGTGGCGGCAAGTGGGCGAGGAGGAGTTGGTGGTGGGCGGGTGGGAGTGTTGGAGCGGATAGGGGAAGAGGAGGTTTGCTGAGAGTTGTTGGGAAAGGGTGTGTGTGTGGGGAGAGGTGGGCATGGTGGTGAGCGTAGGAGGGCGGCTGTGTTGGGTGGCCGTGGTGGGAGCCCGTTGGCCCGAGCAGCATGAGGTGTAGGCAGGTAGGGAGGGTCCACGCATGCAGCCTGATCAGCAAGTGCCCGTGGCGAACGTCGGTGCGCTGTGCGGGGCTGGTCGTGTGGCGGCAGTGGTGCTGGGGATGTAGCAGCACCTTCCGCTCCCTCCGTGGGTGATGCTCGGTGACAATGTGGCCTTGGTGGCTTTGCAGGTGGTCGCCAGAGCAGCTGCGAGCACGGCCAGGGAGAAACCGCGGCGGTTCCTGAGGGCGCAGCGGCAGGCAAGGCCTCCTGGCGCGGAGCCATCAGAGCTGGTGAGGGCTGGGGCCAGGGCAGGGCAGTGTGGTGGCAGCTGTGTGCCAGTGCTGTGTCAGGAAATGGCCTGGGGGCCCCTTTGGTGGTGGCTCTGAAGGAGAGGTGGCCAAGGCAGGCCCAGTGGGTGCCCCCACAGCACCAGGCTGATGGGGCTCGGAGCTAGTGTCTGAAGTGCTATTTTGAAGCACATGTGGGGGTTTGGGAGGCACCGTGGGGAAGACACTGCTTGCGGTGGGAAGTTGCAGGGCAAAAGCTGCGTAGTTGGTGTGGAGGGAAGGGAAGAGAGAGGCTGTATTTGGCGTGGGAGCAGAGGGGTGGGCTGGCTGTGGTGCGGGCTCCCTTGTGGGCCCTTGGAAAGGGAGCGAGGCGAGGTGGGAGGCTGCTGAGCAGAGGGGCGCTGTTGCTGCTTGGCAGCATGTTGGCCAGGAGTAGGGCTGGCATGCTGCAAAGGCCTCCTTTGCTTTGTCAGGCTGTGGAGAGGGCCAGCAGGGCCACCTCGGAGACACAGAGAGAGCAGGACCCGGTGAGCAGCAGCATCGGTGCTCAGGTATGAGCTAAGGAGAGAGCTGAGGTGCGAGAGGTTGTGAGGAGGGGCTTTGTTGGGGCTTTGTTGGGGCTCGGGCTACTGGGCAGAGGCGGTGGTCTGCTGGGGGAGCGCAGTGTGAGGTTGAGCTCCTGCCCCAGGAAATGCTCATCAGAGCAGCCATGGTGCGGGCAGAGAAGGAGCCCATGTTTGCTTCTCTCCTGGCCCCACCAAGCAGCCCCATCCTTCCTCCCCTTGCCCGCTGCCTCAGTGCCTCAGCGAGATGCCTGGCAGGCGTGTGGTGCACGCAGGCCTTCCCGAAAGGAGCAGCTGCCTTTGCAGCTGGGCCCTGGACCTGCATCTCCCCCATGCCACTCTGGGGAAAGGGGGCACAAAGGCTGTGCGCCAGCATGGTCTTCAGCCCCGCGTGCTGCCAGGCAGCTGCCCTGTGATGCAGGGAGCCCTGCCAGCCAAGGCATCTGTTGTGCTCGCAAGGCTTTGCAGGGGGGCTACTTGGGAGCAGGCAGGCGGCAGAGGCCCGAGGCGAGGGCCAACCAGGGCGGTGGGTGGGAGCCCTTTGTGGTGGGAGTCAGGGCAAAGGGGTCGGGGCTCTTGGGCTCTTGGCTTGTGACTCTTGCCTGAAGGATTTGGGTGCCTTGAGGCCTGTTGTGCATGGGAGCTGCGTGCCAATGTGCCCCCAAAGGGCCAAAGGAGGCTCCTTCTGAGTGCCTGTGCCACCAATTTGTTCTCTTGTAGAGTCTGGAGAGCGTCCCACCACCGGTCCCAGTCTCCGCACCCAGCAGCAAGGACGTAAGTGCCACTCCTAAGCCCCATATGCTCAGCCGTGTGCTGCTCTGTGTGCACGCGTAGCTTGTGCAGGTTGTGCCCGTGGGTTCCTCGGTGCAGGTTTTCTAGGCACACAGGAAAAACAGGCAGGCCTGTGGAAAAGGCATGCAACCTGAGCAGCAAGTGCCTGTCCCGAAGGTCCATGTCCTGTGTGGGGCTGGTCGTGTGGCGGCAGCGGTGCTGAGGATGCAGCAGCCCCTTGCCCTCGCTCTGCTGCTGATGCTCGGTGACAATGTGCCCTTGGTGCCTTGGCAGGTGGTGCAGAAGCAAGCTGGGAGCCTGGCGAGGGAGAAACCGCGGAGGCTGCTGAGAAAGCAGCGTCTGGGAAGGCCTTGTGCTGTGGAGCTAGCAGAGGTGGTGAGGGCTGGGGCCAGGGCAGGGTAGAGTGTGGTGGCAGCTGTGTGCCACTGCTGCGGCAGGAGGTGGGAGCAGGGCCCCTTTGCTGTGGGATCGGAAGGAGAGGTGGCCAAGCTGGGTGCAGAGGGTGCCAGCACATTGGCAGCATGCTGGGGCTTGGAGCCAGTGTGTGCAGGGACATGTAGAAGGCCGTTTGGGGGTGCTGGAGGCCCAGAAGGCTGAGCGGTGGCCACAGCACCTTGAGGGCTGTGCCGCGGCAGTGGGAGGGTCTGGGAGAGGCAAGGATGGGGCAGTGGCTGTTGGGAGTTTGCCAGGAAGGCTGGTGTGCAGTGCTGGTGGTGGGGGTGCGGGAGGTCTTTGAGGAAGGAGCCTTTGAGTAGGTGTAGGGCAAACGTGGGCTGAGGCTGGTGAAGACGTTGCTAGTGTTGTTGTGGAGGGAAGAGGCTGGGAGGTGAGAGCGGGGCTGCCTTGAGCGCAGCACCTCCGATGGCCCCTTTGTGCCTGGAAGCGCTTGATGGCCAGGAGGGGTGTTGCCTGGAGGAGTAGGGGCGGGGGGCTGCTAAGGGCACTGGGGCGGGTCGTTGTGCGGTGGGCAAGCAGGCGGTGCTGGAAGTGGTGGTGGGTGGCAGGCAGCAGGAGGAGGGAGCGGCAGTGTCGGTGGTGGCATGGGTGCCGTGGTGGGAGGAGGGAGGAGGGAGAGAGGCTGGTGTATGGGTGTGTGGGGAAAGGAGGGCGAGTGGGTTGTGGGGAGGTGGGCCCGATGGGTGGGCCAGGGGTGGCGGTGATGGTGCCAGGAACAGTTTACTGGCAGCTGCGAGGGCGCTCGGCACCGCGGGGAAGACACTGCTTGTGGTGGGAAGTTGCAGGGCAAAAGCTGCGTAGTTGGTGTGGAGGGAAGGGAAGAGAGAGAGGCTGTAGTTGGCATGGGAGCAGAGAGGTGGGCTGGCTGTGGTGCGTGCTCCCTTGTGGGCCCTTGGAAAGGGAGTGAGGCGAGGTGGGAGGCTGCTGAGCAGAGGGGCGCTGTTGCTGCTTGGCATCGCCTTGCTCTGGACTAGGGCTGGCGTGTTGCGTTGCGCTGCAAAAGCCTCCATTCCTTTGTCAGGCTGTGGAGAGGGCCAGCAGGGACCCATCGGAGATACAGAGAAAGCAGGAGGCGGCGAGCAGCAGCATCAGTGCTCAGGTATCAGCTGAGCCCACTGGAGGGCTTTGTCGGGGCTTTGTCGGGGCTCTGCCGCTCGACACATGTTGTGAGCTCCTGAGGGAGGCCAGTGTGAGGTTGAGCTCCTGCCCCAAAACATCCTCGTCAGAGCAGCCGTGGCCCGGGCAGAGGAGGAGACCATCTTTGCTTCTTTTCCGGCCCCACCAACCTTACCCACCCTTCCTGCGCTTGGCCACTGGCTCCCCGAGACGGCAGCTTGGCCACAGGCTTGGGGCAGGCGTGTGGTGCATGCAGGCCTTCCTGAAAGGAGCAGCTGCCTTTGCAGCTGGGGCCTGGCCGTGCAGCTGGGGCCCCCGTTAGGCCCTCTGGGGAAAGGTGGTGCAAAGGCCGTGCGCCAGCGTGGTCTTCAGCCCCGCGTGCTGCCAGGCAGCTGCCCTGTGATGCAGGGAGCCCCTCAGGCAAGGCGTCTGTTGTCCTTGTAAGGCTTTGCAGGGGGGCTTCTTGGGAGCAGGCAGGCGGCAGAGGCCCGAGGCGAGGGCCTAGCAGGGTGGTGGGTGGGAGCCCTTTGTGGTGGGAGTCAGGGCAAAGGGGTCGGGGCTCTTGGGCTCTTGGCTTGTGACTCTTGCCTGAAGGATTTGGGTGCCTTGAGGCCTGTTGTGCGTGGGAGCTGCGTGCCAATGTGCCCCCAAAGGGCCAAAGGAGGCTCCTTCTGAGTGCCTGTGCCACCAATTTGTTCTCTTGTAGAGCCTGGAGAGCGTCCCACTTCCGGTCCCGGTCTCCGAAGCCAGCAGCAAGGACGTAAGTGCCATTCCTAACCCCCACATGCTCAGCCGTGTGCTGCTCTGTGTGCACACGGAGCTTGTGCAGGTTGTGGCCATGGGTTCCTTGGTGCAGGCTTTCTAGCTGCACAGGAAAAAGAGGCCTGTGGAAAAGAGTGCAAAAACTGCAGGCTGTGCAGCTGGTGTGGCTGTGAGAGGGCGGGCAAGAAGCAATGGTAGAGGCGGCGGTGGGCGAGTGCTGCATGGGCGTGGGGAAGGGGTGTGTTTGGGGGTGAGGTGGCCAGGTGCCTGGTGCTGTGGGGTGTGAGGCGTTTGGAGGGGGAGGCTGGGCGGGTGGAGGTGGGAGCAGGGCCGTGTTGTGGTGGGTGGCGGCAAGTGGGCGAGGAGGAGTTGGTGGTGGGCGGGTGGGAGTGTTGGAGCGGATAGGGGAAGAGGAGGTTTGCTGAGAGTTGTTGGGAAAGGGTGTGTGTGTGGGGAGAGGTGGGCATGGTGGTGAGCGTAGGAGGGCGGCTGTGTTGGGTGGCCGTGGTGGGAGCCCGTTGGCCCGAGCAGCATGAGGTGTAGGCAGGTAGGGAGGGTCCACGCATGCAGCCTGATCAGCAAGTGCCCGTGGCGAACGTCGGTGCGCTGTGCGGGGCTGGTCGTGTGGCGGCAGTGGTGCTGGGGATGTAGCAGCACCTTCCGCTCCCTCCGTGGGTGATGCTCGGTGACAATGTGGCCTTGGTGGCTTTGCAGGTGGTCGCCAGAGCAGCTGCGAGCACGGCCAGGGAGAAACCGCGGCGGTTCCTGAGGGCGCAGCGGCAGGCAAGGCCTCCTGGCGCGGAGCCATCAGAGCTGGTGAGGGCTGGGGCCAGGGCAGGGCAGTGTGGTGGCAGCTGTGTGCCAGTGCTGTGTCAGGAAATGGCCTGGGGGCCCCTTTGGTGGTGGCTCTGAAGGAGAGGTGGCCAAGGCAGGCCCAGTGGGTGCCCCCACAGCACCAGGCTGATGGGGCTCGGAGCTAGTGTCTGAAGTGCTATTTTGAAGCACATGTGGGGGTTTGGGAGGCACCGTGGGGAAGACACTGCTTGCGGTGGGAAGTTGCAGGGCAAAAGCTGCGTAGTTGGTGTGGAGGGAAGGGAAGAGAGAGGCTGTATTTGGCGTGGGAGCAGAGGGGTGGGCTGGCTGTGGTGCGGGCTCCCTTGTGGGCCCTTGGAAAGGGAGCGAGGCGAGGTGGGAGGCTGCTGAGCAGAGGGGCGCTGTTGCTGCTTGGCAGCATGTTGGCCAGGAGTAGGGCTGGCATGCTGCAAAGGCCTCCTTTGCTTTGTCAGGCTGTGGAGAGGGCCAGCAGGGCCACCTCGGAGACACAGAGAGAGCAGGACCCGGTGAGCAGCAGCATCGGTGCTCAGGTATGAGCTAAGGAGAGAGCTGAGGTGCGAGAGGTTGTGAGGAGGGGCTTTGTTGGGGCTTTGTTGGGGCTCGGGCTACTGGGCAGAGGCGGTGGTCTGCTGGGGGAGCGCAGTGTGAGGTTGAGCTCCTGCCCCAGGAAATGCTCATCAGAGCAGCCATGGTGCGGGCAGAGAAGGAGCCCATGTTTGCTTCTCTCCTGGCCCCACCAAGCAGCCCCATCCTTCCTCCCCTTGCCCGCTGCCTCAGTGCCTCAGCGAGATGCCTGGCAGGCGTGTGGTGCACGCAGGCCTTCCCGAAAGGAGCAGCTGCCTTTGCAGCTGGGCCCTGGACCTGCATCTCCCCCATGCCACTCTGGGGAAAGGGGGCACAAAGGCTGTGCGCCAGCATGGTCTTCAGCCCCGCGTGCTGCCAGGCAGCTGCCCTGTGATGCAGGGAGCCCTGCCAGCCAAGGCATCTGTTGTGCTCGCAAGGCTTTGCAGGGGGGCTACTTGGGAGCAGGCAGGCGGCAGAGGCCCGAGGCGAGGGCCAACCAGGGCGGTGGGTGGGAGCCCTTTGTGGTGGGAGTCAGGGCAAAGGGGTCGGGGCTCTTGGGCTCTTGGCTTGTGACTCTTGCCTGAAGGATTTGGGTGCCTTGAGGCCTGTTGTGCATGGGAGCTGCGTGCCAATGTGCCCCCAAAGGGCCAAAGGAGGCTCCTTCTGAGTGCCTGTGCCACCAATTTCTTCTCTTGTAGAGCCTGGAGAGCGTCCCACCACCGGTCCCAGTCTCCGCACCCAGCAGCAAGGACGTAAGTGCCACTCCTAAGCCCCATATGCTCAGCCGTGTGCTGCTCTGTGTGCACGCGTAGCTTGTGCAGGTTGTGCCCGTGGGTTCCTCGGTGCAGGTTTTCTAGGCACACAGGAAAAACAGGCAGGCCTGTGGAAAAGGCATGCAACCTGAGCAGCAAGCGCCTGTCCCAAAGGTCCATGTCCTGTGTGGGGCTGGTCGTGTGGCGGCAGCGGTGCTGAGGATGCAGCAGCCCCTTGCCCTCGCTCTGCTGCTGATGCTCGGTGACAATGTGCCCTTGGTGCCTTGGCAGGTGGTGCAGAAGCAAGCTGGGAGCCTGGCGAGGGAGAAACCGCGGAGGCTGCTGAGAAAGCAGCGCCTGGGAAGGCCTTGTGCTGTGGAGCTAGCAGAGGTGGTGAGGGCTGGGGCCAGGGCAGGGCAGAGTGTGGTGGCAGCTGTGTGCCACTGCTGCGGCAGGAGGTGGGAGCAGGGCCCCTTTGCTGTGGATCGGAAGGAGAGGTGGCCAAGCTGGGTGCAGAGGGTGCCAGCACATTGGCAGCATGCTGGGGCTTGGAGCCAGTGTGTGCAGGGACATGTAGAAGGCCGTTTGGGGGTGCTGGAGGCCCAGAAGGCTGAGCGGTGGCCACAGCACCTTGAGGGCTGTGCCGCGGCAGTGGGAGGGTCTGGGAGAGGCAAGGATGGGGCAGTGGCTGTTGGGAGTTTGCCAGGAAGGCTGGTGTGCAGTGCTGGTGGTGGGGGTGCGGGAGGTCTTTGAGGAAGGAGCCTTTGAGTAGGTGTAGGGCAAACGTGGGCTGAGGCTGGTGAAGACGTTGCTAGTGTTGTTGTGGAGGGAAGAGGCTGGGAGGTGAGAGCGGGGCTGCCTTGAGCGCAGCACCTCCGATGGCCCCTTTGTGCCTGGAAGTGCTTGATGGCCAGGAGGGGTGTTGCCTGGAGGAGTAGGGGCGGGGGGCTGCTAAGGGCACTGGGGCGGGTCGTTGTGCGGTGGGCAAGCAGGCGGTGCTGGAAGTGGTGGTGGGTGGCAGGCAGCAGGAGGAGGGAGCGGCAGTGTCGGTGGTGGCATGGGTGCCGTGGTGGGAGGAGGGAGGAGGGAGAGAGGCTGGTGTATGGGTGTGTGGGGAAAGGAGGGCGAGTGGGTTGTGGGGAGGTGGGCCCGATGGGTGGGCCAGGGGCGGCAGCGGCAGTGGCAGTGGCGGCGACAGCTCTGTGCCACGTGCCAGGCCGCTCCTGCCCTCGGCACCGCGGGGAAGACAGTCTTTGCCGTGGGAAGGTGCAGGGCAAAAGCTGCCAAGTTGGTGTGGAGCGAAGGGAAGAGAGAGAGGCTGTAGTTGGTGTGGGAGCAGAGGGGTGGGCTGGCTGTGGTGTGTGCTCCCTTGTGGGCCCTTGGAAAGGGAGTGAGGCGAGGTGGGAGGCTGCTGAGCAGAGGGGCGCTGTTGCTGCTTGGCACCATGTGGGCCAGGAGTAGGGCTGGCGTGCTGCGTTGCGCTGCAAAGGCCTCCTTTGCTTTGTCAGGCTGTGGAGAGGGCCAGCACAGCTGCCTCGGAGCCCGGGAGAGAGCAGGAGGCGGCGAGCAGCAGCGGCGGCATCGGTGCTCAGGTATGAGCTAAGCAGGGAGCTGAGGCGAGAGAGGTTGTGAGGAAGGGCTTTGTCGGGGCTCTGGTGGTGGGCAGAGGTGGTGGTCTGCTGGGGGAACACAGTGTCAGGTTGGAGCTGCTGCCCCCAAAAATGCTCATCAGAGCAGCCCTGGCGTGAGCAGAGAAGGAGCCCATGTTTGCTTCTCTCCGGGCCCCACCAAGCAGACCCATCCTTCCGTCGCTTGCCCACTGGCACCCCGAGACGGCAGCTTGGCCGCAGGCTTGGGGCAGGCGCGTGGTGCATGCAGGCCTTGGGCAAAGGAGCAGCTGCTTTTGCAGCTGGGGCCTGGCCGTGCAGCTGGGGCCCCCATTAGGCTCCGGGAAAAGGTGGCGCAAAGGCCGTGCGCCAGCGTGGTCTTCAGCCCCGCGTGCCAGGCAGCTGAGCTCTGAAGGCGGGGAGCCCTACAGCCAAAGCGCCTGTTGTGCTCGTAAGGCTTTAGAGGCAGGCTACTTGGGAGCAGGCAGGCGGCAGAGGCCTGAGGCGAGGGCCAAGCAGGGAGGTGGGTGGGAGCCCTTTGTGGTAGGACTCAGCTGGAAGGAGCCGGGGCTCTTGGGCTCTTTGCTTGGGATTGCTGCCTGAAGGATTACGGTGCCTTTGCATGGGCTAGGCATGTTGTGCGTGGGAGCTGCCTGCCAGTCTCCCAAAGGACTGAGGAAGGCTCCTTCTGAGTGCCTGTACCACCAATGTCTTCTGTTGTAGAACCTGGAGAGCACGCCAGCCGGGATGGCAGCCTCTGCACCCAGCAGCAACAACGTAAGCACCACTCCGAGCCCCCCACATGCTCACCCAGGTGCTGCCAGCTCGGCCAGGTTGCGCAGCTGGGTTTCTTGGTGCAGGCTTTCTAGGCCACGTTAGAAAAAAGGCCTGTTGAAAAGAGGGTGAAAAGTGCAGGCTGTGCAGCTGGTGTGGCTGTGAGAGGGCGGGCAGGAGGCAATGCTAGAGGCCGCGGTGGGCGAGTACTGCATGGGTGTGGGGAAGGGCTGTGTTTGGGGGTGATGTGGCGAGGCCGTTGGTGCTGTGGGGTGTGAGGCGTTTGGAGGGTGAGGCTGGGCGGGTGGAGGTGGGAGCAGGGCCGTGTTGTGGTGGGTGGCGGCAAGTGGGCGAGGAGGAGTTGGTGGTGGGCGGGTGGGAGTGTTGGAGCGGGTAGGGGAAGAGGAGGTTTTCTGTCAGGTGGTGGCAAAGGGTGTGTGTGTGGGGAGAGGTGGGCATGGTGGTGAGCGTAGGAGGGCGGCTGTGTTGGGTGGCCGTGGTGGAACCCCGTTGGCCCGAGCAGCATGAGGTGTAGGCAGGTAGGGAGGGGCCCCGCATGCAGCCTGATCAGCAAGTGCGCGTGGCGAAGGTGCGTCCGCTGTGCGGGGCTTGTGCCGAGGCCACAGTGGTGCTGGGGATGTAGCAGCAGGTTGCCGTCCCTGCGTGGGTGATGCTCGGTGACAATGTGGCCTTGGTGGCTTTGCAGGTGGCCGCCAGAGCAGCTGTGAGCACGGCCAGGGAGAAACCGCGGCGGTTCCTGAGGGCGCAGCGGCGGGGAAAGCCTCCTGGCGCGGAGCCACCAGAGCTGGTGAGGGCTGGGGCCAGGGCAGGGCAGTGTGGTGGCAGCTGTGTGCCAGTGCTGTGTCAGGAAATGGCCCTGGGGGCCCTTTGGTGGTGGCTCTGAAGGAGGGGCGCCCAAGGCAGGCCCAGTGGGTGCCCCCACAGCAGCAGGCTGATGGGGCTTGGGGCTAGTGTCCAAAGTGCTATTGTGAAGCACATGTAGGCGTTTTGGAGGCACAAAAGGCTCTGCGGTGGCCACAGCACCTTGGCGGCTGGCCCTGCGGCAGTGGGAGGGTTGGGGCAAGGATGGGGCAGAGGCTGTTGGGAGTTTGCCAGGAAGGCTGGTGTGCAGTGCTGGTGGTGGGGGTGCGGGAGGTCTTTGAGGAAGGAGCTTCTGAGCACGCGTAGGGCAAATGTGGGCTGAGATGGCCTCAAGACCTTATAGTGCATTTGTGGAGGGAAGAGGCTGGGAGGTGAGAGCGGGGCTGCCTTGAGCGCAGCACCTCCGATGGCCCCTTTGTGCCTGGAAGTGCTTGATGGCCAGGAGGGGTGTTGCCTGGAGGAGTAGGGGCGGGGGGCTGCTAAGGGCACTGGGGCGGGTTGTTGTGTGGTGGGCAAGCAGGCGGTGCTGGAAGTGGTGGTGGGTGGCAGGCAGCAGGAGGAGGGAGCGGCAGTGTCGGTGGGGGCATGGGTGCCGTGGTGGGAGGAGGGAGGAGGGAGCGAGGCAGGTGTGTGGGTGTGTGGGGAGAGGAGGGCGAGTGGGTTGTGGGGAGGTGGGCCCGATGGGTGGGCCAGGGGCGGCAGCGGCAGTGGCAGTGGCGGCGACAGCTCTGTGCCACGTGCCAGGCCGCTCCTGCCCTCGGCACCGCGGGGAAGACACTGCTTGTCGTGGGAAGGTGCAGGGCAAAAGCTGCCAAGTTGGTGTGGAGGGAAGGGAAGAGAGAGAGGCTGTAGTTGGCGTGGGAGCAGAGAGGTGGGCTGGCTGTGGTGCGGGCTCACTTGTGGGCCCTTGCAAAGGGAGTGAGGTGAGGTGGGAGGCTGCTGAGCAGAGGGGCGCTGTTGCTGCTTGGCAGCACGTTGGCCAGGAGTAGGGCGGGCGTGCTGTGTTGCGCTGCAAAGGCCTCCTTTGCTTTGTCAGGCTGTGGAGAGGGCCAGCACAGCTGCCTCGGACCCCGCAAAAGAGCAGGAGGCGGCGAGCAGCAGCGGCGGCATGGGTGCTCAGGTATCAGCTAAGCAGGGAGCTGAGGCGAGAGAGGTTGTGAGGAAGGGCTTTGTCGGGGCTCTGGTGGTGGGCAGAGGTGGTGGTCTGCTGGGGGAACACAGTGTCAGGTTGGAGCTGCTGCCCCCAAAAATGCTCATCAGAGCAGCCCTGGCGTGAGCAGAGAAGGAGCCCATGTTTGCTTCTCTCCGGGCCCCACCAAGCAGACCCATCCTTCCATCGCTTGCCCACTGGCTCCCCTAGACGGCAGCTTGGCCGCAGGCTTGGGGCAGGCGCGTGGTGCATGCAGGCCTTGGGCAAAGGAGCAGCTGCTTTTGCAGCTGAGGCCCCCATTAGGCTCCGGGAAAAGGTGGCGCAAAGGCCGTGCGCCAGCGTGGTCTTCAGCCCCGCGTGCCAGGCAGCTGAGCTCTGAAGGCGGGGAGCCCCACAGCCAAGGCGCCTGTTGTGCTCGTAAGGCTTTAGAGGCAAGCTACTTGGGAGCAGGCAGGCGGCAGAGGCCTGAGGCGAGGGCCAAGCAGGGAGGTGGGTGGGAGCCCTTTGTGGTAGGACTCAGCTGGAAGGAGCCGGGGCTCTTGGGCTCTTTGCTTGGGATTGCTGCCTGAAGGATTATGGTGCCTTTGCATGGGCTAGGCATGTTGTGCGTGGGAGCTGCCTGCCAGTCTCCCAAAGGACTGAGGAAGGCTCCTTCTGAGTGCCTGTACCACCAATGTCTTCTGTTGTAGAACCTGGAGAGCACGCCAGCCGGGATGGCAGCCTCTGCACCCAGCAGCAACAACGTAAGCACCACTCCGAGCCCCCCACATGCTCACCCAGGTGCTGCCAGCTCGGCCAGGTTGCGCAGCTGGGTTTCTTGGTGCAGGCTTTCTAGGCCACGTTAGAAAAAAGGCCTGTTGAAAAGAGGGTGAAAAGTGCAGGCTGTGCAGCTGGTGTGGCTGTGAGAGGGCGGGCAGGAGGCAATGCTAGAGGCGGCGGTGGGCGAGTACTGCATGGGTGTGGGGAAGGGCTGTGTTTGGGGGTGATGTGGCGAGGCCGTTGGTGCTGCGGGGTGTGAGGCGTTTGGAGGGTGAGGCTGGGCGGGTGGAGGTGGGAGCAGGGCCGTGTTGTGGTGGGTGGCGGCAAGTGGGCGAGGAGGAGTTGGTGGTGGGCGGGTGGGAGTGTTGGAGCGGGTAGGGGAAGAGGAGGTTTTCTGTCAGGTGGTGGCAAAGGGGGTGTGTGTGGGGAGAGGTGGGCATGGTGGTGAGCGTAGGAGGGCGGCTGTGTTGGGTGGCCATGGTGGAACCCCGTTGGCCCGAGCAGCATGAGGTGTAGGCAGGTAGGGAGGGGCCCCGCATGCAGCCTGATCAGCAAGTGCGCGTGGCGAAGGTGCGTCCGCTGTGCGGGGCTTGTGCCGAGGCCACAGTGGTGCTGGGGATGTAGCAGCAGGTTGCCGTCCCTGCGTGGGTGATGCTCGGTGACAATGTGGCCTTGGTGGCTTTGCAGGTGGCCGCCAGAGCAGCTGTGAGCACGGCCAGAGAGAAACCGCGGCGGTTCCTGAGGGCGCAGCGGCGGGGAAAGCCTCCTGGCGCGGAGCCACCAGAGCTGGTGAGGGCTGGGGCCAGGGCAGGGCAGTGTGGTGGCAGCTGTGTGCCAGTGCTGTGTCAGGAAATGGCCCGGGGGCCCCTTTGGTGGTGGCTCTGAAGGAGGGGCGCCCAAGGCAGGCCCAGTGGGTGCCCCCACAGCAGCAGGCTGATGGGGCTTGGGGCTAGTGTCCAAAGTGCTATTGTGAAGCACATGTAGGGGTTTTGGAGGCACAAAAGGCTCTGCGGTGGCCACAGCACCTTGGCGGCTGGCCCTGCGGCAGTGGGAGGGTTGGGGCAAGGATGGGGCAGAGGCTGTTGGGAGTTTGCCAGGAAGGCTGGTGTGCAGTGCTGGTGGTGGGGGTGCGGGAGGTCTTTGAGGAAGGAGCTTCTGAGCACGCGTAGGGCAAATGTGGGCTGAGATGGCCTCAAGACCTTATAGTGCATTTGTGGAGGGAAGAGGCTGGGAGGTGAGAGCGGGGCTGCCTTGAGCGCAGCACCTCCGATGGCCCCTTTGTGCCTGGAAGTGCTTGATGGCCAGGAGGGGTGTTGCCTGGAGGAGTAGGGGCGGGGGGCTGCTAAGGGCACTGGGGCGGGTTGTTGTGTGGTGGGCAAGCAGGCGGTGCTGGAAGTGGTGGTGGGTGGCAGGCAGCAGGAGGAGGGAGCGGCAGTGTCGGTGGGGGCATGGGTGCCGTGGTGGGAGGAGGGAGGAGGGAGCGAGGCAGGTGTGTGGGTGTGTGGGGAGAGGAGGGCGAGTGGGTTGTGGGGAGGTGGGCCCGATGGGTGGGCCAGGGGTGGCAGTGATGGTGCCAGGAACAGTTTCCTGGCACCTGCGAGGGCGCTCGGCACCGCGGGGAAGGCACTGCTTGTGGTGGGAAGGTGCAGGGCAAAAGCTGCCAAGTTGGTGTGGAGCGAAGGGAAGAGAGAGAGGCTGTAGTTGGCGTGGGAGCAGAGGTGGGCTGGCTGTGGTGCGGGCTCCCTTGTGGGCCCTTGGAAAGGGAGTGAGGCGAGGTGGGAGGCTGCTGTGCAGAGGGGCGCTGTTGCTGCTTGGCAGCACGTTGGCCAGGAGTAGGGCTGGCGTGCTGCGTTGCGCTGCAAAGGCCTCCTTTGCTTTGTCAGGCTGTGGAGAGGGCCAGCACAGCTGCCTCGGACCCGCCGAGAGAGCAGGAGGCGGCGAGCAGCAGCGGCGTCCTCGGTGCTCAGGTATGAGCTAAGGAGCGAGCTGAGGCGCGAGAGGTTGTGAGGAAGGGCTTTGTTGGGGCTCTGGTGGTGGGCAGAGGTGGTGGTCTGCTGGGGGAGGGCGGTGTGAAGTTGAGCTGCTGCCCCCAAAAATGCTCCTGAGCAGAGCAGCCCTGGCGTGGGCAGAGAAGAAGCCCATGTTTGCTTCTCTCCCGGCTCCACCAAGCAGACCCATGATTCCCCTGCTTGGCCACTGGCTCCCCGAGACGGCAGCTTGGCCACAGGCTTGGGGCAGGCATGTGGTGCATGCAGGCCTTCCTGAAAGGAGCAGCTGCCTTTGCAGCTGGGGCCTGGCCATGCAGCTGGGCCCCCATTAGGCCCTCTGGGGAAAGGTGGCGCAAAGGCTGTGCGCCAGCATGGTCTTCAGCCCCGCGTGCTGCCAGCCAGCTGCCCTGTGATGCAGGGAGCCCCTCAGGCAAGGCATCTGTTGTGCTCGTAAGGCTTTGCAGGGGGGCTACTTGGGAGCAGGCAGGCGGCAGAGGCCCGAGGCAAGGGCCAAGCAGGGCGGTGGGTGGGAGCCCTTTGTGGTGGGAGTCAGGGCAAAGGGGTCGGGGCTCTTGGGCTCTTGGCTTGTGACTCTTGCCTGAAGGATTTGCATGCCTTGAGGTGGGCTAGGCATGTTGTGAGTGGCAGCTGCATGCCAAAGGGCTGAAGAAAGCTCCTTCTGAGTGCCTGTGCCACCAATTTCTTCCGTTGTAGAGCCTGGAAAGCGTCCCACTTCCAGTCCCGGTCTCTGCACCCAGCAGCAAGGACGTAAGTGCCACTCCTAACCCGCACATGCTCACCCGGGTGCTGCTCTGTGTGCATGCGTAGCTTGTCCAGGTTGTGGCCATGGGTTCCTCGGTGCAGGTTTTCCAGGCACACAGGAAAAACGGGCAGGCCTGTTTAAAAGGCATGCAGCCTGAGCAGCAAGCGCCCGTCCCGAAGGTGTGGCACTTCCTGTGTGGGGCTTGTCGTGTGCCCACAGTGGTGCTGAGGATGCAGCAGCCCCTTGCCCTCGCTCTGCTGCTGATGCTCGGTGACAATGTGCCCTTGGTGGCTTTGCAGGTGGCGCAGAAGCAAGCTGCGAGCATGGACAGGGAGAAAGCGCGGAGGGTCCTGAAAAAGCAGTGCCCAGGAAGGTCTTCTGCCCAGGAGAGAGCAGAGCTGGTGAGGGCTGGGGCCAGGGTGGCAGAGTGTGGTGGCAGCTGCGTGCCACTGCTGTGGCAGGAAGTGGGAGCAGGGCCCCTTTGCTGTGGATCGGTAGGAGAGGTGGCCAAGCTGGGTGCAAAGGGTGCCAGCACATTGGCAGCGTGCTGGGGCTCGGAGCCAGTGTGTGCAGGGACATGTAGAAGTCTATGTTGGGGTGTTGGAGGCCCAGAAGGCTCTTCAGTGGCTACAGCACCTTGACAGCTGAGTATGCGGCATGTTCTACTGCATGCCTGCAGTTCTGGAAGCAACCATGGTGTGGGCAGAGGAGGAGACCATCTTTGCTTCTCTCACAGCCCCACCAACCAGACCCATCCTTCCTCCACTTCCCCACAGCCTCACTGAGACGCCCCCTTCACCTCAGGCTTGGGGCAGGCGTGTGGTGCATGCCGCCCTTCCCAAAAGGAGCGCCTGCCTTTTCAGCTGGGGCCCCATGACACTCTGGGAAAAGGCTGGGCCACAAAGACTGTGCGCCAGCGTGGTCTTCAGCCAGCCAGCTCACATCTGAGGTGGGGAACCCCACAGCCAAGGCATCTGTTGCCCTTGTAGGGTTTTGCAGCCTCCCTCCTTTGGGCTCCCTTTGGGGCAATGGGCTACTGCCCTGAAAAAAAAAGGAGAAAACTGAGAGGTCACTACCTGACCAAGGAAGCCAAGAAGGTGAGAGCCTGCATATTGCAGCCATCAAGTGTACACAGGGCTGTGAGAGCTTCCCAGACACTCCTGTCCCTTTCCCAAGCCCTGTCAATCCCCTACACTGCTCACAGGACAGGGATGGACCAGGGTTGGCAGTTACCGGCAACACAGGTCCCCTGGTAAGCAAGCACTGTGAGGCAGGGACTAGCCCCTATGCAGCCTGCAGTGAGACAGGCCCAGCACTGACATACTCCAGGTTGCTCCTTCTCCCAAGGGCCGTGTCACATAGAAGCCTGGCTGTGCTCCCCCAGCCCCTGGCACCAAGGCTGTGCTGCTGCCTGCGTGGTGGCAGTGGGCCTCAGAGGGACATGGGGGGATCGCGCTAGGCTCCTTCCCCAGTGCTGAGCCCAGCACTTGTGACGCACCTGGCGCTGATTTGTTTCTGCTGTAATTGTGAATACACTTCATGTACCTGCTTCCCAGCTAGCCTAAACACAGTCTTTGTTCCAAAGCTACATTGCAACAGGAAAATATTACAACTCAGTTTACTATTTTTCAGATCAGGTGACAGCAATCTGCTCAGGTTGGGAGTCTATCTCCTGAATGCATCTACTTTGTGCAGATCACTTAACCTTATCTTTCTTGGACTGAAGACACACATTCAGACAAATGCGTGCATGCATGTTTCAATGCATCTTTTCTATCATGATATGAAAGATTAAAAAGAGCTGGCTGGGGATGGGATTACCACTGGCAACCTGAGCATCTTGATTAGAAGAGGCAGGGCTGTGTAAAAGACAGAAAACCCTTTGCTAGGGTTTGTCAGGGTGCTGGGTTTTGGTAAGAGATACACAGTGACCAGGCTGCTGCAGAACGTTCTTACTACAGTGAGGTGGAAGGAGATGGCTGAGAAAGTCTTTCTGTGGCAGAAGGGGTTCCCAATCTCATGAATAGGATACTAACACATCCTATCCCTGGCAGGATTGAAAGGACAGGAATGCTGCTCTGCAGTCACCAGCACAAAAACGTGGATATTCCCAAGGAGAATCATCATACAGACAACTAGAACCAGCAGGAAGAGGAAGGCCTGAAATTCTGGGACATCAGTGCACCCTGGAAGGCTACATTTCATAACAGACGTCCCACTGTCCCACACATATTACGTGGGATAGCACTAGATCGCCACTGGAAAAGGACATTCATGAAGTTCATTTGAAACACATTAGCATAACTTTGTTAGGCTTAAACATGAGAAACAAATGAAACCAGATTACATCACGTGCTCATTAAAAACTTTGTACTTAACAACACTCTTAAGTTCTCCTACTAGCCACCCTGCAGATTAGAGGCAATGACAAGCTCACTGTGGTTCCCACAATCTTACAAGCTCCCAGGGGAAAGTCACACAGTGTGAAGTGAAATCACAGGAATAAAGTGTCTTGGAGGTTTAACGGGGCTTGCTGAGGGCTGTTAGAGATGGAGCTGGTGCCGGAAATCCATGTCCCTCCCCAGGCACTGATTAGACCAAAGCATCACAGGCATCGCTTGCAGGAAGACAAAGGAAAGGGACAAATGGCTCTGCCCTCAAGTAGCACTTTTGATGTGCGGCCGCTCTTCCATTTTTGACACACACAGACACACAGAGTTTCAATGGTCTGCTTCAGTGCAGTCGACACATCCCTGCTGCCCCAGCCCTGCGTAACTCTCCCCACGTCATCCTCCATCCTCAAGCACTGCCTCGCAGTGCTGACATACAATCTCTGCAACCTCAACTTTCCTGATATTCCTCAGGCCTAGCCTGCAGCACCCCTGAAACCTGACCCCATTTGTTGGGGCTCAACGTCTTCACCAGGAACCCCATGCTCTCCTAAAACTGATCCCCAGCCCCCAAGTCCCACTGTTGCCTCTTCAGCATAAATCACAAGCCACACTACACAACTCCTGCTCCCCTTATCCCTGAACTTCCACTCACCACTGCTGCAACAGCTAGATAACAGGTTGGACATCCTAGGAAATGTAAAATGGCACTCGATAGCTGCTGAAGCAATGGAAGGCTGGTCTCTGGAATTACTCCCCACTCCTCTGAACTGAGTACATTTCCAGGTGAGATTACTACCCAGCTCACGGGGAGGTACCTCCGCACCAGCACCCACAGTTAGGTGTCCAGCTCTCTGCACTGAATCTCCTCCTAGGCATCTTCCTCAGGATGAATTGCATCCCACTGGAAAACCAACTTATTCTCTTCAGGGATGGCAAGGGCACTCCAACCTGTGGCTCTCTGCACTTCAAACACCTCAGTTTAGCCAAGGCAGAGCCTCTTCCTGGGGTCTTCATTTTTCCAAGGACACAGAACACCTTTTCTGCCCAAAACCTCCACCTCCCTGCCAAAAAAAAAGAAGAAGAAAAAAAGAAAAAAAGAAACAAGATGTGAGAGCAGGAGAAAATGCTTTGCTGTGAGGGCTTCAGATTCTGCCACAGACACATGAACTTCCTCCCACAGAGCCACCTCCCCAGCTAGCAGGCAAGGGCAGGGACACGGTGGAGTAAGGAAATGTAGCTTGTGAGCTGTATGGTAGGAGCTGAGAGAAGGGGTCAGATACCCGTGTCCTGTTTAATAGACTCAGTCACAAAACCATCAAGGAGACATTTTACCCTGAAGAACTTCAAAACATGAGCCCTGAAGACAGCAGAATCTACAAAATTGAGAAGATCATTCCTGTAAAGGAAGAAAGAAACAGCTGCTGGTAAAGTGGCACAGCTGGTCCAGTAATTTATCAGTTACATTGAAGCCTTCCAAGTCTGCATGTCTAGTTTTTGGGCTTGGAGCTGGGGGAAATAAAAGGAGAGAGGACAGTGTTTTTTACATCATACTGCCCAGCAATGACAGCCCCACGATTTGCCACCAAACACAACTCAGACTTTGTCGTAGAGCAGGTGAGGCCCCCGGAGCACTCAGGCGAGGGAGACCTGGGGCTGGCAGAAGTACAATACCTGCACAGCTGGAAAAACATCAAAGGGAAACTACCTTTGAAACTGCACTGCTGGGTATGACATGGCACTATCCTTCGCAGAGAGGCTGTTCACCACTCCTCTCCAGCTTGATGGAAAGTAGGAACAATCTTCTTAGCTCCCACAGCAAAGCTCCAACCATTGACTTCCCAGCCATAGTCCTGGCCTACAATGCTACGATTAAGAAAACAAAGCTTAAAACAGACAACAATCTTCAAAGCTTGTGTACAGCCAGGGGCCTAGTGCAGGGGAATTAGCTGCCTGATTCAGAGATTAGGTCTCAGCTCAGACCTCAGCTTAGATTAAGCTCACACCTAAGCTTTAGATGCTCTTGACAACTGAAATTAGGTGGAACATATTCACCTTTGTTAGCTCTGAATTCCTATTTCCTTCTTTCTGGGGGCATCAGGACCTTCATATCCCACACCCACCTACTTGATCCTTCCAGTCTTTTCGAAGGCAGCCACTTCTGGCTTTTTCCCCGAATGCCACACAACTGACGCGTGAGAGAACACTGAGTTACCTGCCAAGGCTTACACTGTGCAGCAGGCAGGAGCCAGAGGCAGGACCTGCCAGGCACTTTTGGAGTTGCAGTATTGTCCCTCAAGTGTCCCACACGAACAGAGAGCAGCGTGACTCTCCAATAAGTGCATGGAACTACAAGGAGATCACACTCCCTATGATGCACTGAGGAGGAGGACTAAACTGTCTCTCCTGTGTGGGCAACGTGCAGTATGTTAACCACACTTGGAACCAGAACAAGATGATGCCCAGGATGAGAGGGGAGCTGCTGCATTTCTGAGCAAGAACGGAACAATTTGGCCCAAGCTTTTGGCTTTGCAAAACTGAGTTCTTATCTATTTCTTTGCTCTATCCAAGCACTGCGTGAAGGGAAACTGGACAGAACTTGTCCTGAGTGCAAGCATGTTGAGCCCCATTTCTAGAGCTGGAATGGCAGCTCTGATGGGGAACGACAAACAGAAGTGATAACTGCAAAGAGCTAAAGAATGGAGGGGGTGCTATCAGTCTCCGACAATTGTATACACCTTGCAGAAAGGTGCAGAGTCTAAGCTGTTCTTCTGCACTTCCCCTGTGGTCAATGCAGAGAGCCTTCCTGAAGGAAATCTATTGCTTTCTGATTCACTTGTGCAGAGCACCTCTGATAAATCACCCTCTTCCTCATTTTCCCCAGTGGTCAAGGGGACCATGTCTTCATCTGGACGAAAGATGATGGTCCACAAAGGGACCGGATTCTTCTTTAGACTGTTTTCTGCTGCCCAGATGAAGTGGGATAAGTCATGCCTCCTCAATACTGCTTTTTCTTCATATATTCACAATGGCGTAGAAACAAAATAAATGACAGCACGAGACCTCTGTGAAAGTGCCATTTGTTGAAGAATGCTCCCCCTTCCCCTGGGAATAACACCTGGCATGAGAACATTCTTCACTCAACAGCATACAAGGAAGAGCGCTGGTATTTCTGGTTGAAAACAGTCAATCAGCTTTCCCTAAAAAGGAAATAAGAAACAACACAAGCTTACCCCTGCACTGGCTTGCTTCACTGGCTGGATCTGGTCACGAGCATTTTCTGCTGCTCTGTAATGCCTGAGAGAAGTAGAGAGAAAGACAGAAATGGGCGGTTTCCATGTTGTCACATTCAATTGTGAAGAAGCCACCTCCTGGTTAAGAAAGGCTTTTCGAAGAGCTGAATCTGGCTACCACCTCTGCTGCACACATGAACAAGGGAAAACATCCCGTCAGCTTGCAGCACCACTCTTCTGCAGCAGCAAGACTGGGAGAGCAGGGAGAGCTGGCGTCCTTCCCCACTTTCTTCCACCTACACATGGCAGAAGCCCTTTCCTTTCTCTGCATCAGTTTCACTAGCTGGAAGATGGGGAAGCCACCAGCTCCTCCTCCTTGGGCATCTATTGGGGAGGAATACTGAGAGTTAGGTGCTAACCTGCAAGGGAAAACATGAACATTTGCAACCATATCTGCATCCACGCAGAGCTAGCCCACTCAAACTAAACACCAGCACACTGAGCTGGCACCTTAAAGATGTTCACTTGCAGTTTAGAGGTTAGTCAGGAGACTGTCTCCATTTGGGAAGGAGTCCCCATTAAAGCAACACAGGCTCTGATGATCAAGAAAACACACAGACATTGAAGGTCTCCTCATATACATCCCTTTTCCTCCAAAAACTCATATCTTCATTGTCACCAAAGATCCACCTTTTCAAGGGGCAGACCTACAACCGACCCCCAAGGTATCCCACGCTCATTGTGCTTTAAAGCCATTCAATCCAGGATGGTAATAGAGACTCTGTACCCGATCAGATCCTTTCTCTGAGACCACTCTGGGCCCCAAGTTTCACCTCCCTTGATACCTGCACTGACAGATGGGAAAGTGATAAGAGAAAAACCACCAGTCGACTTTCAGGGACAATTAAATGCATGGGTCTGGCAGGCTGACCATATTCCTAAGACTGACTGGCTGGGTACGAAGTCTGAACTCGGGCAAACAGGCCCTTCAAACAGCATGTGAAAGTTTCTCAGAACGAAGCAAGCAACTGGCTAGAGTTTCAAGTCCAAGATTCCACACTTGCCCTCATTAGTCGTTTTCTTATGACATGTGCTGGTCGCAGGTCACAAGCAGAGCTTGTCGTTTTGCAACACAAAACAAGCTTTCCCCAAATTCCTGGACCTCCTCTAAAATAATTACAAAACTCCTATGTTGGCATAAGAATGTGACAGGCGTATTAAAAAAGGTACTTGTGACCTCTTATTTAAAGGAAAAAATGGAAAAAAACCCTCACTGGGACAACAGTAAGTTTATACACATGACATTTGAACAAACGGATGGATAGAGAAGAAAACACCCGGGAAACCCGGGCCCTGACCCGTGAGTCCCCTGACAACGCTCCCCCGCCAGGCCGCGCTCCCGGCCTGCTCCTCGGCCCGGCGAGGACAGCGCCCGCTCGGGGCCGCCCCTTCCCTTTCCCCCTCACACCCGCCGCAAGAACGGCAGCTCCCACACGAGGTGTCTCGCTCCACACACACTTCCCTCCGCCGAGGCCCTGCTCTGTCCCCAGCCCTCTGTCCCCGGCCCCGCACACGGCAGCTCCTCAGCCTCCAGCACCGGCAGCTGCAGCACCCCCAGCCCCGCCCCCCACACCGCAAGTGACGCCTCCAGCCCCAAAGTCCCGCCCACCCCGCACTCCCCCATTGGCTCCTGGGTGGTGGGGCGGGGCCTCCTGGGGTGGGGCTGGCCGGTGAGGCGGGGGTGGCAGTGCGCATGCGGGGGAGGCGGGGCGGGGCCTGAGGGGCGGGGCCGGGTCGGAGCATGCGCGCTGGCGTGGAGGCGGGGCGGAGGGGTGGGGGCGGGGCGGGGCGGGCGGTGTCCTGCTGCACCGCAGGACGGTGTGGGAATAAGGAGAATAGCCCTGAAAAGACAAAGTCCTCCTGGTGATGCCGGATGTGTGCGCAGGAAAGCTGCAGCCCCTACGCGAAGGCTGCAGTGAGGACACGCCTGCTGTGGCAGCGGGGGTGGTTCGGGGGAGCACCGCGTCTGTCCCCACAAGCTGCGTCCGGACTCTCCTCCCCTCCGCTCCTGCTCTGCTTTGAGTGTTGGAGCACGGCAGAGGGAAGGGACCAGCCCGTGGTGACCGCTGGCTGCCACCCTCGCAGGAAAGGGGTGTGAGATCACACCCTGACTGTGGCCAGGGGAGCTGAGCTCTGCTAATGGACATGGGACCCATGGTCTCACCCGTCTGTACCCACCCGAGCCTAACTCTGCCCCGAACACAGTGGGGGATCATTCATAGTTTTAAGGATTTTGTTTGTTTTCTTTTAGATTCCCCTGTCATCCCTGGGGAGGACTCTTGGTGACAGAGATCCTCAGCACTGCAACTGCACTTGGCAGTGATAAGCAGTGAAGAGCTGTGATTCCTGAGGGACAAAAGGATTCACTGTGTCTTTGGTGCAGAGGGAGGAGAGCTGGCCTGTCCATCCCTCTTCTTCCCAGCTGCCCTGTGCCTCCAAGGTGGAGGACACTTGCACTCATGCTACCCTAAAAAGAACCAACACTGCTGAGAGCAGAGGAATCTAGTCTTAAAGTGTAGATCTCCAAGCTCAGTAGCCCTTCCCAGAGCACCTGAGGGGGGTCTCAGCCCTCCCCTTCTAGCCAGGAGCACATCAGGCTCATTCCAGCTGCCCACATCCAGCTGCCCAGCAGCATTTTCGTGGCCTTAGCACCTAGATGGCTTCTCCATGGGGCACTGAGATGACACCCAGATGCAAGGGGAGAGCTGTGCCCTTCTGGAGGGCAGCTTGCAGCCCAGCCCAACACCCCAGGGAAATAGTCCAATGTCCTAAAGACAGGGTGTGCTGAAGAGAGAGTTGGCTCACTCCCAGCCTCCAAAATGCATTGCCCAGAGCCCCACAGTCTAGAGGGGGACTTGGGCACCTCCATGTCAAGGACATGTCTGCATGGCAGGACCCGCAGGGCTGGTGTCTGAACTGCATCTGAACCTCCCCCTACCCAGAGAGTCCAAGGGGAAGGGCAAGAGCAGCACGGACAGGTGGAAAAGACAGAGCAACACTATGATATTTGTGCCAAGGGAGGCAAGGACAGGGAGAGACAAGGGGCACAGAGGGGAAAGTGGTTTGGGAGGGACAGTGGTTTGCTGCCCCAGAGACTCAGGACTCATGGATTCATGGGTGCATTTGGAGCCCCACCTTGGGGCCAGGCAGGTCCTCCCCGAGACCCTGCCCTGAGGTGTGGGCACACACTGGGGTGAATGCCCCCACTGTGGGATGTATGCGCACACTTTGCAGTATGTGGTGGTGTGTGTGTAGTGTGATATGTGTGTGTGTGTGTGTGTGTGTGTGCGTGCACATTTTGGAGTATGTGTACACACTGAGGGGTGTGAGCACGCTGTGGTGTTTATGCAATATGCAAACTTGAGAGTATGTGTGCACGTTTTGGAGTATGCACACACTACAGAGTGTTTGCACTACGTGTGTGTGTGTGTGCACGCGCGCACTTTGGAATATGTGTGCATGCTGTGGGGAGTGTGTTTGCAAAACGTGTGTGCACTGTGTGTGTGCGCACACTGGGTTGCCTGTGCACTATAGGTTGTGTTAAAACCCCCAGCCCCAGAGGCTGGTCACGGACAACCTTCACCTTCAGCCCTACGAGGGGTGGGGAGGGCAGGTGTAATGATGGAGTGAAGCCAGCCCCAATCGCAAGGGTCTCTCACTGGGCCCCCAGCAAATGCGGTGCCTGGGGAGGTCGGGGCTGGGTCTGTGTGGTGCCTTCCCCTCTCAGTCCAGCCCCTTCTGGCCCCATCTCCTCCTGGGTGTTACCTTGCACGGCCATTAAAAGTACAATACTGGTATGTTTAGTTATTCAGAAATAAATATTTTTCTTTTTTTATCTACTTTATAATGGTGTTTATGTAGGAGGAGGCAAAAAGGCAAAACAGTGCTGCCTGAGCTTTTGGATCCAGCATATGCCCTGTTCATGGTGATTCTTGGCCCACTAACAGCGGTCCCACCTGTTGCTGCTAGCAGGTGCTGAGGGAAAGTGTGCAAGAAAAAAGGAGAGCAAGAGAATGATTGTTGTTCTTCCCCCTCCAGCAGACTTTCCCTGTTTCCAGCAGCTCGAGGCTATGGGACGTGGGCCTGGAAGCGTGTCCGTACCGTTGTGCTGAGGGGCTGGTGAAGCTCTTTGCTATCCATTTGTTTAACCTTCTGTGCAGCCTTGCACATGTTGCCCACCACAAAACCCTCACAGGAGCGGTGTGGGGTGTGTGAAGGAGCCCTGGAGGGCAGATGCCAGCGCTGGTCGCTGTGGGACTTTGCTCATAGCTTCCCTGCATGGTGAACGCTGTTAAGTGTTTCTTGACTGTGGTTTGACCTCTCCAGACAGGCACTGTACAACCACTTGACTTCTCCGTGAGGACTTTCCTCCTGCCCTGCTGTTTGCTTCCTTCAGTGGGGCGAGAGCCGGGGCAGGTGTCCAGGGGCCGGGGGGACGGGAGGGCCAGGAGCGCCCAGGCAGTGGGGTGCAAGTGGGGCTGATGGGCACCATCCTGCTGCTTGTCCCAACTGATGGGCACCATCCTGCTGCTCATCCCAGCAAATGGGCACCGTCCTGCAGCTCATCCCAGCAGATGGGCACCATCCTGTCGCTTGTCCCAACTGATGGGCACCATCCTGCTGCTCATCCCGGTGCAGAGGGGCCGGAGAGGAGTTGCCCCCAGCTCGGCCCGGGGCCGCGTGCAGCAATGGCTGGGAGGGCTGTGGGTGCTCCTGGGGGGTCACGTCCTGCTGCTGCACAGTGAGGGGCTGCTACAGAAACCTTTTTAAACCAAAAAGGAGTGCAAACCAAACACCCCACCCCACCCCACCCCTGCCCGCTGCAGGGCCCCCCCGGGTGGGTGCCCACTGCCCTCCCTCGCAGCCGGGTTCCCGCATGGGGACCATGGCTGGGGTGAGCGCAGCCACAGTGCCCAGCCCAGCCAGGACCCCGGTGGGGTTATCCCTGCCCCACGGCCTGCGTGGGGGCAGCGGCAGCCTCCCAACTGCCCACGCAGCCCCTGCCTACTGCAGGGCCAGCCCTGGCCCCCTGGGGCCCTGGGGTGAGGGGGGGCCGTGCCCCTCTGTGACACGGGCTGTGGTCACAGAGGACATCCCGGGTCACAGCCACAGCTCTCCTCTCCCACCCGGCCCCGGCCTCTCCCCACACGTCCCGGCGAGGCCGGCGGAGCCCAGGCGCTAGGGCTGCTCTTGGCACCGCTCTTCTGCCAGGAGCCGCCGAGCCCAGCGGGAGTCGGCGAGGGGAGTCCGGGGCAGTGCGGGGCGTGTGGAGGAGGAGGAGGAGGAGGAGAAGGAGGAGGAGGAGGAGGAGGAGAAGAGGAGCTGTTTCCTCATCACCTCCCGCTGCGGGGGTGACCCAGGGCGAGGAGGACAAGGATGGAGCTCTGGGATGCTGGCCAGGGGAGGTGGCGTGGGCAGGGGGTGCCAGCGCTCCCCCGCCAGGGTAAGGCCTTCAGGATCTCCTTCCTGGGAGCCGTGGCAGAGATCATTAACTCTGGACATGGCTGTGGAAACCCTGGGGCTGGGGGGAGGCTGGATGAGTTGGTGGGTGCCCCAAGAGCCCTGACTGACGTTCTCCTCTGGCTCAGGTGCCAGTGCGGCCACCAGGACTGCTGGGTCCCAGCCCTGATGCTGCCCCTGCCATCCTGGGGCCCCCTGGGCAGAAGTCCCTGCCCCAAGGGTCACTGCTGGCCTTGCAGTGGGGATGGCCCACCCGAGCTCCAGGTGGGGGAAGCAGCTGGAGATGCTCTGGTGGCCATGCAGAGCCTTTGTGAGAGGGGATCCCATACAGGGAAACTGGCCCCATAGGGGAGAGCCTGGGCGATGCCCTGAGCCCCCGGACAGCACTGTGCTCTGAGGGGTGGAAATCCCTTGCCAATATCCCTAGGGAGGGATGAGGGGGAGATCTGCATCTAGAAGGAAAGGAGACCTGTGTGAAGGAGGCTGAGGGGTCCTGCAGCTCCTGCTGGGCTCTGGAGAGGCCGTCAGAAACACCTGTGCTGGAAATGAATCCTTGGCCTTTGACTCAGCTCAGTGGGGCTTTCTGTCTGGGAGACGGGCCTCTGCCTCTAGCTCCTTCCCACTGGGTCTCCTTGTGCCTCCAGACTGGCAGAGCAGGCTTTGAGCTCAGGGACACATTGTGGATGTCCCGTGGCAGGATGTGCATGTCCTAATGCCTCTGTTTCAGCTCCAGAGCCCTCCTGGGGGCAGACAAAAGGTTATAGCTTCAAGGCAGTGCCCACCCCAGCTCTACCTCCCCTGTCAGGGAATGGGGTGTGTTTGAGGAGGGGGATGCGGTTTGAATATGCTTGCACTTACCATCTCCTTGGTTAGGCATGTGCTGAATGGTTTGAGCTGGCCCACCCAGAGCATGACATGTCTTTCACTTCTTTTCCAGAGACCCTTGCTGTCTGGGAAGGTGTGGCTAACTACATTGTTCATCAGCTGATGCTGAACCAGGTGGGTCTGCCATCCTGGGCCTCCCCACCAAACCCTTCTTCTGCCTCTTATGTGTCTGAGGGATGACGTCTTGGCTTTGACTTGTCTTTTTGAGAGGGTGAAGAGGAGGAGGAGGAAAGCATCTGGAAAGTTCTTACAAAGAATTGCTCCAAGGCTTCTCCAAAGCTTTCCCAGAGTGCTCCATCTGTCCCCTTTGTATGGCAGGAGCAGGCAGGGCACCAAGCCCCATGCTCTGACAAGTCTCCAGCCTGTCCACCTAACAGTCTCGTAATTCTTCTCTTCCTCCTCTGTTCAGGGAGTCAGAGTTATTCGTCTTGGGACCTTTGATATTGTGACTGAGCATGTTGGTGGTGGGAAGCGTGGTCTTCTGACAGTTCGCAGACCTGTGTTCCGTCTTTCGAAGAATATTGCAGAGGTTCACGGCCTCACCTATGATGAGGCCTATGTTCCTGGTAAGGAGACAGACTGAAACTTTGGCTTCCGCGTGGGACATCTGTGGGCTGTGCATAACTGCTGTTCAGTGTTAGACAGCCAGAGTTCCTTCACCAGGTCCTGAGAACACCTTCATTTGCTTTAATTATCCTGTCATCCTCATGTACAATACAAGTAGACTCCCTTTCTCTCGGCCTTGCTTTAACAGCTGGTTACACACCAGAGGTATTGGGGATGCTTCTTCTCATCAGATTTCATTAAAACCATTGGTCTGTGTTAACTGCCATATCAGATCTTGTAAAGGCAAATACCAGCATTCATGGTGGCTCTTGCACTCTCCTTTTACTTAGAAGTGGGTCCAAGGCAGCTGTAGAGAGCCTTGAAATGGAGATGGGGAAACTAGTGTGTTTGAAAAGCCGTCAGAGGCCAGCTTTGCGGAGATGGCTGGTCAGTGCTGCCAGCACTGCAGTGGTAGTGGACATTGGTGATGCCTGTGGGGCAGCAGGAGCTCCCCCAGGGGTGGGGATGAAGGGGTGTCATGCAGTGCTTGTGTTTTCCTTCCCCTCTTTCCTTCCTTGCGTTCATGTGACGTGGCACAGCTAAATCTCTCCCGCCCTGGAAGGCATTGAGTGTGGGCACAAGTATCATGACCTGGCACCCACTCCCTCAGCATGGGAACTGGCCCCCTTTCTCCTCTCCCTGTCCTGCCATCGTGCCTCATGTTCCTACGACATGGCTAGGGCCCTTTCTTTCTATGTCTGTAGGGAAGAAAGCATTGCGCTTGGCCCATTGCACTTTGTACATCCGGTTGTAGAGTGCTTTGAACTTCTCCTAGGGAGCAGTGATATCAGCTTCCTTCAGGAGCTTTCCCAGATGTTTAAAGAAGACAGCTCTGTGGCAGGGTCTTGCTTGAAGACTTCAAAGCTGCCCATGCTCTGTGTTAGCCTGCTGCGCTTGTGACTTTGTTGCTCTTTTGTTGCTTCCTAGGTTATAAGCTCTCTGAGCCCCTGAAGTATGCTTGCATAGCCTCGAACATCTCTGTTCCTTGGAAAGCAGTGGAGGCTTGCATAGAAGAGACCATGCACCTTTTCTCCTGTTGCCTCGAGAGTGGGAAGAATGTTGCCCTTGTGTTGAAGGACATTGGCATGCTTGTTATTCAAGGGGTAGATGTGAAAATGAGATTTTACAGAGACTTTCTGAGAAGGCTGAATGGGACCGAGCAGCTGCTAGAAGCTCTTCTTGGGGTAAGCTTTCCATTTCTGCAGTGCTACCTGTGGTCCTTTTGAAATCATGAGTGAATGCAATTCTATTAGCCTGCCATGACCTGTTTAGGGGCATGGACAGTCCTGGCCTGGAGTAATGCCAGCTCCCTGGACAGTTTGTCTTGAGCATTCAGAGGATTTGGCAGCAGAGAAGACCCTGGGAATAGGCTGTACTGGGTCCACCCAAAGATTCATGCAGCCACATGCACTGCTTGCATGTGCTTCGGGAAAAAGTCCAAGGAAAGGGCAGGTCTTGTGTGGTTTTTCCCAGTAGACCTCCCATCTTCCAGACAGCCATGGTTTAGTGCCCCTTTGTGTCAGGCTCACATTTGAACCCATGTGTCCTTTGGCCATGTCTGAGACGGTAAGGCAGCGAGTTCAACAGCTTCCCCTTAAGCGAGGTAACAATATTTCTGTGTGTCCCTTTGGAAGCTTGGCCTGAGCCCTTCACGGGATGCCCTTGCACTGTGGTGTGGTGAAGGAACAGTGAGTTCCTTCCCTCCTCCTCCTGCCTGGGCCATCTGGGGTGTCAGACATCTCTGACCAGTCTCTGGTGACTTCCGTCCTCTCTCTTTGAAGCTGGAGGGCCTGCGCATGTGTCTTCTCTCCCATATGGCAGCTGGCCAGAATATCTCCTCACTCTCATCCTCTTGCTCAGTGGTATTTTTAGGTCTGTGTCTGTGTAGGTTTATTTTTGTAGGGCTCATTGCTCACCCCACTGTCTGGGCAGGAAGCAGAGGCACAGGCAGAGCAAGGCCCAGGTGGGGCCAGAGCCCTGTTGCTGCTGTTGCTGTGTTGGTCTAGTTGTGCTGACCAGCTCTTCCCAGGGCCCTACACTCTCACCAGCACACGGAGAGTCTTTCTGTCCTGAAGTGTGCACCTGCCCGCTGCTAGTGGTGGCCGCAGCATGTCACAGAGAGAATCACTGGAGCCCAATGTCCTTGCCCAGGTCTCTAGTGCAGCCCTGTGCTTCAGCCTGGGCTTTCAGGTGCAGCTGGAAAGGGGAGGTGTGGAAGCAGGCTGAGCTGAGCCCCTTGAGGGTTAAGCCAGAGATGCAAGCAGGCTGTAGCCCAGCCCTGCTTCCCAGCTCTGTCTCTTCCTTCTCACTTAGTCCGTGGTGCCTTCTCAGTCCGTTGTCTGGGCCAGGGCCTTTTCTCCAGCCTTTGTTCCCAGTGGGTCCCAGAGCAGGACCCTCACCTGCCCCTTAAAAAGACACCAGAGACTTGGCCTTCATAGTTGGAACCCTCTGTGCAAAGGGAAAGGAAGGGCTGCGTCTCTCTATTCCTCCATGGTGCACAGGCAGCCGTCTGAATGTTAGGAGAGACTGTGGGGGTTAACCCCACGTCTGAGCCCTTTGTTCTCAGCTCAGGAGGCATCAACTCAAGCCAGCAGGGGAAAAAAACGGAGCAGTCAGGACCCCCGGCTAGTGAAATGCCTTCCCCTGTGCTTGCCTCCATCGACTCCTGCATTAGGAAAGACCTGGTGTCTGGGCTGAGTCTCTGCATTCTCAGCCTTGCAAAAAGCAGTGTTCCTAGCCTTTCTCATGTATTTCCCTCCAGCTGCTCTGCTGTATAACTGAGGGGCTGCTGCGAGGAAGAGAGAGATTCAACATTTCAGAGAGGCAGCACCTTCTCTGAGCAGTGGAAAAGTTTGCTGCCCCTGTGAGCGATGAGATACTTTCCTTGGCCTCATCTCACATGTGTCTCTCACCTTTGCAGATGCCGGAGATGAGGGATTCAGTCCTCTTGGGCACTGAAACTGCAGCTTCTCAGACCTGGTCTGGTCATGTCATTGTCTTTCCTGAGTGAGTATGGTTTGTTGCTTCTTAGCCCCTGGCTGGCCAAGCGAGCAGCTTCTCAAGGCATGTTTGGTAGTGCTGTGTTGCCAGCGCTTGTGAAGGCTGCTCAGAAAGTCATTTGAGAATAACTCTTTCCAATGTGAATTCAAGTACAGGTCCATACTAGTCACTGGCTTGGGACATTTCCATGTCTTCTGAGAGACCTGTGTGAATGACGTGTCCTGCATGCATTTTCTTGGGTCAAAGGTTTTTTTGATGGGAGGCCCGTCTAGGCCCAAGTGAAGCCTGTGCCCAGTGGGGTTGTGGAGAGCTTTGCGCTGGCTCCCATTGTGCTCAGTGTTTTGTTCCATTACCTGCCTGGGAGATGGAGGTTCCTTTTTACAGATGCACAAACATCAGCTTGGGAGGGCCTGCGGGTGTTTTGGAGGGTGAGAGAGGAGTTAGAAATGGTGCTGGGAAGCTGTAGGGAAGGAGAGTAGTCTGTTCTAGCTGGACATGAACATGAACAGGAGATGGGAGATGGTCACAGTGGCAGCCAGAGGATCTGGGTTAGAATGAGCTTTCCTACAAGGAAGGATAGGGAAGCTCTTGAAGAGCCTGAGGAGGAAACTCACACCCCTCCAGGCTCTGGAGGTCTTCATGATGTCACTCAGCTTGCTAAGATGCTCCTCCAGAATCTGGCATGTTCTGTATATTCTGCTTTGGAAAAAGGAGGACTTCACAGTAGCTCCCAAATGCCCCTGTGTCCCCCTTATTCACACAAGGTGCAAAGGAAGTGTGGTGTCCTTCCTTTGAACTGGTGTCTTTTTTCCTGTTTCCAGGTACAAGCTTGAGAGGAGAGCTAGAAAACCACCTGTGGCACCTGCGAAGCCCAGCCAGGAAGAGGAGATGGGAAAAGACAATGCGAGGGGCAAAAAGGGAATGGAACAGCTGGTTCCTGGCAGGGGTTTGTGCCTTCTCCTCCTGTGCTGCTGGGTAGGGCATTGGAGCCAAGGCTCCAGTGCAATGGCTCCCGGGGTAGCATGAGGCACTGGAGGTGATGCTGCTTACCCCATATGGGAACTCTCAAGGGACTCAGGATGGGAAAAGTCAGATGGTTAAAAAGTCTGGTAGCCTGTGCCAAGACTTCCTTCATTTTCAAAGCAAGGTGTTCTAACCTTTCTTTCCTACTCTCTCCTACACATCCCCAAAACAGTGCCTTTGTGTTGACTGTGTCAACAGAGGAGTTGTAGGCATGTGAGATCAGTAGACTGATCCAAGGATCGGCTCGCCTTCTGTGAAATTATGGCCCCCAGAGAGGCTCTGTTCGGTCACCAGGACATCCCAGCAAGCCCCCTTTTCCATCGAGTGAATGGGATAGAACATGAGAAAACCAATTCCACAAGAAAACATGTTGCCCAGTAAAAACGAAAAGACAGATAGAAGTCAGTGTCTGGAAAGACCAAAGACCACCCAGGAAACAAGCTTTGAAAGGAATCAGCTTGAGGCCTGCCTCACAGATTTATCACAAGCTTGAGCAGATCTGCCTATCCTTCCTGTTCCAAAGGTCTCCACAATGCTGTCCTGAAGTGTTTTCTTGTCTCCTGCTTACAGGAACTCTTCCTGCCAAGCGTCTCCTCTTCAGGGAGAGGCATCCTCCACCCAGAATAACAGCTACCAATATGCAGAAAGGAAAGGGGAAGAAAGCTGAGGTCAAAGCGTCTCGTGGCAGGTGAGACACTTGGAGCAATGGAGGAGGGTGATCCTGCAGCCTTGTGCTTTTTAGGGTGAGATGTTTCCTGTGGACACGAGGTTTAGGGCAGCTCTGAATGCCTTTTCTCACATGGCACAGTGACTCCTGATCCCACGATGGCAGGATTGCCTTTACAGCCCTGATCACTTTCTCCTTCTTTGATCCTGGGTCTCCAGGAAGAATCAGTTTTCCATACCTAAGCGCAAGGTAGCTGGGACCATCGAGGAGTGTTTAATACATTTGCCAGGATGGGGTAAGTGTGTCTCACAGAGCCTGTCTTTGTAAAGGCCCCTGCTCCTCTCCTTGCTGCCTCGAGAGAGAGCCTGTGCCTGGGCATCCTGAGCGTTCCTCCAGGCACATCATGGAGCCCTGGGTGCTTCAGCTGGGGGTGATCTCTGTGTCTGTGGATGTGAACACAGGCAGTCGACCCCACATCATTCTGCTGCGGGACTGCCTTCTGCTGCAGAAGCAGGTGCCCAGCTTGGGAGCGCAGAGTGGAGACCAAACTCGCGCTGTGCTCACACCACCTCCCCACAATGTGTATTTTCAGTGTGCTCCCAGCCATCGGAGGGAGCTCCTCACAGAAGGTGGAGAAGGGCAGGAGGAAGGACAGTGCTGACACCATGCCCCCACCTGAGAAACTGGTTAAAAAAATCCAGAAGATGCCAAGACAGGTAGGTGCTACTGGCTGAGGTCCTCCTTGTGCCCCAAGGACTTGTGGAAAAGCACACTTCTAGGGGCAGAGGGTATGAAAGACCCCTTCCTGTGTGTTCCTTTGGCCCTTGACCAGCCTTGTCCTGCTCTAGTTTTGCAATGCATTTGTCACTAGTGCGTTCTCAGGAAACACATCAGAAGGCCCTCTTTGGCCCTGTTTCTAGAGGGAATGTACCTGCTGGGCCTTTCAGGGACAGGGCATGGGCACTTTCTGTTTCACTCAGTGATCATTTAGCTCCTTGGTCAGATCACAAACGCCATTGTCAGACCTGCCAGTATTAGCTGAAGGGCATAAGAGCGCTGACAGGCAGGCTCAAGGCAAGGGGCAGAAGAGAGGGTGAGAAATGACCTTTGTGCCCTGGAAAACAACAGATGCCAGTAATAACCTTTGCTGTTTCTTTTCTGTGGCCCTCCAGGTGGAATATCACTTCAGAGTAATGGGGGAGGGGATTCTTGTCTTTCCTCCAATCTGAGGCCCTGGGAAGATCTTCCTTTCCTGTGTATTTTGCTGACAAGACAAGCAAGGCAACTGAAGCCAGAAGAGCACCTTTGGAGAAGTCATGTGAAGAAACCACAGTATTTCCTCTGGAGCCATTTTCCAGAAGTATCTGTAAGAGGCAAGGAACCCTGAGGAAAATGGGGCTTGTGGTCCAAGTGAAGTCCCACTGTTACTAAAGGCCCGTAGCTGGGCTTTCGGCTGTTGGGGAAGCTCAAGTGAATGCTGATGCTGAGAGTAACAGCTGAGGTCATAAGGGATGTTCAGGCTCATTTGTTCTGACCTGCCAAACCTCAGAGAAGGATTGCATTAAAGGTATCCTGCTCTGCCAATGGTGATTTCTTCCCCTCATTTGCAATGCTATGGGAGATGTCTGATGGAGATAGAGGGGCAGGTAGTCAGCCTGGCCATTCCCCTCCCCAAGGACAGTGGGCCTGAGAGGGAGAAAATTGGGTTTGTGGAGATGGAGGGGATTTGTAGCCCAAGAGACAAAGCACAGCACAGAGTGGGGGCTGTCCTCGGCATCCCAGCCAGCAGATGCAGAGGGACAAGTGCTGAATGCGAGTCACAGGGAGGAGGCTGTTTAACCAGCTGCTGTGCAGCAGGGACTTCAGTGAGAGCTATGTTTCCTACAAAATGCTGAATCTCTGGTTGTGATCAATTCCCCAAAGATTTCTTGGTGCTGGTGTTTGGAATCAGGTGTAAAAGGGAAGGGAAAAGCAGGATCTGATGTGGAAGAGAAACAGCAGAGAGGGCTCCATCTGGGACCCCTCATGAACATCCCTCTGAATCGGCTCCTTCCTGCTGAAAGGGCACAAGGCAGGACAGAAATGCAGTGACTCCCCTGCAGGAGTCTAGCAGGAGGCTAAAAGCTGACTGTAAAACTGTGACTTCACAACAGCCCCAGGTCAGAGACTGGCAGTCAGTTTTGCTCTCCCAATTTATTCTTTTTTTTTTTTTTCTTTCATCTCCTGCACCTTGCACACAGACTTTGCTTTTATGTTCTCTGTCCCCTCAGCAGCAGCTCACAGCACAAACATCTCAAACCTCCCCAGTGTGTGTTTCCTTACCCAAACACACTCATGCATCAGGCTGCCCTGTCCAGCCCAGCTGCAGCACCTTGCAGCTCCCCATCCCTGCACAGAGCAAGAGGACCTGCTCCTGCAACTCCACAAGCTGCTTTGATCCTCTTGCCAGCTGTTGCTGCTGCTGAACCCTACTCTCCCGTCAGGTCTCAGCTGCAGCTGTGACCCAGGGCATGCTGCTCTGTCTCCAGTCTCAGCCTCTCTCCAGGCAACAAGTCAGGCCAAGGATTGAGCACCGACTGGACTGAGAGGGCTGCCCTCTCCCCTGAGGTTGTGCTTGGGGTGGAGGAAGGCCCTGTGCACAGTGCAGAATAGATTAGCAGTGCCTCACTGTAACCTCTTGGCCACCTCTTCGCCATGCTGTTGTTCATCTGTGGCTGCTCATGTTTCCCTCTCTTCTCTTCTTTGGAGGATGACTCAGGACAGAATGGACAGCATTCACTAAGCCCTGATTTATTGTATTTTAGCCATAGTAAAGTGTATGTGTCTCATGCTTGGTGCTGATCCTTACACTGTCAATCCCCCTTCCTATTCCGTCCCAGCATAAAACCCCTCAGTAAGACCAACCTCTGCACACACACAGGTGTGAATGGGAAGGTCAGTGGCACCAGCCCCACCAGCAAGGACCCCTCTATTCACAGCAGCCCTGGTTCAGGAGACAGGTCCTTCCCTGAGCAATTCACCAGCCTGAGCCAGAGCCACGGGGTTACCACAGGTTACCATGGGTGCTAGTGCATGGGGACCATGAGCAAAAGCCAGGGTGCCGGGCAGCACAGTCCTCCAGGCACCCCACCAAGGGGCACCGTCCCTGGGTGGGCTCGAACCACCAACCTTTCGGTTAACAGCCGAACGCGCTGCCCTGCTGCGCCACAGAGATCCCACCTGGGGCTGTCCCCGGGCACCACTGGCATCAGGACAGTCCTCGGTGCTGCTGGAGTGGGAACATCCCTGAGGCCAGGCACGTCCCCAGCCCCAGGGAAGGGGGTGCTGCCCTTCACCCACCACCAGGTGCTGGTGGTCAGAGCAGAGCAGGGGGAGGCCTGGTGACCAGGTGAGGGGACTGTGGGCAGCTCCCTGCCCAGGATCACCTCTACCTGCTCCCGTGGCCCCTCCACTGCACACCCCGGGGGAGAGAGGGCAATTGGAGCTGTGGGCACCTCACCTGGGGAGGACATTTCCCTCAGCGTGTTCACTCCTGCTGTTGGTGTCAGGGACAGATGTGCTGCACACAGGAGTGCTGCACAGGGTGGCAGAGGAGACTCAGGGAAGGGGTTTGTTCCTCTCCATCAACCTTCCCTGGGAGGGCCAGAGCGTGGGAGCAACACCTGCAGCGAGTCTTCTCCTGCCCCCATCGACTGCAGAGATGTTGGAGGGGCAGTGTCCCATGGTGCAGCCCTGGTCCAGGACTAGTCCCCGCTGAGAGGCAATCTCCACTTCCCCCATCCCAGCCTGTGGCCCAGTAAGAGGGTTTGAATGCAGTTTTCTGCTGAGGATCTCAGAGCAGCAGGGGAGAACAGGGCTGTGCTTGTCAGGGGCACATCCTGGGACGAGTGTATGTCCCACCCTTCAGCAGGTTGTAAGGGGATGTAGCTCAGTGGAAGAGCGCCTGCTTTGCATGTAGGAGGTCCTAGGTTTGATCCCCAGCATCTCCAGGGGTGCCTCTGTTACCCTCCAACAAGGTGTCCTGTTTCTGGAGGTATGGGGAAAAAGGAGATTAGGGCATTATTCCCTCTTTCACAGGTAGTTCAAAAAACAAGGCCCTGAAGGAAGGAGCAAGACAACACTCTAAGGCAACCAGATAAGGAAGTACCCAAATAAACCTGAAGAGAACAAAAACAGTTGATAAACAGGGGAGAACTACTTGAACTATGGGTGAACTACCCTAATTAGCATAACAAAAAACCCACCCACAAGCAGGGAAGCCCCCTGCTGATCAAAGCCCCTTCCCCACAGAGCATGCGTAGTAGAAAAAGAGGATACTATGACTTTAAATGAAGATGAGACCTAACAGAACCAATGGGAACAAGGATGACTTAATGGAGTTGTAAACTGTACTGATAACTGTTGCTTGAACTGCATAAAAGTGTCAGCTGTGTAGTAATCAGGTGTGCTAGCTTTGTGGAATTACCAGCTAGCACCCATCTCTGCACAGAAATGAATTAAACAAATATCTTGACTCTGTGTGTTTTTTGGCTCATTGCACAGCGGGTGAAAGAACCCTTCTTTGGGACAACACTTGGACCCCATGCAAGGATTTGTTAGGGGCAGTTTAAGCATGTAGAATCCCTCTGTACTCAACAGAGTGAGACTGTTGCCTCTCGTGGGCAATCCATCTCGCCTGCTTCAGATCTGTGTCTTCCTTTGGGATGAACTGCTCTCCATGAAGGGCTGGGATACAGATCCCTGAAATTGCATGTGATATTCTGAGGAAGTGTTATTAAGGCAGATGTGTACAGACACAAAAGGCTGAACGACCATCTTCACAATGCACAGGGTACATAAGTGCAACTGGTATAACTTCAGTTCATCAGGAAAGTTCTGTACTTCGAAATAGGATTGCAATGTAAAACCTGATGTTCTGTGAGCACCAGGACGAGCTCTGTCCATGCTGAATTACATTGGTATAGACGTTTCTGGAAAGACTCTGCTGCTCACAAATGATGTTAGGCTTAGGTCTCCCATGTATTTTTATTTTTTTTTTGGTCTCTCATGAACCCTACCTGAAGCCTTTGATTACTCCACCTTCTTTGCTTTATCTAAATAAGGCAATGGGTTGTATTTGCTACTGATATGAATACAGTGCATGAATAAATTTGCATTTTTCAGTTTGATTCCATTTATCTCAGTCTGGTTTTGGGTGGGCTGCAGCAGCAGCTCTTGTAGTAACAAAACCAGCATGGTTAAAGAGAACAGCAGCAGTGCTAACAGTGCTAATAAGGCACTTTATGAATGGTTGGTAAGAGTCACTTCCAGTTACATGTGATGTTTAAAACTCTGTTTGCTAAGTCTGGATGCTCGGGCTCCTGCAGAACCAAATGGAGATGAATAGGCATCTCCAGTGAGCATGTCCCTTCAGCTGAAGAACTGTCTCTGAGGTCAGCAGGAGTTCTCTGGAGGTGTCAGTCTCTTTCCAATGGCTATGACAGGATCCTACATGATGTGGTCAGTCTTGGAGCATGACTTTTCTCAGCCTAAGCCAGACAACTACAGTAGTTCATAAGAAAGAACTGTGTTTTCCTCCAGAGGGAGGAAAGGAGAGTCCAGCCAACAAACTTAAACATCCAAGTACATTGGAGCAGACTGAATCAAGCCTGCTTGCCCAGATTCTAGGCAGATCATGTCACATGAAATGAATGCAGTGTCACGGTTTGAAGTTTAGAAATTTACCCATGAATGGTTTTGCGCCACAAAACTTTCTCCAGGGCAGCTTGGATGTCCCTGTTTCACAGGCTGTAGAGAAAAGGATTTAACATTGCAGGGAAAAGAGTATAGAACAGGGACAGAAGTTTGTCTGTGTCTGGAGGTGTTTTGGATTTGGGCTGTACATAGCTGATGAAGGCAGAAACATAAAATAATGCTAGCACAGTGAGGTGGGAGGAGCAAGCAGAGAAGGCCTTTCTTCTACCTTTGGCAGTTGGTATCTTGAGGATGGTGATAAGACTAGAGGAATAAGAAACCAGGATCATACTAAAGGGGACCAGTCCAAAGAACGCAGCAATAGTGTAGATCACAGTTTCATTCACAGATGTGTCAGTGCAGGCCCATGTCAGTAGTGCTGCTGGGTCACAGGAGAAATGGTTGATCTTGTTGGAGCTGCAGAAAGGTAGGCAGAAGAGCAATGCAGTCTGTAGTATCTGAGCAGGAATGGCAATGGTCCAGGAAGTTACTGCTAACAGGATGCACATCCTCTTGTGCATTAGGGAGGGGTATCGCATGGGGTGACATATGGCTACATACCAGTCATAAGTCACGGTCGTCAATAAAGCAGACTGTGTGCTTCCCAGGGAAAGGAAAAGGTACCTTTGTGCTGCACAGGCCATGAGGGAAATACACTTGCTGCTCAATAAAAGGCTGACTAGTGTCTTGGGACTAGCTACCGAGGAAGAAACGAGCTCTAAGGCTGACAAGCTCACTAGGAAGAAATACACAGACTTATGGAGTGTGACATCCAACAGGATTACCAGGATAATGAAAAAGTTTCCCACCAGAATGACCAGATAGAGAGGGAGCAGCAGAGCAAATAGCCAAATCTGCTCTTCAGCACTGATAGAAAAACCCTGCAGGAGGAAGCCAGACACAGCAGAGCTATTCAAGGTCATTGTGTCTTCTCATATCATCTCCGTCTGAAGGCGGATCATGTGGTATTCACCTGGAGGACATTTCCATGTGGTGGGCTTTTTCTCCTGCTATTTGCAAAGAAGAGACCCAACAACTGCAACACACAAAATACAGAGGGCTATAACAACCTCTAATCTCACTGGTGCCTGAATCTTAATCACCCATGCATTAGCAGCTGGGCTTCCTCCACTTCTGGAGAGGGGAAAAAGATAGCCAGAGAAGATGCATTCATGAGTTGCCTTACAGAAGCAAGGCTCTTTCTTTCCTTAGTGTAAAGAATAACAGCCCATTGCAAAGGTTATTTCCCATTTCAGCATTTTTCTTCTTTTTTCTTTCGTCTCTGGTTCATTTCCACTCATCTTCCCTCTCCCCTTAGCACAGCTGCTCTGGTTCCCCTGCCTATGAAAAACCTGAGTTATGTGCTGTGACTAAACACTTCTCCCAGGCTGATGAAGACAGGTGAACCCTACCCCTTGTCCAAGTATATTGTCTTAGTATGTCCCCAGGGGATGAAGATCAATCTGTCAAATGAGTGAGTGACTCCTGTCTCTCAGTGCCTTGGTTAGCACCTTTGGAGGTGCTAGTTGGTGATTCAAGGCAAAACCTACTGTGATTATACTTAGGCATCTTCATCGCATGGCTAAAAGTGAGGTGGGAAGAAAATGGGCCTTGAAAATGACTTCTGAGGAAGAACAAGTAAAATGAGCCCCATTGCCCTTACCCTTCCTCCTGTCACCAGCCACACTTTCTGGGGAGTCACCTGTACCTTATTAGCAGCTCCTTGCTGCTTTCACACCTTTACTCAGTGTCTTGCCTGGAAGAAGGGCTGTGCACTTAAAACTGGTCATCTATTTTTCTCACTAAAGTATGGTGAACTGCTAAATCCTATCATCACTATAGCCATTGACCCTCACCCTTACAAGGGTATTAATACCTCTCTCTCCACTCACGTCATAATGGAACATAGCACCACACTCCAGAATCCATCAAACATTGCATTTAATTCCCGAGGAAGGAAGGTAATGATGTTTTTAAGCCCATTCTTGAAGTCTACGCATTGCTTTTCCCTGCTTCCTTTCCTGTTGCAATAGTTCTCCCTCCTCTCCTGGCAGGGTGATGAGAGTTTTGGAGCAAAGACCGCTTATTCACCTTTGAGAAGCACCTTCATGATTACATTTCACATTTCATGATCACATCAAAGAACAAATGCTAAGACACAGTCCTCATAAACCCACCTCAGCAAGGTCTACCAGCAACTGTGTGTTTTCAAGGGCATCCTGATTTCCCGTGTGACTGGGAGAATGTTAATTGCTTTTAAATATCAAAGGGTATGCTGAACCTTCTCAGAATACCTGTTAACAACTGGTCCAGTTGTTTCCCTTCTCCCATCAGCAAGGATCATGTATCAGTCACAGGAGAACATTTCAGTCCTGAAGAGACTGTTTTAAGGTTTTCAGATGAGTTTTCCTTACAAAACTGTCTGTACTCGGGAAAACTTCCCCTTACACTGTTGAATTCATCTTCAAACTTGATGGAGCATAGCATCATGAGCATTCACTTGAGCCATAACTGGAAACAGGTGAGAAGGAAGAATTAGTGGCTTCATGGAGTGAAGGACCAAACAATCAAGCCCTGTGACATTACTGAGCTTGTGATAATGCCAGCTGTAGATACATCTGCTCAGCACCTTGAGGGGTGGGATCATGAGACTTATGCTCAGAGTGCCAGATTGCATATACCTGTGTGTTGACTCTAAAATTTAGACATGAGTTTTCCAGCTGCGACTGAACCCCACCAGACCTCATTAAATAACAAGGAGCACAGCATGGTTAGGTCCATGCCAGCTTTTGCTAGAGTGCCTAGAGAAACTTAATGATTTCTGTTTCTGGGGACAGGTGGCGTTTCTTGTCTCTTAAACTCTTGCAAACACGGGTGAGCTGATCCAGGCAGAACTGGCCCTACCTCTATGCCTTCCCCAGGCTCCCCATTTACCTCTGAACTTTTCAACATGCTAGGAGTGCACTCTTGACAAACTGAGTCCGCATTTGCTATTGTCCGTGTGATGGATTTCATCATGTGCCTATCCCGGAACAGCCTAACTGGCTCCCTCATGGGAAAACTGAGGCACAAGGGAATGGAGGAGCTGATTCCACACTTGAGCTCTGTCCCTGAAGCTAGCACAGCAATAAGCCTGTTAAAGGTACATCAGGAATTTCTATTTTCACCCTATGTGTTCTCAGAGGGTTCAGGAATTTCAGCCACAGTTTCCAGATATTTTCTGTTGCCTATTGTTGTCATAGGACAACCGCATGACACAGGACAGGCTTCAGGAAAACCAGGACAGGTTTCATCTTATTTGGTTTCTGCCGTCCAAGCCAGAGAGAGTTTCCCAAGGTCCAGTTGCTGTGAGGAAAGGGAGATGTGGCCCTCCAAAAGGTGATTAATCGCAATGCAATGTGCCCACAGAAATACATCACAGGGTTAGGCGACATGTCATCTCTAATCCAGATACTGCACTTAAGGGTTGTGACTCAGCTCCTCTAACATTTGTCACCTGAGCTATTGCATTTGCATTCAAAGGAGAAAAATGGGTGTTCCTAAGAGGCAATTCTTCTTAGTTATTTTTAATGATTGTAGTTATTAAGAGAAGGAGAAGGCTTTGCATTGAAGGAAACATAGCAGAGCCTCAACACTACTTGATAATTTTTATTTATTGAGTTCATAATTCTTGACTGATTTTTTCTCTCATGGAAAGTAGAGGAATAACCTTGTAAATGGAGTGTTAGTTTACACTATACAGGGAAAACTATTGATTTCCAAAAGATTTCCAGGTTTTCCTAGAAATAAGCAGAGTTGGGGCCATGCAAAGATTAGTGGTTAGCTCCCTGGAATATAACCAGTCACTTTAAAGGGACAAGAAAAAGGCAACATAAGGTGTAAGAAATAAGTTAAACAGAGATCTCAGGGTCAGAATCCTATTTCTGCTGACCAGGTGCAAATGAAGGACAAATCCAAATAACACAAGGGTGCAGTTCATCTGAATAAATAGAAACACGCCAAATACAGATATTGTACCAATCCTAAAGGGTCACTGAGGTGAGCTGCCCGACTACAGCCACTGGGCTCTCTCCCAGGTCAGAATCAACCTGACCCGGTTTAGATGTCTGCTTTAAGAGGAAATGAGTGTTGTCCTAGATACATGCATTTCTCTCCAGTGACTACAAGGGAGTTCAGAACACGAGCTGATGTGGACGAGTGAGTCTGCATGGTCAGATAACTTCATTTCTCAGGCCACTCGCTGTCTTTGTTCCCCTACTTGTCACACTGCTGGGTCCCCTTGGGCTGTCTTCTGGAACGAGGCAACTAGTTCCTTCTGTGAGGAAACAGGGTGCCACTGACAGGACATGTTCCCTTTGAATCCCCTCCCAGGACACAGCGTGGCCATGGTTTCATCCTGTTTCTTTCCTTCTGGCCATTGCAGTCTTGGAGGTGCAGCAAAACCTAAAGAATTTTAGTTATGATCATAATAGAAGGATGAAATTCAAGTTTGCCCTCTAGTTACAGTTCTGGCACAGCTGTGTGTATCAGGGCTGTGCCTGGGTGCCCACCCAGCACACTTAGCCATTTCTCCCTGGGGGGTTCTGGGATTGTCTCAGTTAGCGTCTGCCCAGATGAGACAAAGACCAGCTCTGCAGTGGAATAATTGAGTGAACTTCTTGGCAAAGTCACAACAAGGTGCTTGATTGAATGAGGCCGTTGCAAAGACACTCCCAGAAACAGGGCCTGCTGATGAAGTGCAGAGAACTGTGACAGTTACTGGGCAGAAAGAGGTAAATCTTCAGTGCAGTTCATCCACCCCGTTTTAGATAGTGACCATTGCATGAGCTGGATCAAACCATAGAAGAAATGATTCCTTCAAGACAGGTTTTTAGCTAGCTGGCTCAGATGGAGACATGCACATTGTCTGGATGAAACCCACCATTGTTTAGGTGAGATGGATCTCTTTACATGGGCTGCATGCGTGGGGTGTCTGTATGTGTGTAGACAGGGTGAAGAGCATTTTAAGGCACTGCATGGGGCTTAGCAGCAGGGATAGTATCTCTTGTGATTGCAAGATTACATTAGAAGTGGGGTAGCCCTGGAGGTGGGACATTCACAGCTCCCAGAGAACTGTGGCCATGAGTGTTAGTCACCGCAACTGCAGACAGGCAGCACTAGAGCTGAGCTTTCTGACACAGCTGTAAATGTTCTGTTAGGACTGTTCATGTGAAAAAGTCAATAATAAAACCAGGGGCATAAACAGGACAGACCCCTCTGTGCACTTTTTCAAACTGATGCCATGTCATGACCAGGCCAGTGAGGACACGATACCTGTGATACCTGTGACTGCTTTCTCCTTCTCAGTTGAGGCTGGGGCAGAAAAGGCAAATGTTTGAGCAAACAAATGAGACTGCGTTCCTTCTGCTCCAACTCTCTGACCAGCAAGACTGATAGAGCTCACATTTTGTTGTTTTCCTAAATGACTATATTTTTGCCCTGATGGGGAATCTCTTTGTCACCATGGCTGAAACCCTCACATCCCTTCTTCCTGATGAATCTGCCCATCAGCTCCATCTCCATCACTGCCCCCAAACCCACAGAGAATTCCTTACTCAACAACATGTGACTTCCCTACTCTAGATGCATCACCCCCGTGTTGCTTTTCTTGTTCTGTGCTACAGATATCTTCATCTTCCTCATCGCCACAGCATCCAACCGCTACCTCACCATGGCCAAACACTGCACTGCAGCACAGTCATGAACTTGAGAGTTTGTGCCCAGAGAGTGGCCAGTGCCTGCCCCTGCCCCTTTCTGTGTTCAGTAACACACACTGCTAACACGTTCTGGTGTCTTACTACTGTTCAGACACGACTGATAAATTCTTCTGTGACATCCCACAGCTGCTCAAACTCTCTTGCTCTGATGCCTATAGCAATGAACATGCTATTCTGGTTGTTAGTGCGCATTTGTTTTTGATTACCTTCCCTTTCATAGTAGTGTCTTTTGGTAACACTTTTATTGCAGGGATTGCAGTTTTCTCAAAGCAGGGAAGGCATGTCTTTTCCATCTCTTCCCATTGTGATTCTCTTGCTCATTTCCATGGGAACCATTGCCTATGTTATACCCACCTCTCCCTTGTCATTAGTTCGGGATCTCACTGTGATTGCCCTTTACGCCGTACTACCTCCAGTGAAGAATCCAGTCATTTACAGTCCTCTCCGTTTATATCACTGAAATTAAAATTAAAATCCTTCTAACTAAACATCAGGTTTATTCTACTAATTGTTCCTTAACTATCTGAGGCTAATTGCACACAAATTCCTGGACATGTCGTAGAGGACAGTAAAGAGATTCAAACCTGCCTGCTGCCTGAAGTCCCTTTATTATTATTTTTAGCAGAGGTGACAAAATTCTGAAGGAGAAACTGGTGTGTTGTTTGTTACTTATTCTACTAATGTTTTAAAAATAGTTGTTTCTAGTTCAGGGCTGTTCTGAGGGAGACCAAAGTTGTTGAAGCCTCAGAGAATGATGAAGAGTGATTCGTTAGAGGTGTGGTCCGTGGTTTCTCAGCTGGTGGGTAACATTAAAGCTTTTTGTCTTGGGTGGTCTTTTGCTGATTTGTCTGTTGTATCATAGTGCTTGACTTAGGAGAACACTTGCCCTCTGGAAATGCAGATCTTTCCCCATGGACTTGAGGAGCCATTAGACAGGTAGTTTCGAGGTAGATGATTGGGTTCATTCCCACCAGGCGATGCTTTCCCACATCTAGAATGGGATTCATCTCACTAGATGGAGGCAGTTGCCATGGTACCTCTCCTCCTCTGACATTCACTGCCACCACTCGGGGAGAGAAACATCACATCCTAAGTTAGATCTTCACAGCCAGTCGAATGTCCTGGAAAGGCATGTTTCTCTCCCCTGACTGCAAAGGGGGATGACTGCAATGCAGTCACCTGGCATCAGGTGAGAGGAATCCCACCAGCAAGCCACCAGCAGAAGGTTGTGAATGAAACGCTGATAGCCCACTGGGATGCATGGAAGTACTCCAGAAGTATGGGAGTGGGCTGCTACCATCCAAACCATACCATACCACACCATACCATACCATACCATACCATACCATACCATACCATACCATACCATACCATACCATACCATACCATACCACGCCACGCCACGCCACGCCACGCCACACCACACCACACCACGCCACGCCACACCACACCACACCATACCATAATGTGATACAGATCTACAGAGGTATGTGGCCTTCTGCTGTAGCGTGTGGAAGCCTGAAGGGATACCCTTCAAATGGCACCAGAGAATTATGTGTAGGCAACAGAAGCACTCTTGGCCAATGCATCCAATGGCATTCAATTGCCTAAACTGTTTAGGCACCGTAGCACACCTTGCCTGGTCTCCAGAGGGGTCTCCAAATGGAGGCATCTGTTCCTTTGAGACAGTTCCCATTTCTTCAAGAGCAACTTGTTCCAGAGGACTTTTTGATAGGGAAAGCAAGTTCACCTTGACTTTTCAAAGAGAAATTTTTGCCTGAAATTCTTAATCTAATAGCAAAACCTGCCAGGTGAAATGTTTTGGCCCTTCACGTGGCTCTCCGGGAAAGGTAAATAGTTAGTGACTAAAGCTCTTTCTAACTTAAAGAAAGGCAGAACAAATGTTGAAGTAAAGTAAAGAGAGAAGCAGAGAAGGAAATGTTGAGGAGCCTGGAAGGACACAACAAGGGTTGTCTAATTTAAGAGCAGGACGGGAGATAGTAGAGATCTGAGAATAAAACAGAAGGGATGTAAATACTGCACAAATGAAACCTATTGTGACGGTACATGAAGTAAGGAGCTCTGAATATGTGTTGGACTTTCCGTGTCATGACCTCATCAGTTCATCCTCTGATTCGACTTTCGTCTCTGCTAACCCTGTTTTCTCTGCACTGAAGGGGAAAAGGCAAGATTTTATAGGATGTTAGGAAGCTGCTGGCGCCCCTTAATCAATTCTAAATAATTTTTAAATGCAAGGAGGTGAATTCACAATTTACCCCCTTGCACAGAATGCTGGAGACCGTGTAAGCCATGAACAGGCTTTAAAGCAAGGAATGTAAATGTATTCTCCAGAATATGGCTCTGCATGGAGGCATCTCACTGGAAACTGTGCTTTGCCATCTAATTATAAAGCAGTGGTATTCTCTTGCTAGATTGGCATAGGCAGTTTGGCAGTTTGGCTGTTTGTTTTCAAAAAGCCTAACGTTCTGCAAAGATTTCTATGTATTTGTTTTTAATTTAGATTTCCTTTAAATTAATCAGGAAAGCTCTTAAAATAATAAGAAAGCAAGTGAATCTCAGAAAGTATCGGGCATAGGGCTGATCTCATCCCATCAGTGCTTCCAAGTGTGTTATTAGTGAACCAATCTCTCAATTGCCATTTTTAATGATTTGCCAAAGACTGTTAGATTCACTGGAACTCCAACATTTATTTCAGTGGCCTTTCTATCAGTTCATTGCATGACTTCTTTTTCTTTTTTTTTCTCTTTCCTTTTCTCTTTCCTTTTTCTTTTTCTTTTTCTTTTTCTTTTTCTTTTTCTTTTTCTTTTTCTTTTTCTTTTTCTTTTTCTTTTTCTTTTTCTTTTTCTTTTTCTTTTTCTTTTTCTTTTCCTTTTCCTTTTCCTTTTCCTTTTCCTTTTTCTTTTTCCTTTTCTTTTTCTTTTTCTTTTTCTTTTTCTTTTCCTTTTCCTTTTTCTTTTTCTTTTCCTTTTTCTTTTTTTCCTGATTTTGTAATTACCTGACTAAATTTAACTTTTCTTTTTTCCTTAAATAAAAATATCCTCTCTTGGCCAAGTTAGGTAGATGCAGTTCTGGATCTACTTAAAGGGAAGGAGAAATTGCTGCTATGCAGTTGCTACTCAAATGAATCCATTTCTTAAACACAATTTTTACCTCAGGTCAGGTAGCTTTAAAAGCTAGCATTTTGGATTAGTTCCATGTTATTTTTCCTCTCTAAAATCTTATTCCAAAGTCCTTTACTCAGATAAGCTTCTTTTTATGTTCACAAGGTATCTTCCTCAGTGATATCACCAGGTTCAGAAGTTTTGCACTGCAGCTATCTAAAATATATACAGATATACACACACATATACATATATACATATGTATGTTTACATACATAATACATATATAAATGAATGAAAGAAATATGAAATTGTGAAACTTGTGATGCTCCCCATCCTCTTGAGAAAAATGTTAAGGTTATAACTTTTAAGCAGACTGCGACAAAAAAAATTGAAATTTCTAGTGAAATGTTGTACTTTTTCAGTGGAGTCAATTTTACTGTATTTTCCTTTCTCCAAAGGGAAAAAAAAAAAACCTGTAAAGATACGGTAATTCATGTTGTTAATCAGCTATTTGTTGTTTTTGTGAGCGTTGCTAAATGCAATGGCTTGGGTTGGTTACATTTTGAGTTTGTAACTTTTAAAGGAGGTGAATGGAGTTATTCCGGTCATCTAAACTCTGTATCTGCAATTGAGCAGTCTAAGTCTAAACTAATCGTCTAGGCTCCTCCTTCAGCTACAACAGAAGAGTACTTCTCTCTTCCAGTTTGAGGTCTAACAGACCTTCATTTACTTAATTTAAGGAACGCAATTTTTAATGGTGAAATGTTAGGTGAAATGAATCTTGTTGCATGCAGACCAGTAGTAGATCTCTTCTTTTTTTTTTTTTATTTTTCGTACTGACCAAGGATTGCAAGGGCTAATCCAAGGCAATAGGGGAGCGTCCTCCTTTCTGGGGGCAGGCAGAATCTCTCTGCAGTCTACCTTTGGCCTGTGAGGGCTGGCTGTTTCATCTTAGATGCATTTCCCTTGTTGCACAAAGCTCAACACAGGCACAGTGCTTATTCAAAAAGCTCCCCCAAACCCCGAGCCCCCAAATTAATGGGATCTTGGCATAGGGTGACACTCACAGGGGGCATCAAATCTCTTGAACATCGTGGTTGGTCACTGTCCAGATGGTGGCGGCAGTCTCCTTCAGCAGCGTCCTTTCAACACTGGCTTCCACTGGATCAGGTAAGTCTCCCTGAACTGTTCTTCTGGGCAATTTCGATAATCCATCTGGCCTGTGGTCCTGCGTGACCTCTCCAGCATATGCATGGTCCATTGCTACTGATTACCTTCAGCCACATGCTAAAGCATCTCCTAACTCTCCTAATAATGCACAAAAGACTGTCCTACACGTCCATATCCGCATTTGCAGGAGCAGTTTCTACTGTCAGTCCTCAAGGGTCCTAAATAATTACAATTAAAGCAGTTGTGCAGCTGGAGCTGCTGCAGGGATCTCTGAAACGGGCACGTACCCCTCCTGTGGTGGTGATCACCACAGTTAAGCACAGGGATTGGTCCAGGCACAGCAGGATCTGCCTCTGGAAATCTCTCGAACTGTTTGAAACATCCACTTGGAGAGGCCCTGCACCAGTCAGTCCAACACTTAATTTGGAAGGTGCTAGGAGTTCAGTCGACCTCTGAGTTTCAAGTCCATCCCCACTCTCAAACCCATCCATCATCTCATCTGTGCAGATCACTAGCTGGAGGAGTTCCTGGACCACCCAGAGGATTAATGACTTGAGTGCTCTGAATGTGCACACTGGCACAGGCCTGATAGCCTGTTACCCACCCATGCCACAATTACAACTCTAAGAGAAACTTGAATTTCATACGTGCAACTCGATTTCCATAGTTTTGCCACAACTACCAGTTCTTAGCTAGCAGCCCAGACTACCTCACTGCAAGCAAGTGAGGCAGGAGAGGTGTTTACTGTGTGTAAAGATAGGTGGGATGAATCAACATTTATTTCATGGCATGTGATATAAACAAAGAGAGAATCAGAATCCCCTGTGCGGTTCTGATCTCCCACCTCAAGAAAGGACTAGTAGGACTAGCAAAAGGGAAGGGAAAGTTGATGAAGGTGACAAGATGAATTTCACCACACATGACAACAGTTACTCTTGCCACACCTTCAGCTGACCAGGTTCTGAAATGGATCCTCCCAACCATACCATAGTGAGGAAATCCTTCCTGAAGGCCTTTTCAGTCACTCATGAAATGCAAATCCTCTTCTTCACACTGCTGCGGGTGATTTATATGCTCACTGCCACGGGGAATATGATCATGATATCCATCATTTGGCTCAACTGCCAGTTCCACCCCTAGTGTGTCTCTTCCCCAGCAGCTTCTCCTTCTTAGATATTGGGTTCCCTTTGCCTCTAAAATGTTTGCCAGCCTCCTCTTGGAGATTAAGACCGTCCCACAGCTGCTTGCCACTCCCAGACCTTCCTCTCCATCTTCCTGGGCACAGCTGAGGTCAGCCTCCTTGTTCTGATGTCTTTCAGTTGCTGCAAGGCCATTTGCAACCTATCACATCTTTATGAACCCCTGCTTGTGCTCCGTGCCCCTCTTTACCGAGACTGCTAACACCTCTATCCATGCTCAGCCCCACCATCTTCTATACCAAGGTACCCTCTGTCCCCAGGAAAGAGATTCTTTCTTCTGTGTCTCATCCCTTTGATGAGAGCAGCCTGCATGGGCACCAGCTATCCTGAAACACGAGCTTTGTTCCCTCCTCCACTGTGTGGCTGAGCTCCTTCACACGGACCACTGTGTCTTATGCCTGCACTAGATGCACTAGCCCAAGAATACCCTCTGGGAAGGCCACACGAAGCCTTCTTCACCTGCCATGTCTCACACTGCCATAGTCACTATCACATATGGTAGCTCCAGTTTTGGCTATGTGGGGCCTGAATACAGCAACTCCTTTGAACCAAAGCCTGAGAAAGGGGTTCAACAGAGGGTTACCTCCATGGGGAGCAGAGAAGCTGCTTTGCTGTAAGCTATCAGCAGCTTTGCAGGTTCCTCCAAGAAAGCACATTCAGGAGAAGAATGATTTGAGGTGCCATCCAGCAGACTAAGAAGACACAGCCGAAGAAGACAGTGTTAGAACTTCCCCAGAAAATGGGAAGCTGGGACTGTCACCTCTGATTCACTGAGGCTCCAGTGATATTGCTGGAGGTGACTGGCCTTGAGCTTTTGCTCAGATAATTACAGCCAGAGGTTTGATTTCAGCAAATCTTCCAGAGGAAGCCAGGCCAGAGGTTCCCCTGTGCCAGACTAGAGGCAGCGAGCAAGACAGGGCATTTGGGATCTCGACTAACCTGAGCCCCAAGTTAAAATGCCAATGCCGTCATGGAGTATTGCCCACTACTGAGCTTCCCATTTTACTCCCTGTATAAGAAACACCCGTTCTGAGATGGGGTCTGTGGGGAGAACAGAGTCTGTGGAGAACCTCTGTTTCACTGCTTCAAATGCATCACCTTCTCTCTGCCCTTGCATTTTTGAGGCATTCTATTGTTGGTGTCACCTGGTCCATTTCTTTATATGTCTAAAACCAAATGCAAGAGTGGAGGGAAAAATGTCAGTATTTATTGCCTATGTTTTCCTTGAACTTCCCTCTGTTAGATATGTTTTTTGGATTAAACAAGAAATTAGCTACTAAGTTAATTAAGAGATTTGAGGCCAACTACTGACTTTCATCTACTTCATGGGAGGTGTTTGTGAGTGGCTGGAGTTTGCACTCATTTTCCCTCGGCTCCCTGTAGAGTCAATGAAGACAGAGAGAGAGCTCTAGGGGCTGGGTCCTCCTGACTATAATTGGCAGGTGAAAGAAGTGTTACCAGTCTCCTCCAGACACTCTTCTCTCTGCACTGACAGGATGGGAGTCAGCTAACTTGCTCAAACTGAAGTGTCCAACTTTGAGGCATCTAAATTATAACCCTGCTTAGTATTTTGTTTGTTCCAGACCCTTCCTATTTCAAATAATCCAAAGGACAGCCATTAAGCTCTTTAAGATGAGAAGAAGACCTCCTCCCTCCACCAAAGGGAAAGCAAGGCATTTAGGTCAGGACATTTAATAACAATGGAAATTGGCAATGGTTTGGCAATAATGCTATTTCAGTGCACAATGATGTCAAATGAGACTGTCTGATGCAGACATTTCCAATAACTGAACTCCTTTTCTGGAGAAACAGAGAGGAAGAAACTGTGGAAGAAATCAGGGGATTGCAAAAGAGGTACTGGCTATTGGCTTGCTTTGAAATCAACATCCTCCCAGATGTCCGAGTCAAAAAAGGCAAGTACTGAAAAATAGAAGGAATAACTTTCCAAAAGCATTTCTAAATGGATGGCCTGGCGTCTGCAGACAATAGGAAGTATTTTTGCTGGGAGATTGTTTTGGCTTTTGAAACAGAGATGTGATGGATGTTTGCAAGAAGTCAAAGTGAACTAGGAATTTCCCAGGCATGGCATGAAATAATTCACAACCTCTTTAAAACACTGTGCGCTTGAGAAAGAATCCTTTGTGAGTGGTTGGAAAAGGTAGAAAGAAGACAATAAAATCTCTGAGGACTCTAACTGAAATGTGAAGCAGAGAAATCAGGGTGCGATGAATGGTTGAAGGGAATATTTGTCTGTGTTACATAGGAAGCAAGCAAGGGCGCAAAGAAGGAAGGTCTGTGAAATTCTCCCACTTGCTTCTTCATGCTCCCCTGCCAGCAGGATGGACTGAAATTGGGCATGGGACCAGCAAATGAAACCGTAGTCGCTGAGTTCATCCTCAAGGGTTTCTCAGGGCTTGATCAAAGACTACAGCTGTTCCTCTCCCGGCTCCTCCTACTCATATACCTGACAACAGTGATGGGGAACACAACGATCATTTTCCTCGTGTGTGTGGATCACCGCCTGCAAACCCCCATGTACTTTTTCATCAGCAATCTGGCATTCCTGGAAATCTGGTTCACATCTTCCACAACTATCAAATTGTCAGTGGTTCTGAGCTCTGGTAAGAGAACAATCTCATTAAGCAGCTGCTTTGCCCAATCCTATTTCTATTTTGCCCTGGGTTTTACAGAGTTGGTTCTCCTTGTTGTCATGTCCTTTGACCGCTACGTTGCCATCTGCCAACCTTTGCATTATGCTGCTGTCATGAAGCGGCAGCTCTGCACCCACCTGGTTGTTGCTGCTTGGGTCACAGGCTTCACACTCTTCAGCTACCACCTGGTCCTGCTCTCAGAGCTGACTTTCTGTGGCCCCAACAAGATCCACCATTTTTTTTGTGACAACTCCCCCTTATTCAAACTGTCCTGCTCTGATGCCAGCCTGCTTTGGAAAGCAGACTCCATTTTCATATCGTTTGCTGTGCTGGGGTCCTTATGTTTAGTCCTGATATCTTACATCTACATCTTCCACTGTATTCTGCACATGCCAGCAGCATCCGGGAGGAAGAAAGCTTTTGCTACATGTTCTTCCCATCTCACCAACTTAGCCATCGTGTATGGAAGCTGCATTGTTCTCTATGCACGGCCCTCCGAAGATGTTTCCTTAGAGACCAACACAACTGTGGCTTTGCTGAACACTGTCCTGTACCCATTCTTAAACCCCTTCATCTACAGTCTCAGAAACCAGACTGTGAAGCTGGCCCTGAAGGAAGCCATTGGCCGTGCAAAGGTTTGACTTTTCTCCCAGTCATGATGCTTCTCGGGACAGCAATTCTAATTATTTAGCATATATTACATCGCACACACACATCACAGCTACTAAATACAGCTGCCTCAGGAGATTTATTTTCTCCTGGGATTGTAGTGCTGAAAGGAAGGAATGTGAATTGTGAGTCTTGGTTACAGGGGGTTATTATAGACAGAATCAAAAAGACATTAATAAAATGTTGAACACACGGACTTCTTAGGACTAGGACATAGACTGCCAGTGCGTGCTGGCACAAGGAAGTTTTCATAAGTGATCTCAGGAAATGTAGCTGAAAACTCTGGGGACAATGTCCAAGAGCAGTTGAGAAAAGCTCAAAACACCTTCTCTCCCTGCATAACAGAAGATGCCAAGCACGAAAATTAAGCTCGCACATTGCAACAGGCTCAAATGCATTAAATTCAAATCCATGAAACATTCCTCAGTTTCATTACTGTGATGAAGACAGCCTTACTGATTTGCCAGTGACAGCATGCAGATGATAGCTTTGTTGATTGACTTTGCAGAGAGATTTCTTAAAAATTCATATGTTTGTAACATAGTGAGCATGTCCACTGTTTAAAACCCTGTTTTCTCTCCACTGATGACTCTAGGATGTATTCTTCAGAAGGAAAAAAAAAAGGGGGGGGGGATATTTCTTCTTGGATAATTAGGCATTTTCTCTCTTCTTTTTCATGATCAAGAATTATGTCAAATAAACTATGTGTGCTCCTATCACACTATTTTCTAGCTGTCCATCTGTGAAATTATATATTCCCCTCCTTATTTTACACTTCTGTCTCCATCCATGTCTTTACACGGCAAAGTAAAGGGCAGAAGCATGCAGTATGGATAAAGGGAAACATATTTTAGAGAAATAATCAACACACAGAGATGGCTTTTCTCTTTTTTTTTTGCATTCCACAAAGGAATGCATTACTCCTTTTATAGTTTTATCTGATCAGCATTTCATTTTGTTAGGGCCTTTCAGAATTGCCTTTAGCAGCTTTTTAAAATTTTGTGTGTGCGCATCCCATTTCCAAAGGGAATTATACAAGAGTGAACTCCTTATAGGAAAAGCAGTTCCGGTGCATCTCTGCAGCCCATCTCCTCAGATGGGACCCCAGGGAAGCTATGGCATGTCGGGTGACCAAAGCTCAGCCCAGCAGAGCACTTGGGTGCTCTTGGGCAGCTCGGTTGTCTTGGTCTGGGCTGGGTCCTTCTGCACCACAGTGAAGGATGTGGTGGCCCTGGACCTTCCTACCCAGGCTCACAACTCCACCGGCAACGTGGGGTTAGGGTATGCGGGCAGATGACTAGGCTCTGCCTTGAGGTTGAGCTGACTGAACAGGACGTGAGAAACTAGTGGGCATGAGAAATCACTGGGCATTGCAGGTAACAGAATGAGACTCTGCCGAGTAGCAGACAGCACTGTGAGGGATGGCTGGATTTCAGCAGTGCTTAAGGGAGAGTTCTGCGAGAAAAGGAGGAGCTTCACACATAATTGTATTAGGGATCCTTTGGGAAGTAGACCCACAACCCCAGCAGTACTGAGGCAAAGGTATCAGAAGCACCATATGATCCAGAGGTTACCTAGCTAACAGTTATCAGAAAACTTAAATTGGAGTATACATGTGGTTAATCTGGGACCAATGAGAAAAAATATATTTAGAGATGGGCTGTTTATTTCAAAGCAAATAAAGCTGGAGAAAGGGAGGGATCAAGCTGGATCATGGATGCAAAAGCATGGGAAAATGGAGGGAAAGAGAATAAAAGGGGCCAGTCATGTGTAAGCAAGCCGCTGGCAAGTACACTTGTGTGGCCAAGCTGTGTGCCTGGTCACTGCAGTCTATCCTATCATCATATTAAACCCTATTCCTAGCTATTTTCTGTGTGAGCGTGCTCTCTGTTCTGCGTGAGTGCACGTGTGGAAGGCTTGCAAACGTCAAGGCAGCCAGGTACCAGAGACACCTGGGCGAGGATGCGTGTGAGGTCTCCTGCAAGCTTTGAGCCTGATTAGCTGGTGAGCAAGGACAGGACAAGGCCGTTTGTATCGTTCCTGTTTATGAGCGCTGCTCGTGTCTGTGTGGTGCCTGTAAAGGTACTGTGCCCCTGCCTGAGCTGATGTTTTGGTGGTCGACCGTGTCCGTGCAGAGTGTGTGTATGCCTCTTGGAAGTACATGCCCAGCCTCGCTGCTGGCAGGACCAGGGAAGAGAGAACCGCAGCAGTCTCCCTTCCAGAGGTCCAGGAAGCAGGAATCCCCTGGACTGAAAAATCCATCGGATTCAGCGTCCTTTTACAGTGCAGGCCTTGGAGGTGCTGCAGCTACTTGATCTTGATGTTGAGGACCCGCTTCTCCATGACCTTGTAACCCTCAGAGGACCCAGAGGAGACTATAGGCTTAGCCTTTGGGATTGCAGCATGAAGGACCACCTTTGGCACATATTTTTCTATTTCCTCACTATTAATCTAAGCCAAATGAACACAGAGGTTTTATAAGTGTTTGGGTCAGTGATCCCCCAGAGTCAAAGGCAGATTGTTTTTTTTTTTAATTTTTGATCAGACTTATTATCTGCCAGCCTCTATTGTAAAAGGGGCTGGGGTTGGACAGGCAGGGCCATATGATCTAGCCTCCATTTTAGAACCATCCACAGAAAGTAGCACTGTTTAGTCAATCAAAAGAGCAAGGGCAAGGACCACTGTTTTGTTGGTGGTCCACAAACAGGACAGTGGTGCTGAGCAAAACTCCTTTGTCTGAGGAGCTGTTACACATTACTATACACATCTTCATCATGTCCAAGGGGAAAAAAACAGGCGAGGGGATTTTTAATCCAAGTAACTATTGCAAATAACCCAAGACCAGTTTTCTCCTTTTACACGATGAACATTACTCTCATATTAAGGATGGAGGGAAGGTATTTAGGCTGAAAAACTTTTGTGAGCTTTGTCAGACATTGCACCAACATCTCCATACCTGCATCATTGCCACTTCTGCCTGCTGCGAGACTGCGCAGATAACATGGGCACGAGAATAAGGTGCCCTAACTGCGAGCTTATGTTTAGATCTTGGCTACTATACTTTAAATGGTTTATTGATGATTTTTGTGAGAGGTTCCCAGTCTACATGGAAAAGCATCACATAGGTAAAAGCTGGGAATGCGGTTTGTGTCATGAAAAGATCTTGAATGTCAGCCAGGACCAGTGTTTGACATGTGTGGTCAAACCCCTAGAAACCCCTAGGGAAGGGCTGTATTTTCTACGCTATGTGGCATATGCAGGAATCTGGAACAAACGTCCCAAACCACATTTCTCTCCTGGAGTTAGCACTGGAAGAAGGGGTGGAAAGGAAAGCTCCGTGGGAATGGGAGTTGGAAAGGGTCATGAGTGTCATGGACTTTCTTTGGCTGTTTATGGGACACAAAGTTTCAGGGCCACCCCCTCACATACCAAAGGCTGTGATGGCCCCTTTGATGTTAGTCAGCTTCTGAAAAGAAAAACAAAAAACAAAAAACAAAAAAATCGGGATCTGACATTAACCGGCCAGGGTGTCATATGCATAGAAGTCCCTAGCCTGAGTATATGCTTCATAGACCCCCTTAAACCCTTCACCCATGAAACCAGGAAGCCTCCCCTAAGCATTGGGGTTTGAAGGTTGCAAAGGCTATTTTCTCCATTTTTTAAAGAGTGCTGAGAATCAAAGTTTTGTAGACCCTCCTCCGTAACCTGCATATCATGGAGTAGACAGCATGCTGCCCAAGGAGAAAAAAGCAATTGCTGGCAGGACAGAAAGTGAATGAGGGGAAGATCTCTGACCTGCAGAAAGGGCTGTGCCAATGGACGGCACAGCCAACAAGACATGAACATTTTGAGGGAAGCTTTCTGGCTGGCAAAGAGGGACTAAAATGTCATTACGAGTTTGGCTGCAAGTGTTTCAGTGAGGAGGAAAGAGAGGTCCCAGATATCTGGTTGTGAAGGCCTGGGAGTCTGGAGGGCTTGGTGAGTTCTCACAGGGTTTCCTCTGCCACGTTGTCCAGTGCTGAGGAAGTAATTCTCCACATACACAGGTCTGTAGCCAGTCTCCGGCAAGCTCCTTCAAAACACGACTCTGGTTATGGCCTCAGAGAGAACCATGCACCTGCTTGTCATGCATTGCTGCATTGCTGGCTGCACACCAAAACTGTGCCAAAAGCTTTGCCCAGCCCAAGTGCGCAGCGTTCTGAGTAACAGCATTGCTGTCTGCACCCAAACTGTCCTCGTCCTGGGCAGCTGGCACACATGCTTGAGGGAGCTCTCAGGGCAGTGCTCACAGCCTTCCTGAGGATGAAGATAAGTTCTGCAGAGGAAGATGTGCTGGAGGGTGGTGGGGGAACCGGAGATAAAAGGCCAGCCCTTCTGTCTCCTGTGAAGCCATATGCAGCGAAGGTTGCTGCCCTCTGTTGGGCACTGGGCCCATTCTGGGGATCCCCATGACCACACAGGGACACACTGGAGCCAGTCCAGTGGAGGCCCCCAAACAGGTCATGGCTGGAGCAAAGGACACACGAGGAGAGGCCGAGGGCATGGGCCAGTTCAGCCAGGAGAAGAGAAGGTGCAGAGGGCTCTTAGTGCTGTCTGCAGCTACCTAAAGGGAGGCTGTTGGGATGGAGCCAGCCTCTTCCCAGAGGTGCCCAGGGACAAAACAAGAGGCAGTAGCTCCAGCTGCAGCAAGGGAAATTCCCACCCGAGAGAAGACACAACTTCCCAGCCATTATTACTGTGGCCAAGTGCTGGAACAGGCACCCTGTGTTGGGGGGGAATCCCTCCTTGGAGACAGTCAAACCTTGACACCAGGAGAAGGCCCAGAGACACCTGAGCTAATCAGCTCCACTCTGAGCAGGAGGTGGGAGCAGAAACCACCAGAAGTCCCTTCCCACCTAAGCCACCCTGTGAGCCTATGAAAGAGGGGGACTGGTTTTCTATCCTGCTCTGCCTGCCTTCATTGCCATTTTCTAAACATTAGGATTTCCATCAAGATTCACCTGAGAAACACCAAGGATTGCTGGGGGGAAAAAAGCTTCAGCAACTTTTACTCAGAGCAGGAGGCATGTTGGACTCTGGTATGAGCTGAATGCCTTCAGCATGATCACTTGCATCTCTCTTGCTCTCCCTCTTTGTGCTGTGCACCTAGAGGTGCAGCCCCAACCTCAGGGCCCCTGTCTGGCACCTGCATCCAGGGGAGGGGACCTGCAGCTGGCACCCCAATGGGACAACACTCATTGTGTGGCCACCGCAGCAGGGCTGGGCTGGAGGCCATGACAGGCAAACGGAGCCAGCTGGGTGCATGGCCAGTTGGCTGGTGGTGTGATGTGTCTTGTGTGGGGCTGCCCCTTCCCTCCTCACTCTGCACCCATGCGCAGGGCAGATGCCAGGGCAGGGGGTGGAGGGGCCATCAAGCCTTGCGCACAGGGTATGGTCACCTCAGGCAGGCTGAAAGGGAGAGGCCTGGGCATCTCCCCCATGGGAGACAATGCAGGGGACAAAGGGCTGAGGGTGGCAGCTTGGCACAGCGGGCGAGCAGGGTTGGTGGCCTGTGGGAGGGGTCAGCTCACCACAGCCACTGTGCACAACCCCAGGCTTATGCATCCGGCTCTGTTTGGTGGTCAGTGCTGACCGCTCACTCCCAGCTCACCTGTGCCGAGGGCCTCCAGCCAAGGCAGAAGCCTCTGGGCTGGCTCCCAGGGGTGCTGGTGGGGCGAGAGGCATGCTGCTGGGGTCACTGGCTGCCTCTCTGGCAGTTGCTCTGGCAGTGCTGGGGGGGTGAGCGGGGCAGGGGGTCTTGGCAGCAGCTCCCAACTCTTCCTCCTTGCTTGCGACAATGTCTTGTTGGCTCCGATAAATGCAGGAGGTCTCCCCTTTTAAAACTTCTTCCTCCTGTGCTTCCTCATTGGTCTCGTCCAGTTCCTCGCTGTGCATCCCTTCTGAGACTCTCCTCCCCGCTCCCTGCTTCAGCTCCCTCTTGAGGACATGGGCCATCAGCTGCTCCAGCAGGTGCTCTTTGGTGTTCATGTCCTCAAAGAGTTCCAGGCGTGTGATATCAAGTTTCTGCAAGTCAGGGAATGAGTTTCTGCTGAAGACCTGACATGCGAGAGGGAGAGGTGTGAAGGGAAGGTTTTTTTCAGAGCTGGCTGGGGCCACCTGCCTCCAGCCTGGTGCCACAGGAGGGAGGGCAGTAGTCAGTGAGTTGGGTGCTGGGGCAGGAGTCCAGGCCTCGCGTTGGCCACACGGGCTGCCAGTACCACTGCTCTGCCTCTCCCTGGGGCCTGGGATGGCCACCGGGCACCGAGGAGACTTGCAAGCATGTGTGCGGGCTTTAGCAGACGACATCGTCAACATTGTCCCTTTTCCTCTTGGCATTCCTGCATTATCCCCATTTCCAGGCAGACTCAGGCCCAAAGCAACATGGTGAATGCAATGATGGCCTGGGTGTGAGAATGACCATTTGCCAAGGTGCTTGTGCCCATATTGAAGCAGGTGCCTGTGGCTTTGCATGTCCTTTGGGGTCCATGTCCACCACGGGAATCCCCAGCAGCTGCGTGCTGTGTTTGGGGCCATTGGTTTTGGGCAGCTGACATGCTCCCATGGTATTTCAGTGTCTCCCTGCTCTGGGCTCAGCTACCGCAAGTGTTTCTGTAGTCGACTTTCACCAACCCTCCCAAGCTGGCCTGTCCTCATTCGAGGTGTTGCCCCAGTCTCTGCAATGGGACCCATTGTCCCAGGAGCTGAGCAGTGCTGAGCAGAGCTGGGCTGGGAGGATTCAGCAGCCCCAGGAGTCGGGCGCTGGGGACCCACGCAACCTGACTGGAAACGCCTCCTGGGGACCCTGCAGCAGTGGGTGCTGGGCACTGGGACATGTGTGACATTGGGGCTGTCCCAGCGTGGCGGAGCAGCTGGCCCCAGGCACAGGGGAGGCGACAAGGAAAAGGGGCCCCTGAAACCAGTGCTGGGAGATGCCACCCTTTCCTCACCCACCCTGCCCCACACCATCCATCACCCTCACCTCCTTTGGTTTGGCAGTGGGTCACCCAGTTGTGGCAAGAGAGAAATGTTTCCTCTTGCTCTCACGACCCTCAGACTGCTCTCTCTTGGGCTGCCCCCCTTCCCCAGAAAAGGGGCTTTTGGGAGCTGGAGGAAGCTCAGCCCTGTGCGGACCATCCAGCTGTTGCTGAGCTCCTCCAGAGACTCTGCATTTCCCGAGGGGACTCCCAGATGCTCTGAGACGAGCCTGGGGTTTATCTGCAGAGGCTGGCTTCCAAGGTGGGGGACGATGCTCAAACATGGCTATCCTGAGCTCTTCCCTGCCTGGGGCCCCAGCCCGGCCCCCATGCCCAGGGCAGCTGGGGCAACGGCCCCACCAGCAGCACTAGGGCCCCCGGGGGTGCCGGGCACTGCTGCAGGGCGGTCACTAGCAGGTCCTGCTCCCTGGCACCTGGAGAGCTCCTCAGCGAGTGCTGCTGCCTCGGGCATGTGCCTCTTGGGGTGGGTTTCATCCCTGGCAACATCATGCTGGGATCTGCTTTGCACGAGATGTCCTCATGTGCAGTGTCAGTGATAGGGTGTGAGGTTTTGTCAGGCTCTGTGGCCTGGTCCTGGGCTCTGCTTGCCAAAGCAACTGGGCTGACTGTGTGTGCTGATGGCCCCTGTGCCACAGAACTGCCCAGCTCCAATGAGACTTCACCTGTGCGTGGCTGTGACAGCTGCCAACCCCGGCTGTGTTAGCAGAGTGCAGCCAGAAGGGCGAGGGAAGGCATTCCTGCCCTGGGGTCGGCTCGGGAGAGACCACGTCTGGTCACAGGGTCCAGGTAGGGCTCCCCACTCCCAGACAGACATGGACACACTGGCACAAGCCCAGTGGACACCCGCGAGCTGGTCGGGAGCTGGAGCACAGGACGTATGAGGAGAGACCAGGGGCGCTGGGTCTGTTCAGGCGGGACAAGAGAAGGCGCAGGGGGATCTCGCTGCTGCCTGCAGCTGCCGAAGGGGAGGGTGGGGAGAGGATGGAGCCAGACCCTTCCCGAGGTGCCTGGGGACAGGACGAGGGGCCACGACACATGTGGCAGCAGGGAAAATTCCCCTGAGAGAGGGCCAAGAGCCTGTGAAGCCTGAGGGTGGTGCAACAGAGACGGTCAGAGCTTGACCCTGCCAGGCCCTGGGAAACCCCCGCTGGCCGCCTCCAGCTGCCAAGACCTCCAGAAGCCCCTTCCCACCCCAGCTGCTCTCTGACTCTGTGACTGCTT